>NW_006921765.1:2292709-2304942 GCF_000298275.1 Orycteropus afer afer | reverse complement strand
CTCCTTGGCTTTCCGAGGCAGTATCACTACGGAAGTAGGATTGCCCAACCTTCCTTCCGAGGAGTGGCTGATGGGTTTGAACCGCCAGCCATCTGGTGAGCAGTCAGGTGCCTTAGCCACTATGCCACCAGAGCTCCTATATATATATATATGGGTTTAGGTGTGGGTGTGGGTGTATATATGGGTGTATATCAAATAAGTTGAAAGAAAAAGTATTTTAGTTTCCTATCGCTGCTATAAGGAGCTCTGGTAGTGTAATGCCTAAGGGACTTGACTGCTAACCAGAAGGCTGGCGGTTCAAACCCACCAGCCACTGCTCGGAAGGAAAGTTGGGCAATATACTTCCGTAGTGATACTGCCTCGGAAACCCAAGGAGGGGTCGCTATGGGTCAGTTCCGACTCGACGGCACTTAACAACAACAACAACATTGCTGCTATAAGGAGATCTGGTGGTGTAGCAGATAAGGCATTTGGCTGTGGACCAAAAAGAAAACCCACCAGTTGCTTCATGGAAGGAAGATGGGGTGATTTACTTCCATGAAGATTTATAGCCTCAAAAACATATGAGTTGGAATTGACTCTATGGCAGGGAGTTTGTTTTTCGGTTATTGCTGTTGTAACAAATTGTCACAAATTTAATTGTTTAAAACATATATGTATTTCTTACAAGTTAGGGCAGCAGAAGTCTGGGATTAGGTTACAGCAGCCTAAAATCAAGATATTAGTTTGGTAGAAACATGAACAGAAATATGCAGACTCATATTCACTTCAGGAAACATCAAAAGAAGATGGATGGAATACACAGAGTCACTATAACAAAAAGAATTGGTAGATGATCTTCCATTTCAGGAGGTGGCATATGATCAAGAACCAATGATACTGAAGGAAGAAGTCGAAGCTGCACTGAAGGAATTGGCAAAAAACAAGGTTCTAGAAATTGACAGAATACCCATTGAGATGTTTCAACAAATGGATGCTGCTCTGGTAGCACTCACTCGTCTATGCCAAGAAACAGCTACCTGGCTAACCGACTAGAAAAGATCCATATTTGTACCCATTTCAAAGAAAAATGATTCCTCACAATGTGGAAATTATCCAACAGTATCATCAATAGCACACTCAAGTAAAATCTTATTGAAGATAATTAAAAAATGGTTACAGTAGTATATTGACAGAGAACTTCCAGAAATGGATTCAGAAGAGGATGTGGAATGAGGGATATCATTGCTGATGTCAGATGGATCTTGACTGAAATCAAAGAATACCATAAAGATGTTTGTTTGTGTTTTATTGACTCTGGAAAAGCATTTGATTGTGTGTGTTATAACAAACTATGGATAACATTGAGGAGAGGGGGAATTCCAGAACATTTAATTGTATTCATGAGGAAGGATATCAGGAGGCTGTCATTCAAACAGAACAAGGGGATATCACATGGTTCAAAATCAAGAAGAGCGTGTGTCAAGGTTTATCCTTTCACTATACTTATTCAATTTATATGCTGAGCATATAATCTGAGAAGCTGAACTATATGAAGAAGAACGTGGCATCAGGATTGGAGGAAGACTCATTCACAACCTGCAATATACAGGCAACACAACTTTGCTTGCTGAAAGTAACGATGACTTGGAGCACTTGCTGATGAAGATTAAAGGCTACCATCTGCAGTATGGATTACACCTCAATATAAAGAAAAAAAATTCTCACAATTGGACCAATAAGCGGCATCACAATGAATGGAGAAAAGATTGAAGTTGTCAAATACTTTCTATTAGTTCTACAATCAACACCAAAGCAGCAGTCAAGACATCAAAAGACATATTGTATTGGGCAAATCTGTTGCAAAAGACCTCATTCAAGTGCTGAGGAGCAAAGATATCTCCTTGAAGACTAAGATGTGCCTATCCCAAGCCATGGTATTTTCAATCATTTTATATGCATCTGAGAGCTAGACAATGAATAAGGAAGACCAAAGAAGAGTTGATGCTTTTGAGTTGTAGTGTTGGCAAAGAATGTTTAATGTACTGTGGACTGCTAAAAGAACTAATAAATCTGTCCTGGAAGAAGTGCAGCTGGAATGCTCCTTGGAAGTGAGAATGGCCAGACTTTTTACCTACTTTGGTCTTGTTGTCAGAAGGGACTGTTCTCTGGAAAAATGGCATCCTTGGTAAAGTGGAGGGTCAATGAAAAAGGGGAAGGCCCTCAACGAGATGGATTGGTACAGTGACTATAGTGATGGGTCAGGTATAGCAGGAATCATGAGGCTGGCACAGGACAGGGCAGTGTTCTGTTCTGTTGTACATAAGGTTGCTATGAGTTGGAGATGACTTGACAGCATATAACAACATTCATTGCAGCACTATTCACAATAGCAAAATTATGCAAACATCCATCAACACATGAATGGGTAACTAAAATGTGATTCAAACATACAACAGAATATTACTCAGCCATAAAGAAAAATGAGGTGTTATTATATGCTGCAATATGGATGAACTTTGAGGACATTATGCTGAGTGAAATAAGTCAATCACAAAAGGAATATGAACATACAAGACAAAAATATTACATGATCTCACTTTAATGAAAAGACAAGAATAGCTAAATATACAAAACCTAAACCAAACCCACTGCCATACACTCAATTCTGACATATAGTGACCTTTATTGGGCTTCCAAACCTGTGAATCTTTACAGAAGTAGATTGCCTCACCTTCCTCCAGCAGAGTGGGTTTTGAAGCACCGACCTTCTGCTTGCAGCCACATACCTTAACCACTAAGGGACCAGAACTCCATAAAAACTAAACTCACTGCCATCCAGTCGATTCCAGCTCATAGTGACTTGGGCTTATGAAGTGGTAACTCTTTATAGAAGTAGATTGCCCCTTCTTTCTTTCATGGAGCAATTAGTAAATCTATATTGTTGTTGTTGTTAGGTGCCATGATGTCATCTCTGACTCATAGCAACCCTATGTATAATAGAATGAAACACTGCCAGGTCCTGTGCCATCCTCACGATCTTTGCTATACTTGAGCCAATCATTGCAACCTCTGTATCAATCTATCTTGTTGAGGATCTTCCCCTTTTTTGCTGACTCTCCACTTTACCAAGCATGATACCTTCTCCAGGGAATGGTCTTGTGGTAAAGTTGTGTATCAACTTGGGTGGGCCTGGTTTTGAGTGGCTGGGCAGCTGTATATAATTATTTCCCATGATGAGACTGATAATCAACTCCATGTTGTAATCTACCAGAGCAGCTGAGTAGTTGCCTCAGGGATGTGTATAATATATATAAGTAGAAGCATCGAGAAAGGTCTGTGTGCTTTTCGGCACACTTGAAGTCTGCGTGTAGTCGGCTCGTCTTTTAGCAGCTTGCCATGTTTCCTGCTCATCTTGGAACTGTCTCTGGACTTGAACTAGTGGCCTGCTATGTTGTTTGGTAATCTTGGGACTGTGCCATTTTATTTGTCAACCTTGGGTTTGTCAGCCTCAGCAACCAGGAACTGTCTGAGTTAAGAGAAGATTCCAGCTTCAGGGGGCTGCAGCAAGAGGCAGAGCTTAAAGCTCAAGGTCAAGGGACTTTCACCAGCACCTAAACTGTAGGTGCTTCTAGCCTCCTAAACTGTAAGAAAATAAACCCCTGTTTGTTAAAACCACCCATTTGTGATATTTTGTTAGAGTGTCACTAGAGTACCAAAACATGTTCCTTCTGAAAACATGGCCAAAGTATGTGAGACAAACTCTGGCCACTGTCACTTCCAAGGAGCATTTCAACTGCACTTTGTAATGGACAGATTTGCTTTTTCTTCTAGTGGTCTATGGCATTTTCAGTATTTTTCACCCATATCAAGGTTCAAAGGCATCAACTCTTCTTCAGTCTTCATTATTCATTGTCCAGCTTTCACATGCATGTGAAATGACTGAAAATACCATGGCTAAGTTAGGCATACCATAGCCTTCAAAGTGACATCTTTGTTCTTCAACACTTCAAAGAGGTTTATTTTTTCAGGAATTATGCCCAGTGCAAATGATGTCTGATTTCTTGATTACCACTTCCATAGTTGTTGATTGTGGATCCAAGTAAAATGAAATATTTGACTACTTAGATCTTTTCTCCTTTTATCATGATGCCGCTTATTGGTTCTGTTGTGAAGATTTTCATTTTCTTTATGTTGAGGTGTAATCCATATTGCAGACTGGAATCTTTAATCTTTATCCATAAGTACTTAAAGTCATCTTCACTTTCAGCAAACAATGTGGTGTCATCTGCACATTGCAGGTTGTTAATGAGTCTCCAATCCTGATGCCATGTTCCTTCATATAATCCACATTCTCGGATTACTTGCTCAGCATACAAGTTGAATAATTATGGTGAAAGTGTACAACCTTGACACACTCCCTTCCTAATTTTAAACCTTGAAGTATCCCCTTATTCTGTTCAAACAACAGCCCAAATTCCTTGACATAGCCAAGTGAGTGCATCCAGTGAGGCATACGTTTTTTGAAACATCTCAATGGGTATTCCATCAATTCCTGGACCCTTGTTCTTCCCCTTCAGTGCAGCTTCGACTTCTTCTTTTGATACTATTGTTTCTTGATCATATGCCACCTCCTGAAATGGATGAACATTGACCAGTTCTTTTTGGTACAGTGACTCTGTGTATTCCTTCTATCTTCTTTGATGTCTCCTGCATCATTCACTATTTTGCCCAAAGAATCTTTCAGTATTGCAATTTGAGGATTAAATTTTTTCCTCAGTTCTTTCAGCTTGAGAAATGCCAAATGTGTTCTTCCCTTTTGGTTTTCTAACTCCAGGTCTTTGCACAATTCATTATAGTAATTGGCTTTGTCTGTTCGAGCTGCTCTTTGAAATCTTCAATTCAACTCTTTGATCTTGTAATTTCTTCCATTTGCTTTAGCTTCTTCCATGTTCTAATTATTAATAGATGTTTGCATCTGTTTCTACTCATTTTGAGTTGTGCTACATCAGTCAACAAAGGTCCTGAAAGCTTTACTCTGTCCATATTGTTAAGGTCATCTTTACTTTGAGTAGTCAGCTCCTATCCAGTAAAATTTTGGATGCTTCTGACCTGATGAGCTCATCTTTGGACACTTTATCGGACAATATTTCAGAGCTGTTCATAAAGTTTTCCAATAATATATCAGACAGTGTTTCACTACTATTCATAAGGTTTTCACTGGCCAATTCTTTGAGAAGTGGATAGCTTCTTCCTTCTTCCAAGTCTGTCTTAGCCCTGAAGCTCTGCTGAAACCTGTCCACCACAGGTAACCCTGCTGGCATTTTGCAACACAGTAGCATAGCCTCCAGCATCCCAGCAACACATAAGCCACTACAGGATGACAAAGTAACAGACAAGTTCATCTCCCTTAGTTGTTCCTAACCCCTTTGCACCTACCTACCTCAGGCAACAACCTTAAAATAGAGCCACCCCCAAGTAAAAAGCAGCCCATGAGCCCTGGGCCTGCATATGTTGGGCCTCAGCCTTAATATAGAGCCACATCCAAGTGAAAAGCAGCCTGCAAGCCCTGGGCCCACCTACCTCAGGCCCCAGCCTTAATTTAGAGCCACCCCCAAATGAAAAACAGCATCCAAGCCACAGGCCCACCTACCTAAGGTCCCAGGCTTAATAAAGAGCCACCCTCAAGTAACAAGCAGTCCCCAGTCCTGGGCCCAACTACTTCTCACCCCAGCCTTAATAATATAGAGCCCCACCCAAGCAAAAAGCAGCCTCCAAGCCCCAGGTCTGCCTACCTCAGGGCCGTGCCTTAATAAAGAGCCCAAGTGAAAAACAGCCCCCAGTCTCAGGCACGATGAACATGGATGTTTATTTATCTGTTCTTGTCCTGCCACTCACTTATTTAGGAAACCCATGAACCACTCCTCAGAAGGAAGGTTGGGCAGTATACTTCTGTAGTAATAATGCCTCAGAAACTCAAGGAGGGGTCACTATGGGTCAGATCTGACTTGACAGCAGTGAGTGTGTGTGTGCGTGACACATAGTAATGGGATTGCTAGATCAAGTGGTATTTCTATTTCCAACTTTTTAAGGAATTGCCATACTGATTTCCACAGTGGTTGTACCATTTTACAGTCCCACCAGCAAGAGAGTCCCAGTCTCTCCACATCCTTGCCAGCATTTGTTATTTTCTGTCTTGATGAACTTTGCTATGAATCCTGGAGTAAGATGGCATCTCAAGGTTGTTTTGATTTACAATTCTCTGATGACTAATGATTGTGAAAGTTTCTTCATGCATTTGTTGGCTGCCTGAATAACTTCTTTGGTGAAGTCTTTGTTCATTTCTTCTGCCCATTTTTAATTGGATTGTTTGTCTTTTTGATGTTGAGGTGCTGGGGTTTTCTATATATTTTAGAGATAAGTCCTTTGATCAATATGTCATTGCTGAATATTTCATTTCATTGTATAGGTTCTCTTTTTACTCTTTTGAAAAAGCCTTTTCTTGCACATAAGAATTTAATTTTTAGAAGGTCCCAATCTTCTAGTTTATCTTCTGTTGTTTGTGCATCTTGAGTTATACAAGATAGTCTATTTATGCCATAAATTAGGGTCCCTAAGTTTGCCGTTATTTTCTCTTTGATGAACTGTATGTTGTTGTTGTTGTTGTTGTTTGCCGTCGAGTCGGCCCCGACTCATAGCGACCCCTCCTTGGGTTTCCGAGGCAGTATCACTACGGAAGTAGGATTGCCCAACCTTCCTTCCGAGGAGTGCTGGTGGGTTTGAACCGCCAGCCTTCTGGTGAGCAGTCAAGTGCCTTAGGCACTATGCTACCAGAGTTTTAGTTTTCACATCTAAGTCTTTGATCCATCTGGAGTTACTTTTTGTGTATGGTGTGAGGCATGTATCATCTTTGGTTTTTCTGCAAATGGATATCCAGTTTCTCCAGTATCATTTGTGAAAAAGGGTATCTATTCCCCTGTTGAATTGATTTTGGCCCTTGGTCAAAGATGAGCTGACCATAAGTCCATGGATCTATTTCTGAGTTCTCAATTCTGCTCCACTGAACTATATGTCTGTTGTTTTATCAGTAACAGGCTGTTTTGACAACTATGGCTGTGTAGTAGGGTTTGCATTGTGGGAGTGTGAAACCTCCTTTATTCTTCTTCTTCAGTAGTGTTTTGCTTACCCGACATCACTTTCCTTCTCATATAAAGTTAGTGATTGGCTTTTCCACATCTTTGAAGATGTTGATGGAAGCTGGATCAGAATTGCTTTGAAGGTATAGATTGCTGTGGGTAATATTGACATTTTCACAATGTTCAGTCTTTCTATCCATGATCATGATATGTTCTTCCTTTTATGTAGATCTCTTATGGCTTCTTGAAATAGTGTTTTGTAGTTTTCATTGTATAAGTCTTTTGTGTTGCTGGTAAAATTTACTCCCAAGTATATTATATTTTTGGTAGCCAATGTAAATGGTATTGATTTTCTTATTTCTTTTTAGAGACCTCTTTTTCTCTGCTAGTGTTCAGGAATCCAACTGATTTTTGTATGTTGATCTTGTATACTGTCACTATGCAAACTTTTCAATAAGTTCCAGTAGTTTTTTTGCTGAATCTCTTTGGTTTTGCATATATAGTATCATATTATCTGCAAATGGATATAGTTTTACTTCTTCCTTATAAATTTGGATGCCTTTGAATTCTCTTTCTTGTCTTATTGTCCTGGCTAGGACTTGTAATAAATGTTGAATAGAAATGGAGATAGAGGCCATCCTTGTCTCATTTCCATTCTCAGAAGCAATGGTTTCAGTCTCTCTCTAGGGAGAATAATGTTGGCTGTTTGTTTTTCATATATTCTCTTTATTATGTTGAGGAATTCCCCTTCTATTCCTATTGTTCTGAGAGTTTTTATCAGGAATGAGTGTTATATTTTTATCAAATGCCTTTTCTGTATATACTGATATGATCCTGTGATTTTTTTTTTCCTTTAGTTTACTTATGTGATAGAATACATTGATTTTTTTTTTCCTAACGTGCATCATCTTTGCATACTTGATATGAATCCCACTTGTTCATGATGTATTATTTTTTAGAGTCTATTGTTGTTGTTGGAGTCTATTGGCTAGGATTTGCTGAAGATTTTTGCATGAATATTCATGAGGGATTTTGGTCTGTAGTTTTCCTTTCCAGTGGTGTCTGCCTGGTTTTGGTATCAGGGTTATGCTTGCTTCATAAAATAGATTTGGGAGGATTCCATCCTTTCCTATGTTCGGAAATACTTTGAGTAGGATTGCTGTCAGCTCTTCTCTGACTGATTGGTACTATTCTCCAGTGAAAGCATCTGGGCCAGGACACTTTTTGGTAGTAATTTTTTCTTTTCTTTTCTTTTTTTTTTTTTTTATGACCTGTTCAATTTCTTCTTTGGTTAGGGTTCTGTTCATGTTTTCTACCTAGTTTTTGTTAATCTAGGTAAATAGTGTGTTTTTAGAAATCTGTCCATTTCTTTTATGTTTATAAATTTGTTGGAGTACAGTTCTTCATAGTATCCTGATATTATTCTTTTCATTTGTGTTGCTTCTTTTGTGACATCACCCCTTTAATTTCTTATTCATGTTGTTTTCATCTTTTCCTTCTTTTCCTTTGTTGAGTTTCCCAGTGGTTTGTCAATTTTATTAATCTTTTCAAAGAGCTAACCTTTAGCCTTGTTGAATTTTTCTATTGTCTTTCTTTTTTCTATTTCACTTATTGTGTTCTAATCTCTATTATTTCTTTCCTTCTGATGACTGCAGTGGTTTTTCATTGCTCTTTATCTATTTGTTGGAGATGTTGTGTTAAAGTCTTGATTTTGGCTCTTCTTTTTTGATGTGTGAATCTATTTCTAAGAATTGCCCTCTGATCATTGCTTTTGCTGTTGTGTTTCCATTCTCATTAGATTCACGAAATTTTTTTATTTCATTTTTCATTTCTTCTATTACCCAGTCATTTTTGAGGAGGGTCTTATTCAGTTTCTATGTGTTTGTTCTTTTTTCTATTGGTCTTCCTGGTATTGATTTCTAATTTGATAGCATTGTGATCTTAGAAGATGCTTTGCAGTATCTCAATGATTTTAAATTTATTGAGGCTTGCTTTGTGGCTTAACATATGGTTAACATATGTTCCATGTGTGCTGGAAAAGAATGTATATTTTGCTGTTGTTGGGTGAAGCGCTCTGTAGATGTCTGTGAAATCAATTTGGTTGATCATATTGTTTAGTTCTTCTGAATCTTTGATATTTTTTCCAGCTATTCTTTCTGTTTTTGAAAGTGGTGTATTAAAGTCTCCTACTATTACTGTGAAGTCAGTCTTTTCAATTCTGTTAAAGTCTGTTTTATGTATTTTTGTGCTCTTTCATTGGGTGTGTAGATTTGATTATGGTTGTGTTCTTTTGTTCAAGTGATCCTTTAATTATTCTATAATACCCTTCCTTGGCTCTTATGCTGGTTTTTGTCTTAATGCCCATTTTATCAGAAATTAACATTGCCATTTTTGCCTTTTTGGTTATCAGTTGCTTGATTATCTTTTTCCAACCTTTGATTTTTAGTCCAGTTTTGTCTTTATGTCTATGGTGAGTCTCTTGTAGACAGTATATTGATGGGTCATGTTTTCTTATGCAGTTTTCAACTCTCCATCTCTTGAGTGGTGTATTTAATCCATTTACACTCAGTATAACTATAAACAGGTATGAATTTATTGATGTCATTTTGTTATTTGTTTTGTGCGTGTGTGTGTGTGTGGTGTTGCTGATTTCTTTGCTCCAAATAATTTTCTGTGCTGAATTCATTTTGTTTATGAGTTGTGTTGTCACATCCTTTACTGTTATTGTTTTAGTATTTGCTAAGTATTTATGCTTGTCTATTTTATTTTGATGCCAATGTTTATTATTTTTCTTTGAGGAGCATCCATCCCCACACATCCCAACCATACCTGTGCCTTTGCAATCCCACCCACTGAGTGAAGGTGACCACTTGTTTTGCACCAACTGAGCAATGAAAGACAATGGCCGATATCAGCTCAACTCACCCTCAATTGATCTTTATGAAAAGCTAACAGAGGTGAGAGCACACACTCTCATTCTCTATCTATCACACCCACCGGGAAACAGGTCTTGAGTGCCTAAGTGCTAACAACTAGCAAAGAGAGAAGCACAGTACCCTGCTCACACAGATATATCAAAACAAAATAAAGGAAGGAAAAATCTTGTGCGAATCACATGAACATACAACTACAAATTAAACATAAATATAACACCACCACAACATCTTACAGAGAACAGATCATCACAGTCCACACAAAGTATCAAGATAAAGTCATAGAAACAAAGTTCCAGGATACAAACCCAGAAAACATCTCTGAGGAAGAAGCAGCATTGGAACTCCTCATAAGGAATTCAAAATAATTACAATTGGGTACCTTTGACGAATTGAGAGATAGATCAAGGAAAACACTGACAAAATTAAGGAAAACACAGACTAAACACTAGAACAATTTAGGAAAACAATACAAGAACAAAATGACAAAATAAATAAAAATGAGACCAAAAACAGAAAAAAAAATCTAAGATTTCAAAAATAGATAACACATTGAATGGGCAAAGGAGTACAATCAAATAAATGGAAGAAAGAATTAATTAATGTGTTTGAAGACAAATACCTCAATACTAATTTCTTAAGGGATCAATCAGACAAAAAAACAAAACATGATGCAGAAAGCCTAAGATTCATGTGGGATGCCATCAAGAGGAACAACCTATGTGTAATCAGAATTCCAGAACAGGAACAGGTAAAACCACAGAGGAAATCATAGAAGATGTGTTGGAAGAAAATATCTCTAATATGATTAAAGACAAGAATATATCCATTCAAGAAGTTCAATGAACCCCAAACAGGATAGACCTCAAAAGAAAAACAACAACATATATCATCATCAACCTCAACAAAACCAAAGACAAAGAGAGAATACTGAAAGTAGCACAGTAAAAACAAAATGTTACCTACAAAGTGCAACCAATAAAAGTAAGCTTTTATTTCTGGTCAGAAACCATGCAGTTGAGAAGTCAATGGTATGATGTATATCTAAAACCCTGAAAAAACAAATTTCCAACTGAGAATTATATACCCAGCAAAACTGTCCCTCAAACATGAGGGTGAAATTAAGAGATTTCCAGATAAAATACTATTCCAGACAAAATATTATTTCAGGAAACTATAAGAAATCTATATAAATGGAAGAATATACCATGCTCATGGATAGTAAGATTGAACACTGTGAAACTGTTAACACTACTCAAAGCAATTTATACATTCAATGCAATCCCAATCCAGATTCCATCAATATTCTTTAAAGGCATGGAAAAAACAGGCTACTCTACAGGTACCCCTAGCCTCTTCTCCCTGGACTATGGCCAGAAAATTCTGAGAGCTGTCTAAACTACAAGAGACCTACTAACCAAGGATTTCTGAGTTCTACCATCTTCATCCCCAGCCAGCAGGAAGTAGCTGGAATGATTCGTCACCCCGTTCCCCAAGAATATGGAACAGTAACCACTTAAACAGGGGATTGAAGCCAGGTGTAGTCAAACTTCAGCCTGCATTCCCAGTTGAAGGCAAATAAGTAAATATGATAATTCAGAATGAAAGCTCAACTATTACCCCCACTCTGGTTAAGACAAATAGGACCTTGGTTGGAGGCATAAAAGTAAACATTATAACTCAGTTCCTTAAGAACTGAATGGAATGAAAAGTTTACACATTGTCTCCATGTTATCCCCTAGAAACAGATGACAAATATGTTCATATGTTTCAGGAGATAACCTGAAAAGTGACCTTGGCCCATAGATATGCCCAGTGAGACAAACAGGAAAAAACTTGCTTGGAACTGACATTCTCCCCTCTGTGTAAGCCCCAATCAGCTGATGAAAGGAAGCCATGTGACTCATCCGGTACGCAAGTGCATTGCATTAAAAATCGATTGTCCCTTTAAACTGAAGCAAAGGAAACTTCAGCCTATCTTCAACTAATTCATGCCCAAATCCCCGATGTTTTTATGGATGTGTATAACTCCCTCTCCTGAAATCTATGATAACTGTAGACTTGCCATTCGGATAGTCAGATTTGTTTATGAACCCCTGTCTCCTTGTATTGCTGCTTTGCAATAAATAATTTTCTTTCATCTTTAGGAAAAAAAAAAAAAAAAAAAATAAGAAAAGAAAAATTG
>NW_006921765.1:2280081-2292525 GCF_000298275.1 Orycteropus afer afer | reverse complement strand
ATACTGCCTCGGAAACCCAAGGAGGGGTCGCTATGAGTCAGGGCTGACTCGACGGCACACAACAACAACAACAACAATATATATGAACAGACAATTCACCAAAGAAGATATTTAGGCAGCAAACAATCACATGAAGAAATGTTTGTGATCATTAGTCATTGTTGTTGTTGTTGTTATGTGCCGTCAATTCACCCCAACTCATAGCGACCCCTCCTTGGGTTGCCACGGCAGTATCACTATGGAAGTAAATTGCCCAATCTTCCTGCCGAGGAGTGGCTGGTAGGTTTGAACTGCCAGCCTTCTGGTTAGCAGTCAAGTGCCTTAGCCACTATGCTACCACCAGAGCTCCTCATTAGTCATTAGAGGGATTCAAATCAAAACAACAATGAGATACTGTTTCCCCCCAGCAGTAAAAGCAAAGTTAAACAAGACAGAAAAATAACAAATGATGGCAAGGATGTGGAGGGATTGGGACTTTCATACAGTGCTGGTTGGACTGTAAAATGATACAACTACTGTGGACATTGGTATGGTGATTCCTTAAAAATTTGGAAATAGAAATATCATTTGATCTGGAAATCCCACTGCTAGCTATATATCCTAAAGGATTAAGAGGCAGGACACAAATAGATATATGCACACCTATGTTCATCACAGCACTATTCACAGTAGCAAAGACGTAGAAACAAACTAAGTGTCCATCAACCTAAGAATGGATAAACAAACTGTGGTACATACACACAATGAAATACTATGCAATATTAAAGAATAATGTAGACTCTGCAAAACACCACATAACATAGATGAACTTGGAGCATAGTATACTGAGTGAAATAATTTAATCACAGAAAGACAAATACTGTGTTAGTGCACTATTGTAAATAGTCAAGGAAAGGTTTATACATGGAAGGAAACTTTCTCTTTTGGTTACCAGGAATGGGAAGGAGAGGTGAGAGGAAATTCCTAGATAGGTTTGGGGAAAAAAAAAATAGATAGATAGATAGATAGATTGTTATTGTTGTTGTTGTTATGTGCCATCGAGTCGGACCCGACTCATAGCGACCCCTCCTTGGGTTTCTGAGCCAGTATCACTACAGAAGTAGATTGCCCCATCTTCCTTCCAAGGAGTGGCTGGTGGGTTTGAACTGCCAGCCTTCTGGTTAGCAGTCAAGTGCCTTAGGCACTATACTGCCAGAGCTCCCAGATAGATAGATAGATAGTGTGTATATCTATATCTATATGTATATCAATATATTGGGGAGCTCTGATAGCATAGTGCCTAAGGCACTTGACTGCTAACCAGAAGGCTGGCGGTTCAAACCCACCAGCCACTCCTCAGAAGGAAGATGGGGCAATCTACTTCCGTAGTGATACTGCCTCAGAAACCCAAGGAAGGGTCATTGTGAGTTGGGTCTGGCTTGACAGCACATAACAACAACAACAAAATAGATATATATATACAAACCAAAGATTATTAGTGGTTACCAGGGGTAGGAGGAAGGAGGAAAAGGGAAGTTTTTGTTTGTGGGCCATTGAGTTTATGATAATGGTTGTGGAACATTTTGGAAAAAGATAGCAATAATGGTGGAATAACGTGAAAAGTGTCATCCATCTCCCTGAGTTGTAGATGTGGAAGTTTTTATGTTGAAGAATGTCTTGTTATATATATTTTCACCACAATAAAAGTAAAAAATAAAAAAAGAAAGAAGAAGAGCTTATGATTGGCCATCCAACACACATCAATTGATCTCTATTTGCTAGCATCAATAGAGGAAGAAGGAGACCCAAAAATAAGAGAATGAGCTGGCCTGCAGAACTAATTCCATCCATGAACTACTGTCTCTGCTATTATGAGAACTGAAGAACTGGACAGTGCCTAGCTACTAGTATCAAATGTTTTGATCACAGACATAGATGGATCTTGATCACAAGGAAGAAAAGTTTAACAGAGTTTTTCAAATTCTTTAAGATTCCAAACTTAAATGGACACATTAATACTAGAGGAAGCCTGGACTTCATTGTCCTAATACGTAAATATATAGTTGCACAGCCACTGTGGAAAACAGTTTGGCATTTCCTCAGGAAGTTGACCATGGAACTACCATATGACACAGCAAATGCTGATACTAGGTATATACCCAGAAGAAGGGAAGACAGAAAAAGAAAAAAGAAACCATACACCAGTACTCTTTACAACAGCTAAAAGATAAAAAACAACTGAAATATCCATTAACATATGAATGGATAAATAAAATGTGTTATATGTGTGCAATGCTCAGGCATAAAGATAAATGAAGTCCTGATGCATGCTATAATATGCATGAACTTTGAAAAACATGCTGTGAGGAATAAGTTGGTCACAAAAGGACATATATTATGTGATCTCACTTACATGAAATAAACAAATATATAGAAACAAAAGATTATTAGTGGTTACAAGGGGTGAGAGGGAGAGAGAACAGAGGTTTTGTTTATAGGACATAAGTTTGTGTTAACGGAAGTAGAAAGATTTGGAAAAGTTAGCAAGAAAGGTTGCATGAGTTGAAGAATGTAATCAATGTTACTAGATTGTACATGTGGAAATTGTTAAAATGGTATGTTTTTTATGTATATTTTCGCCACAATAATATTGAACAACAACAAGAAAAAGATGCCACTTTGGACAACATTCCATCTGGGGGCTTTACAGGAGGATCCACTTCCTTGCCTTTGCAAAGTTCTACAGTTTGCTCGAAATTCTTGGCTTCCGTTCCCTTCCCCTATAGTCCAGAATAATCTCCTCACCTTAAAATCCCTCAATTGATCACACCTGCAAAGTTCCTTTTGATGTATAAAACCAAAACCCAACCCAACTGTCATCAAATTGATTCCAACTCATAGTGACTTTCTTTGGGTTTCTGAGGTGCTAATACTTTACAGAAGTAGATTGTTCAGTCTTCCTTTCACAGAGTGGCTGGTGAGTCTGAATTAGGTAACATTTTTACAAGTTACAGATATTAAGATGTGGGTACTTTTGGTAAGAGGGACATTATTCCATCTACAACATAGAAATCAACTTCTGGGATCCTAATACATGCTACAATATGCATGAAATTCAGTCCAGGTCAGTGAATTTGCTCTCACTCTGTAACATCAAAATTATGGACAAAATAACTAAAAACCATCATTGCATAACACTGACAAATTACAAAAGCCATAGAAACAACTGGATATAATCTATTCAAGAGAAGCTGCTAAATCTTGATAGCACAGCAAGGTCTGTAATTTTTTGTTGTTGTTATGTGCTGTCAAGTTGGACTCAACTCATAGCAACCCCTCCTTGGGTTTCTGAGACTGTATCACTATGAAAGTGGATTGCCCCACCTTCCTTCTGAGGTGTGGTCTGTAACTTTATGCTACTACAATTTTCACTCCCTTCCCAGCTCAGTGCTGTACCAACCAAAAGTCAGTGGTGTTGCTTACATTGGACAGACTGTTAAAAGAACCACCCCAAAAGCACTGACAATATTTTGTCCAAAACTTGAAGCTTCCTGGAAAACAAGAGTGTGGTTACTCTTTGATTGATTTGGAACACAGTTTAGTTATTGCTGGATTAACCTACCCTCAGGACATTATCGAAACAATGGCAATCTACTGGTAGTGTAGCAGCTGCCTAAGACATTTGGGGCAAACAAGAGCCTGGTGGGACTATAAAAGGGAATCCTGGAAAATTAGATAAACATAGGGAAATTTGGAAAGTTTCAGTATTTTGGGATATGTAAAATTTGGTCCAAGTTAGATACATACACAGGAAACACCAGAGAAAGGAGAAACAGTTGCTTTGTAGTTGATTTTGATTCATGAAAATCAATCTGTGTCAGAGTAGAACTGTGCTCCATAACGTTTTCAGTGGCTGAATTTTTGGGAAGTATATTGGCAGGACTTTCTTCTGAGACAATTCTGGGAGGATTAAAGCCACCAATCTTTTGGTCAGTAGCTGAGCACTTAACTGTTTGATCCATCTAGGGACTCTGGGAAAATTGTGTGGGTGATATTGAATCCCTGTACAGGAAAAAAAAAAAAAAGTGAAAGCTAAGGCTAAGTGAAAGCTAAGTGAAACCAAACTTCTGCCTGAAGTTTAAAGGTATGCCTTTCATTAAGACCACCTTGGGAAAAAGTGGAAAACATACAGACATATCATTTAAGAAAATCTTATGAACAATCAATGTTTGACCATGAAATAATATTGATCAAAGCATGAATTTTAGGGATTCAAAATGGAGTCTCATCAGTAATCCCCATGCTATTTTCCTCTAGCATCTTGTTGTTGCTGTTATGTGTCGTCAAGATGCCCTGACTCATAGCGACCCCTCCTTGGGTTTCTAAGGCAGTATCACTATGGAAGTAGATTGTCCAACCTTCCTTTCAAGGAGTGGCTGGTGGGTTTGAACTGCCAGACTTCTGTTTAGCAGTCGAGTGCCTTAGGCACTATGCTACCAGAGCTCCTTGCATCTTAGTGCTTGAAAAACTAGGTACAGCAGTTTGAATTAGGGATATTGGTGCTCTGAACAGCTCACTGAATCAGAGTGCACCAAACACAGATGAGCAGAATTAGAGAAAAGGCACAAGGAGATTATTTAAGAGAGAGATACCTGGTGGAGGACAGACAGACAGCTGAGAGAGGCCATTGGAAACTTCCCTGGGGCAGTCACTGACTGGCAGGTGAGGGTGTTCACCTGAGATCTCCGTGAGCAAAGAAAGAAGACACCCTATATCAGCATACCAGTGACCACATCCCAGAAATCACCCCAAGGATCTACCTTCAGCACCTGATTTTATCAGTAACTCAGGTCAGCTGGGCCCAAATGGGCACACAAAGCACCACTGAAACCCAAGTGGAGAGCTCATTGATGCTCCAGGAGTGTGAGCTCACTCCCCCCCTCAGTGGCTCACTGAGTAGGCTTGGGTCACCTTGGGAGATATCGAGAGGTCTGGGCTTGTCTTTGTCATTGATATCGGGACCACAGATTACTAGCAGGCACTCTCCTGACTCCAGCACAGCTGAAATCGTGCATATCTTTGGCGACACAGGTGGATGGTATCACAGACAAACTCTCGAGCCATTCGCAGTCTGCAGCGATTGCACCAGTGTGGCAGGCAGACGGTGTGGAGACAGAGGAATCTGTGGCTGAGTGCAGTCCCGGGAATTTGCCTTGGATTGCCTTTTTGGCACCGAGGGGCCTCAGAGGCGGGGTCTTTGAGTGTGCCTGAACCTGGCGGAAAGTGGTGACTCCCTAACAACAGGAATCTTTCCTGAAATTGAGCGCAGACTTGTAAATAACTACATCATCAGTAACAGCCCATGCAAAGCCCTAGGAACTGACCTTAGAAACACTAAGCTTTTCTTCTTCTGCTCCCACCTTCTCTGCCAATAACTTCACTCATTCAATAGAAGAAACCATATTCAGCCAATTACCATAAAACCTCCCACTTCAAACTCTAAACCCTCTTTATGACAAACAGAAACACATATCCACATTCCACACAGTGATTCCAACATCACAAAGAAAACAGCAGAGTGACTCAACATACACGAATCAATAATAAAATAAAATACACCAGCTTCACCTTTTCAAAATATTAAACCATAAAACCAAGACAAAACAAATCAACACATTACCAGCAGCTAAAGACAACCTCAAAATGTCTAGGAAACAATGGACAACCTCAAATCAAACAAAAAAAACAGGACAAGGCATTAGAAGCGAAACCACAAACAAAGGTCTCATTATACATGGAGGAAGAGGAGGCAATAGATTTATCTGAGAAGGAATATAGAAGATATGTTTATAGAGCTATACAAAAGCCTAAGGAAACCCCAAAAAGAAACAAGAACACAGACAGTTTCCTGGAGGAACTCATGAAAATCATTGAGGTACAGAATATTAAGATTAATGCATAATCAGAACTCATACAAAAACAGCAGTTAGAAATGCAGAAAATATCTATTGAAATGCAAAGCATGAGTACCAAAATGACAGACCTACAGAACACAGTAGAAGCTCAAAAGAGCAGATTAGAACTGGCTGAAGAACGCATATCCTAACTAGAAGACAAATCCCTGGACACTAGCCTGTATGAAGAAAAATCAGAACAAAAATTTAAGAGAAATGAAGAGAGCCTAAGAATCATATGTGATGACATGAGATGCAATAATATAAGACTCATTGGAATTCCAGAACAAGAAGAGGTGAAAAAGACCACTGAGAAAATTGTAGAAGACCTGCTAGCAGAAAACTTCCCCCATATCATGAAAGAAGAAAAGATATTTGTCCAAGAAGCTCATAGAACCCCACACAAGATAGACCCCAAAAGACACCGAGGCATATTATAATCAAACTTTCCAAAATCAAAGACAAAGAAAAAAATTTGAGAGCTGCCCAGGACAAAAGAAATATCACTTATAATAATAAAACAGTTAGGCTGAGCTCCAATTACTCAGCAGAAACCATACAGCCAAGAAGGCAATGGGAGAGCATATATAAAATTCTGAAGGAAAAAAAACTTCCAACCAAGAATCCTATACCCAGCCAAATTATCCATTAAATATGAGAGCAAAATCAAGGCATTCTCAGATAAACAGAAGTTAAGAGAATTTGTGAAACCCAGACCAACCCTACAAGAAATGCTTAAGGAAGTCCTACCAATAGAGAACCCACAACAGAGATCAGTAAAACCAGGATATGTGACATCAACTCTAAAATCAAATAAAAAATAGATACTCATAATAAGACCATAAAACATTCTACCTTAAAAACCAAGGAACTCAAGCAGCACACAACAACAGCAACTAACCTATCAGAGGGAATAATACTTCTAGGTACAGACCCTCAAATGGAAAGGTTAACACAACAATGTCTTTGCAACACACACTATTCTAAAACTGTAGAGACAAGAATAACCTCAGAGAAGAGTAACAATTCTTCTAAGCATACCCAGAAGGAAGGAAAACATATGGGCTTAATGAACACAAAACCAACTATAAAGAAGAAAAGGGAGAAAGCAATAGCAAAAAAACTGAACTCAGCACAGAAATATACATGGACCAAGGAATCACCAACGACACAATAAAAAACCACAATAGAATGACACCAATCAACTCATACCTATCACTAATTACACTCAATGTGAATGGGCTAAATGCTTCTATAAAGAGAAAGAGAGTGGCAGACTGGATAAGAAAAAAAAGACCCATCGATATGCTGCCTACAAGAGACACACC
Organism: Orycteropus afer afer; assembly: GCF_000298275.1. Classification (NCBI taxonomy): domain Eukaryota; kingdom Metazoa; phylum Chordata; class Mammalia; order Tubulidentata; family Orycteropodidae; genus Orycteropus; species Orycteropus afer. Next base: position 2,285,264 of record NW_006921765.1, on the reverse strand, counting down.
TTAGACACAAAGATAAAAACAAATTAAGAGTTAAAGGATGGAAAAGAATATACCAAGCAAACGGAAACCAAAAAAGGGCAGGGGTAGCAATTATGATTTCTGATAAAATAGACATTAAGGTGGAAAACATCATAAGAGACAAAGATGGGCATTATATGATGCTGAAAGTTTCAATCAACAAAGGAGAGGTTACAATAATAAATATTTATGCACCCAATGAAAATGCTCCAAAATACATGAAGCAAATATTAACTGATTTAAAAAGAATGATAGACAACTTTACATTAGTGATGGGGGACTTTAACACACCACTTTCAAGGAAAGACAGGTCAACGGGAAAGAAGCTCAACAAAGATACAGAAGAACTTAACAACACAATCAACCAAGTGGAACTCATAGACATATATAGAGCACTTCACCCAACAAAAACACAATTCACATTCTTTTCCAGTGCACATAGATCCTTCTCCAGAATAGACCATATGCTAGGACATAAAACAAACCTCAATAAATTCAAAAGCATTGAAATACTGCAAAGCATCTTCTCTGACCACAATGCTATAAAACTAGAAATTAATAATAGGAAGAGCAAGGTAAAAGCATCAAACATATGGAAGCTGAACAACTCTCTACTTATAAACTATTGGGTTACAGAACAGATAAAAACTGAAATTAAAAAAAAATCCTAGAAACTAATAAGAATGAAGATATATCCTACCAAAATCTATGGGACACAGCAAAAGCAGTACTCAGAGGACAGTTTATAGCAATAAATGCATACACCAAGAAAGAGGAAAGAAACAAAATCAACACTCTAACTTGTGAACTACAACAACAAGAAATATAACAACAAAAGTGTCCTACAGTAACTAGAAGCAAGGAAATAATAAAGATCAGAGCAGAAATAAATGAAACAGAAAACAAACAAAAACATAGAGAAAATCAACAAAACAAAGAGCTGGTTTTTGAAAAGATTAATAAAATTGATAAACCATTGGCAGACCTAACAAAAGGAGAAGACCCAAATCACAAGAATGGTAAATGAAAACAGTGTCATCACAACAGAACCAACTGAAATAAAAAAGATAGTGACAGAATGAAAAACTTTACACCAATAAATATGAGAATCTAGAAGAGATGGACAAGTTTCTAGAATCACATATCCTACCTAAATAATCCCACTCAGAAATAGAAAATTTGAACTGACCCATAACAAGGGAAGAAATTGAACAGGTCATAAAAAAAACTTCCCACAAAGAAAAGCCCTGGCCCTGATGGCTTCACTGGAGAATTCTATCAAATATTCAGAGAAGAGTTGACACCTATGCTACTCAAGGTATTCCAGAACATAGAAAAAGACAGAGTACTCCCAAACTCATTTTATGAAGCAAGCATAACACTAATACCCAAACCAGGGAAAGACAACACTAGAAAGGAAAACTACAGACCAATATCACTTATAAAGAGAGATGCAGAAATCTTTAACAAAATCCTGGCCAACAGAATCCAACAACACATCAAAAAATTAATTCATCTGGACCAAGTGGGATTCATACCATGTTTGCAAGCTTGGTTCAACATCAGAAAATCAATCAATGTAATCCACCACATAAACAAAACAAAGGAAAAGTACCATACGATTATATCAATTGATGCAGAAAAGGCATTTGATGAAATCCAACATCCATTCCCGTTTAAAACTCTCAGAAACATAGGGATAGAAGGGAAATTCCTTAACATAATAAAAGGTATATATGCAAAGCCAACAGCCAACATCATCATTAATGGAGAAAGACTCAAGGCATTCCCCTTATGAACGGGAACCGGACAGGGATGCCCTCTTGCACCTCTTCTACTTAACATTGTATTGGAAGTCCTGGCCAGGGCAATAAGGCAAGAAAGAGAAATAAAAGGCATACATATTGGCAAACAGGAATTAAAACTATCTCTATTTGCAGATGATATGATCCTATACATAGAAAACCCAAGGGATTCAATAAAAAGACTACTGGAACTAATAGAGAGGTTCAGCAATGTGGCAGGATACAAGATCAACATATAAAATTCAGTTGGATTTCTCTACACCAGCAAGGACTCCTCTGATAAAGAAATAAGGGAAACCACACCATTCACTATAGCTACAAAAAAGATAAAATATCTAGGATTAAAGCTCACCAGAGAAACAAAAGACCTATACAGAGAAAACTATAAAATACTGCTACAAGAGACAACAAGGGTACTACATAAATGGAAAAACCTGCCTTGTTCATACATAGGTAGACTAAACACTATGAAAATGTCAATACTACCTAAAGCAATCTATACATTTAACACAATCCCAATTCAGATTTCAACAAAATTTTTTAAGGAAATGGAAAAACTAATTACTAATTTCATATAGAAAGGAAAGAGACCTAGAATAAGCAGAGCTCTTCTCAAGAAGAAAAACAAAGTGGGAGGGCTCACACTCCCAGGTCTTAAGAACTACTATATAGTCACAGTAGTCAAAACAGCTTGGTATTGGTACAATGATAAACAGATAGACCAATGGAACAGAATCGAAAGCGCAGACATAGACTCATCCATCTATGGACAACTGATCTTTGACAAAGGCCCAAAGCCAATTAAATGGGGAAGGGATAGACTCTTTAACAAATGTTGCTGGCAAAACTGGATATCCACCTGTAGAAAAATGAAACAAGACCCATACCTCATCCCATATATAAAAATAAACTCAAGCTGAATCAAAGACTTAAATGTAAAACCCCAAACTATAAAATTCAGAAAAGATAAAATAGGGGCAAATCTAGGAGCTCTAATTTATGGCATAAATAGACTGTCAAGCATAACCCAGAATGTGCAAGAGATAGAAAAGAAGCTCGATGACTGGGACCTTTTAAAAATTAAATTCTTGTGCACATCTAAAGATTTCATCAAAAGGGTAAAAAGAGAACCTACAAATTAGGAGAAAATATTTGCCTATGACATATCTGACAAAGGACTTACCTCCAAAATCTACAGAAAACTTCAACACCTCAACACCAAAAAGACAAATAACCCAATTCACAAATGGGCAAAAGACTTGAACAGACACTTCACCAAAGAAGACATAAACGCAGCCGACAAACACATGAGAAATTGCTCACAATCATTAATCATTAGAGAGATGATTAATCAAATCAAAACAAAACTGATTTATCATCTCACCCCAGCAATAATAGCAAAGTTCAACAGATCCAATAGTAACAAATGCTGGCAGGGTTGTAGAGAGATTGGAACTCTTGTGTACTGCTGGTGGGATAGTAAAATGGTGCAACCATTGTGGCAAATGGTATGGCGTTTCCTTAAAAAAACTGTAAATAGAAGTACCGTTTGACCCAGTATTTCCATTATTAGGCATATATCCTAAAGAGGTGAGAGACAGCACACGAACAGACCTATGTTCACTGCAGCACAATTCACCATAGCAACGAGATGGAAACAACCTAAATGCCCATCAACATGGATGAGTGGATAACAAAATTATGGTATATCCACACAATGGAATACTATGCCACATTAAAGAACAATGAGGGATACATGAATCATCTTGCATCGTGAATGAACCTGTAGGACATTATGCTGAGTGAAATAAATCAATCGCAGGAAGACAAGTATTGTATGAGCCCATTACTGTAAAAAGAGAGAGAAGGGTTTGCTTGGGAAAGGGAACTCACCTAGTAGGTTACCAGGATGGGAAGGGAAAGAAGGGATTAATTTAGGGCTAGTTGGGGTTTACATGCTGACATGGGTAGGGGGAGGGACATACGAGAAGGATATATGACCACCATGATAACATTGGGAAATGAGAGGACACCGAACTATGCACAATAAGAGATAGATGACAGATGTTAAAACCAAGCAATGTGTCCACAATACCACGTTGCCATTAACACCAAACACTAGTCTACACAGATAAACACATAAACATCTGAGATGATCAGACAGGGTTCAGTGAATAGAGGTATACTCTAGACCAAGGATAGACTCAGCTGAGGCTAATCCTGTACAGACACCAGTGATACAAAATACCTGCAGTCCTTACAGAAACAATAGAAGATGGACACAGAGTAGTCCCTCACAGACATCCCAACACTATAGGAGAGAGATCCAATACAGCTACTACCTCAGGACCATAGTACTGAGGTACACCAGACTCAATTGGCACAACAAAATACATAGAAGTGTTGTTCTACATCCTACATTGGTGAGTAGCGACTGGGGTCTTAAAAGCTTTCAAGCAACCATCTAGGATGCAGCTAATGGTCTCCTAGCATTGGAAGTGAAGAAGAATGCACACACACACACAAAAAAAGAGCATTTAGAAGGAATTAACCCTAGGACACGATGGCCCTTGACACCAGAAGAACTGGATGGTGCCCGGCTACCAAAGCCAACCCCTCAGAAAAGGATCAAATCTGGAGATCCTGGATAGAGTGGGAGGGAAAACGTGGAACAAAATCCGAAAACTCAAAAATGACCAGAATTACTGGTCAGATAGTCTGGTGAGACTCCCAATACTGTGGCCCTGAAATACATTTGGCACCTGGAATAAAACTCACCCCCAGGGGTGAGCTCTCAGCCCAATGGTTAGTGAGATGTACACACAGAGCACTCAACCCATGATGCTGCACCCACACACTCAATGGTAATACATCTCCTAAAGCAATAAACCATGCGACACCAAAGGACCAACATTTAAACTGAGGAAATGCAGGACAAACAGGAGTGCAAAATTATGAGGGGCACGGGGGAGTGTTGCAGGGTAGGGAGAGGAGGAGACTGGGTTAGGGCTGGACATGGCGAATGGGGAATGAAATTAAATGTACGTGTGACTTTGAATGTAAAACAAGCTCTTAAAATAAGAAAAACTGGGAAAAAAAAGTATGAATCCTAGGAAATCATGCTTATAACTAAAATAAGAATGTAAAGGAAAGAAAAAAGATAGAAGAAAATTTAGTTGCCTCTGTGGAGAACTCAAAATCAACAAAATTAGTCCAAACACTACTAAACAAATAAGCAGAATAATAACAAAACAAGCTAGCAACAATAACAAACCTTGGAGATGGAGGAATCCAATCCAGAGCTGTTCTACTACATCTACTAACAGGTTAAATTTTCAGTAAAAATTTACAATAGCCAAA
>NW_006921765.1:2275879-2279914 GCF_000298275.1 Orycteropus afer afer | reverse complement strand
ATATATATATATATATATATATATATATATAATATGTGTATACAATATTTGTATGTGTAATGCAATAATAGTCATAAAGAGAAATGAACTCCTGATGCATGCTACAACATGGATGAACCTTTCAAACAATATGCTAAATGAAATTAGTGAATTATAAAAGGACAAATATTATATGGTCTCATTTATATGAAATACTGAGAATCGGTAAATGTATAGAGAACAAAGTCAATTAATGGTTACCAGTGGTAAGAGGGAGGGGAAAAGATTAAGCATTATTAGGAAGCATTGAATTTCTGCTTAAGATGACTGAAAATTTGGCAAATAAAATTGGTTGTGGTTTCACAATATGATTAATGGCACTAAGTTTTAAATGCAAAAAAATTTGAATTGGCAAATGTTGAGTTTTATATATTTCTTTAAAAAATAAATATATATATATAGTATATGGAAAGATATAGGAAAGAATGCATATACACAGGGAAAAAAAATAATTGAATAGAAAATGCCCTGAGGTACCTCAGATTTTGAACTCCGTAGACAGAAATTTAAATTATTAATTGTAAATATGTTCAAATAATGCAAACATTGCTAAAGAATTAAAGTACACCAAAGATATCTCCCAAATAGAGAATATCACTACAGAGATAAAAATTATCAAACCAACTAGAAGTTCTCTATTTGAAAAGTAAAATAATTGAAAGAAAAATTCTTTAGAGGAACACATCAACCAATTTGAGGTGGCAGAAAAAATTGTCAACAAATATGTGAAGGCAGATCAAAATGTATTTATTGTCCAGTAGGAAGAGCAGAAAGGAAAATGAATGAACTAAGAGGCACAAAGACAAGAGGGACACAATCAAGTATATCAACACAGGCATAATGGAAGTCCCAGAAGAAAAGAAAGAGAAAGAGGCACAAAAACGATTTGAAGTTAATGTTACATTGAGGAACTTGCAACTAATGTTACAAAGCAAAATGTGTATTAATTGTTGAATAGAAAACTGATTTTCTCTGTGAACTTTCATCTAAACCACTATAAAATATTAATTAGTGAATTGAATGTTTAGGAAAACAAAAATAACTAATGGTTTTAAAATACAATCTTTAAAAAGAAAAACAAAGTTGGAAGATTCAGATATCTTTACTACAAAATGTACTACAAAGCTACAATAATCAAAACAGTATCCTTTTGTATAAGAATAGACACATAGATTGTTGTTGTTGCTAGGTGCTGTCAAGTCAGCTCTGACTTTTAGAAACCCTATGTACAACAGAATGAAACACTGCCCAGTCCCATACCAGCCTCACAATCCTTGCTATACCTGAGCCCACTGTGGCAGTCACTGTATCAATCCTTCTTTTTGAAGGTCTTCCTCTTTTATGCTGCCACTCCAAGCATGATATCCTTCTCCAGGGAATGGTCCCTTCATACAACATGACCAAAGAAGGTGAGACAAAGTCTAGCTATTCTCTCTTCCAAGGAGCATTCTGGCAGCACATCTTTTGGAACAGATGTGTTATTTCTCCTGGCAGTCCATAATACTTTCAGTATTCTTAACCAACACCACAGGAGCTCTGGTAGCATAGTGGCTAAAGCACTTGACTGCTAACCAGAAGGCTGGCGGTTCAAACCCACCAGCCACTCCTCGGAAGGAAGGTTGGGCAATCCTACTTCCGTAGTGATACTGCCTCGGAAACCCAAGGAGGGGTCGCTATGAGTCGGGGCCGACTCGACGGCACATAACAACAACAACAACAACAACCAACACCACAACTCAAAAGCATCAATTCTTCTGTCTTCTTTCTGCATTGGCCAGCTTTCTCATGCATATGAGGCTACTGAGAACACCATACCTTAGGTTAGGCATACCTTGGTCTTCAAAGTTACATCTTTTCTCTTCTGCACTTTAAAGAGGTCTTTTGCAGCAGATTTGGCCAGTGTAATATAACATCTGATTTCTTGACTGCTATTTCCATGGGTATTGATTGTGGCTTCAAGTAATATGAAATCTTTGACAACTTTAAACTTTTCTGCATTTATCATGATGCTGCTTATTGGTCCAGTTGTGAGGATTTTCATTTTCATTATGTTGAAGTGTAATCTATACTACACATAGTTTTCTTTAATCTTCATCAGTTCGTGCTTCAAGTCATCTTCATTTTCAGCCAGCAAGATTGTGTCATCTGCATGTCACAGGTTGTGAATGAGTCTTCCTCCAATCATGATGCCACACTCTTCTTCATATAGTGCATTTTCTCTGATTATTTGCTCAGCATACAGATTGAAAAAGCATGGTGAAAGGATACAGCCCTGACTGCGCTCCTTTCCTGATTTTAAACTATGAAGTATCCCCTTGTTCTCCTTGAAGGACAGCCTCCTTATCTATGTACAGGTTCCTCATGAGTACAATTCAGTGTTCTGGAATTCCCATTCTTCTCAATGTTATCCGTAACTTGTTATGATCCATACAACCAAAGGTTTTTGCATGGTCAATAAAACACAAGTAAACATCTTTCTGGTATTTGCTTTCAGCCACTATCCATCTGATATTAGCAATGATATCCCTCATTCCACATCTCTTTCTGAGTCCAGCTTGCATTTCTGGAAGTTTATAGTCAATATATTGTTGCAACCATTTTTTAATTATGTTTAGCTAGATTTTACTTGTATGTGATATTACTGATATTGTTTGATAATTTCTAAATTCTGTGGGCTCACCTTTTTTGGTAATGAGCACACATGGATCTTTTCCAGTCAGTTGTCCAGGAAGCTGTCTTCCAAATTTCTTGGCACAGACAGGTAAATTCTTCCAGCATGGCATATGTTTGTTGAAATATCTCTATGGATATTCTGTCAATTCCTGCCTTCTTGTTTTTCAACAATTCTTTCAGTGCAGCTTCTACTTGTTCTTTCAGTACCATCAGTTCTTGGTCATATGCCACCTTCTGCAATGGAAGAACACTGACCAATTCTTTTTTGGTACAGGGACACTTTGTAGCTCTTCCATCTTATTTTCATGTTTCCTTCATCATTCAATATTTTTCCCATGTTGTTGTTCTTGTGTGCCCTCAAGTCGGACCCGACTCATAGCAATCACCCCTTGGGTTTCCAAGGTGGTATCGGTATGGAAGTAGATTGCCCAACTTCCTTCCAAGGAGTGGCTGGTGGGTTTGAACCTCCAGCCTTCTGGTTATGAGTCAAATGTCTTAGCCACTATGCTACCAGAGCTCCAATTTTTCCCATAGAAGCTTTCAATATTGCAACTCAAGGCTAGATATTTTTCTTCAGTTCTTTCAGCTTGAGAAATGCTGAGCATGTCCTTCCCTTTTGGTTTTCTAACTCCAGGTCTTTGCACATTTCATTATAATAATTAACTTTGTCTCCTTAATTGCTCTTTGAAATGTTCTATAGCTTTTTTATCTTGTCATTTCTTTCATTTTCTTTAACTACTCTCCATTCAAGGACAAATTTCAGAGTCTCTTCGGATATCCATTTTGCTCTTTTCTTCCTTCCCTGTCTTTTTTAATGACCTTTTACTCTCTTCATGATGTTCTTGATGTCATCCCACAATTACTCTGGTATTCAGTCATTGGTGTTCAATACATCAAATCTATTCTTTAGATGGTCTCTGAATTCAGGAGGGATATGTTGTTGTTGTTGTTAGGTGCCGTTGAGTCATTTCTGACTCATAGTGACCCCATGCACAGCAGAACGAAACACTGCCCGATCCTGCACCAGCTCCACAATCCCTGCTATACTTGAGCCCATGATCCCAGCCACCTTGTCAATTCATCTCATTGAAGGCCTCCCCCTCTTTCATTGACCCTCCACCCTACCAAGAATGACATCCTTCTCCAAGGAATGGTCCTTTCTGACAACATGACCAAAATAGGTGAGACGAAGTCTGGCCATTCTCACTTCCAAGGAGCATTTTGGGTGCACTTCCTCCAGGACAGATCTGTTAGTTCTTTTAATAGTCTATGGTACTTTCAGCATTCTTCGCCAGAACCACAACTCAAAAGCATCAATTCTTC
>NW_006921765.1:2266510-2275574 GCF_000298275.1 Orycteropus afer afer | reverse complement strand
TTTCAGCAAGCAAAGATCTGCATATCTCAAGTTGTTAATGATTCTTCCTCCAATCCCAATGCCACGTTTTTCTTCATATAGTCCAGCTTCTCGGATTATTTGCTCAGCGTATAGATTGAATAAGTGTGGGGAAAGGATACAACTCTGATGCACTCCCTTCTTGATTTTAAACCATGCAGTGTCCCCTTGTTCCATTCGAATGACAGCCTCTGGTCAAGTTACAGGTTCCTCATGAGTATAGTCAAGTGTTTGGGAATTCTCATTCTTCTCAATGTTATCCATAATTTGTCATGATCCACACAATCAAATGCCTTTGCATAGTCAATAAAACACAAGTAAACATCTTTCTGGTGTTCTTTGCCTTGAGCCAAGATCCATCTGACAATAGCTGTGATATCCCTTGTTCCAGGAAGGATATAATAAAGGTTATATTTTGGCTCTTGTGGACTTGTTTTAATTGTCCTCAGCTTCAATTTGAACTTGCATATGAGCAATTGATGGTTTATTTCACAGTCACCTGCTTTTGTTTTGTCAGAAGATATTAAGTTTCTCTATCCTCTTTCCATGGATGTAGTTGATCTGATTACTCTGTAGTCCATGTGATGAAGGCCAAAATATGACTGGCTTCTCAAGGTAGAGTTGACCTTAATGATGTGGATGGAGTAAAGCTTTTGAGACCTCCATTTTCTGATGTGGAACGACTCAAAATGGGGGAAAAAAAAGCTGCAAACATCCATTAATAATTGGATTGTGGAATTACAAAGATGAATCTAGGAAAATTGGAAGTTGTAAAAATGAAATGGAATGCATAAAGATCAATATCCTAAGCATTAGTGAGCTGAAATGGACTGGTATTGGCCATTTTGAATCAGACAATCATGATCTACTAAGCCAAGAATGACAAATTGGAGAGGAATGGCATCACATTCATCTTCACAAAGAATGTTTCAAGGTCTATCCTGAAGTGCAGTGATGTCAATGATAGCATAGTATCCATATGCCTACAAGGAAGATCAGTTAATACTACAATTATTCAAATTTATGCACCAGCCACCAAAGCCAATGACAAGGACATTGAAAATTTTTACCAACTTCTTAAGTCTGAAGTTTCCCAAACATGCATCCCAAGATATGTTAATTATTACTGGCAATTGTAATGCCAAAGTTGGAAACAGAGAAAAATTGCTAGTAGTTGGGAAATATGGCCTTAGTAATAGAAATGATCCTGCAGATTTCCTGATAGAATTTTGCAAGACCAATGACTTATTCACTGCAAATACTTTTTTCCAACAACATAAATGGTGGCTATACATGTGGAGTTCACCAGGTGGAATACACAGACACATAGATTAATGGTATAAAATTGAGTCCAAAATAAAACTCTCATATTAGTCACCTATTGACTTTTGACAAGTCTGCAAAGTAATTTTACGGAAAAAGGATAATCTTTTTAACAAAGAGTGCTCCAACGAGTGAGTATGCACATGCAGAAAAGTAATAATTTTGACTCTTTCATTTTACATATAAAAAAACTCAATATGAACCTTAAACTTAAATGTCAGAGCTAATACTCTAATCTACAAGAAGAAACATTCTCTAAATCTTTCTGAAGTTAGAGTACACAGTGGTTACTTTCATATCATACATAAAATATGAAACAGAAAAGAAAAAATAAATAAATTGGACCTCATTAAATTGAAAAATTATGCATGTCAAAAGATACCATCAAAAAGGTGAAAAGATAAGCACTTAATGGGAGAAAATGTGTACAAATAATATATCTGACAAGGTACTTATTTGTATAATAATTTATAATAAAAAAAGAAAAAAACAACAACAATTCACTGCCGTGGATTCAGTTCTGACTCATACCAACCACTCTGGGTTTCCAAGGTGGTATCTCTACGGAAGTAGATTTCCCACTCCTCCTTCTGAGTAGTGGCTGCTGGGTTTGAACCTCCAGCCTTCTGGTTAACAGTCAAATGTCTTAGGCACTACACCACTGAGCTCTCATTGAGTTTAGAGCCCATATATTTACACATCTTCTATGGTTGAGTGTTCGTCTCTAGAAACATTCAACAATTCAAGTGTAGAACAGAGAAGGAAGATATATATATATATATATATATATATATATATATATATATCCAGAATTAATATCAATTTCCAATTAGTCATTGAAAGACTGATATCCTTCCCGGAATTAATAATGTAACATAGTCTCAAAGATGACAGAGGCCTTATCTACTTTTTTTGGTACATGTCTCTAGTATTTTATTTTTCTAGCATCTGTAGCATCTAACATGAAGTCTTGTATGTTTGAGAAATTTAATAAACAAAATCAAGTTATACTTTATGGTGTCAAATATCCACAAACAAATTGTTCTGGTAAACTTATTTTCATGTCCAAAACACTAGAATCAACTGTTTTACATACCTGGCCATGTATAGATTTGCAATATACTGATGTACAATTACATAATTTTAACCTGTAACCCACCACTCATCTGTCATTTTGTTGTACTGTGGTGGCTTATGTGTTGCTGTGAGGCTGGAGGCTAGGCCAGCAGTATTTCAAATACCAGCAGGGTCACCCATGGTGGACAGGTTTCAGTGGAGCTACCAAACTAAGACAGACTCAGAAGTAAGGGACCATCCACTTCTCAAAGAATCGGCCAGTGAAAACCTTATGAATAGCAGCAAGACACTGTCTAATACATCACTGGAAAACATTATAAAGAGCCCTGAAACAATGTCTGATATAGTGCCAGGAAATGAGCACCTCAGGTTGGAAGGCACTCAAAATAAGATGGAAAGAGCTGCCTACTCAAGAATAGTCAGCTTTAATAATGTGAATGGAATAAAGCTTTTGGGAACTCTATTTGCTCATGTGGCATGACTCAAAATGAGAAGAAACAGCTGCAAACATCCATTAAAAACTGGAACGTGGAATGTATGAAGTATCATTCTGGGAAAATTGGAAGTTTTCAAAAATGAAATGGAAAACATTAGTCAGCTAAAATGGACTGGTTCTGACCATTTTGAATCTGACAACCATATGATCTACTATGCCATGAATAACAACTTAAAGATGAATGGTGTGGCATTCATCATCACAAAGAAAGTTTCAAGATCTATCCTGAAGTATAATGCTGTCAGTGATAGCATAATATCCATATGCCTACAAGGAAGATCAGTTAATACTACTGTTATTCAAATTTATGTACCAACCACTAAGTCCAAAGGTGAGGCAATAGAAGATTGTTACCAACTTTTGCAGTCTGAAATTGATCAACATGTAATCAACATGTGTTGATTATCACTGGTGATTGGAATACAAAAGTTGGAAATAAAGAAGAATTACCAGTAACTGGAAAACATGACCTTGGTGATAGAAATAATGCTGGAGATCTCATGATAGGATTTTGCAAGAAGGTTGGGCAATCCTACTTCCATAGTGATACTGCCTCGGAAACCCAAGGAGGGGTCGCTATGAGTCGGGGCCTACTCGATGGCACGTAACAACAGGAGCTCTGGTAGCATAGTGGCTAAGGCACTTGACTGCTAACCAGAAGGCTGGCGGTTCAAACCCACCAGCCACTCCTCGGAAGGAAGGTTGGGCAATCCTACTTCCATAGTGATACTGCCTCGGAAACCCAAGGAGGGGTCGCTATGAGTCAGGGCTGACTCGACGGCACATAACAAGACAACAACATGACTTATTCATCGCAAATACCTTTTTAAACATGATAAAGGGTGGCTATACACATCAACTTCACTAGATGGGGTAAACAGGAATCAGATTGACAACATTTGCAGCAAGAGGCAATGGAGAAGTTCAATATCCAGCTAAAACAAGTCCAGAAGCTGACTGTGGAACAGACCATCAATTGCTCATATGCAAGTTCAAGTTGAAGCTGAACACAATTAAGACAGGTCCACAGGAGCCAAAATATGACCTTGATTATATCCCTCCTGAATTTAGAGAGCATCTAAAGAATAGATTTGATGCACTGAACACCCATGACCAAAAACCAGAGGAATTGTGGGATGACATCAAGAACATAATCCATGAAGAAAGCAAGAGGTCATTAAAATGACAGGAAAGGAAGAAAAGACCAAAGTGGAGGTCAGAAGGAACTCTGAAACTTGCCCTTAAATGAAGAGTAGCTAAAGCAAGTGGAAGAAATGACAAGTTTAAAAAAGCTGAACAGAATATTTCAAAGATTAATTAAGGAGACAAAGCCAATTATTATAATGAAATATGCAGAGACCTTGAGTTAGAAACCAAAAGGGAAGAACACACTAAGCATTTCTCAAATTGAAAGAACTGAGGAAAAAATTTAAGCCTCGAGTTGCAATATTGAAAGATTTTATGGACAAAATGTTAAACAATGCAGGAAACATAAAAAAGATGGAAGGAATACACAGAGTCCCTGTACCAAAAAGAACTGGTTGATGTTCATCCATTTCAGGAGGCAACATATGATCAAGAACCAATGGTACCAAATGAAGAAGTTGAAGCTGTACTGAAGGCATTGGCAAAGAACAAGGCTCCAGGAATTGACAGAGTACCCACTGAGATGTTTCAACAAATGGATCCTGCACTGGAGGCACTCACTCATCTAAGCCAAGAAATATGGAAGACAGCTACCTGGCCAAGTGACTGGAAGAGATCCATATTTGTACCTATTCCAAAGAAAGGTGATCCCACAAAATGTGGGAATTATCAAACAATATCATTAATATCACATACAAGTAAAATCTTGCTGAAGATAGTTCAAAAATGGTTGCAGCTGTATATTGACAGAGGACTTCCAGAAGTGCAAGCTGGATTCAGAAGAGGATGTGAAATGAGAGATATCATTGCTAATGTTAGACAGATCTTGGCTGAAATTAAAGAATAGCAGAAAGATATTTACTTGTGTTTTATTGACTATGCCAAAACATTTGACTGTGTGGATCATAAAAAATAATATTGAGATGAATGAGAATTTCAGAACACTTAATTGTGCTCATGAGGAACCTGTACATAGACCAGGAAGCTGTGGTTTGAACATAACAAAGGGATATTGTATGGTTTAAAATCAGGAAGGGATTGCATCAAGGTTGTATCCTTTCAACATACTAATTCAATCTGTATGCTGAGCAAATAATTTGAGTCACTGGAAGAAGAGCATGGCATCAGGACTGGAGGAAGACTTGCTAAAAATCTACAATATGCAGATGACACAACTTTGCTTGCTGAAAGGGAGGATGACTTGAAGCATTTACTGATGAAGATTAAAGACTACAGTGTGCAGTATAGATTACATCTCAACATAAAGTAAACAAAAATTCTCACAACTGAGCCAATAATCAACACCACAATAAATGGAGAAAAGATTGAAATTGTCAAAGATTTTGTATTACTCAGTTCCTCAATCAACACCAATGGAAGCAGCAGTCAAAACATCAAAAGACTTATTGGGCAAATCTGCTGCAAAAGACCTGTTTAAAGTGCTAAAGAGCAAAGATGTCTCTTTAAAGAGTAAGATGCAGCAAGCCCAAGTCATGGTATTTTCAATCACCTCATATGCATGTGAGAGCTAGAGAATGTATAAGGAAGGCCAAAGAAGAGTTGATACTTTTTAGTTGTGGTGTTTGCAAAGAACACTGAAAGTACCATGGACTGCCAAAAGACCGAACAAATTTTTCCTGGAAAAAGTGCAGCCAGAATGCTCCATGGAAGCCATAAAGGGCAAACTTTGTTTGACCTGCTTTGGTAATGTTGTCAAAAGGACCATTCCCTGGAGAGAGGTATCAAGCTTGGTGTGATAGTTGGAGCTGTGTGTCAACTTGGCTGGACCACAAGTCTGTGTGGTTTAAGCATTTGTGATGTGAGTCATTCCCATGATGGGATTGGGTGTATTTGTTTGGAGCAGCCAATCTGTTGAAAGGGAGTTTCCATAGGGGTGTGGTCTGCTTCCACTACCTTTATGGACATCCTGGAAAAAAGAGACACTCTTCTGCGGATTGGGATCCTGTTGTGCTGCCTACCACTGTCTGTGAGTGAACAATCCACAATTCGGCCTGGAGATCTTAGATTCATCATTCGTTGGAGTCAACAGCCTATATATACTGCCTGCGAAGCTTGAGCTCATCAGCCCCTGCAGTTGTGTGAGTCAGGAAAAGCCTTCAGCTTGACATTTGATTCAAGAACTTGGGACTTGCCAGCTTCTGTAAGTGTGTGTCATTTTCCTGAGATAAATTTCTCTTTCTCTATATGTATGTATATATAAGCTTTCCTGGTTTTTCTTCTCTAGAGAACACAGCCTAACACATTTGGTACTGAGAATGGGGTATAGAGAGACAAAGTCGTAAGGATTGGCTTCATAAATTAGTTCTTACTGATTCTGTTTTGGTTCTCCAATTTGATTAATCATAAAGGCATTGGTAACCTTGCCTCCGTTAGTAAAGAGGGCCCTGCTAATCCATGGCATGAGGTGGCAATATTAATATGCAAAAGAGCACCACCAATAGATCAAGTATTTCTGAGAAGTGAGACTCTGGGTGATCCCATATTTGATACTTTTCTGCAATTTTGTCAGCATGAGAAGTATAAGGAAGCTGGTTGGTTGGTCCTATTTAAACTAGACAAAGTGGTGAAAGAGTGAGATGACTTTAGGGCTGCTGAGTCACAGCTCAAGTGCCACGTAAAAGACCTCAATATTTCCAGTTGTGCTGGAAATAAGGAAGCCTTATTTCTTCTAGTAACAGGACTTATATTGCTGAAAAACAAACCCAGAGTCTTATTGTAAGCATGGCGGAATTACAATACCAATTAAATTGCCAACCCAGAATGGTGTCTGAAGTTAAAGTGAGGGCATTGATTGGGAAAAAAACAGGATCCTGAAACCTAGAATTGGGACATATGGGCAGATAGTCAGGAAGACGAGGATATGGAGCCTTTAAATTCTGTTGAATCCTTCCCATCTGAAGGGATTATTATAAAACCATCATCCCTTCCACCTCAGTTTGATGGGATTAACCCAACTGTTCCTGCTGGGTCACTGCCTGAAGTAGAAGTCATGGAAGACATTGCTGAATGTTCTCAAGAACTTCCCTAACCACCCATTTTTGCTGCTAGACCTATAACTAAAGTTAAGTCCAGGCAAGCCCCAAAAGGTGAAATACAAAGTGTGACTGAGGAGGTGGCATGATACAGCTGAAAAGTCCTATTTGATTTTACCAGCATATACAAATAGAAACCTAGAGAATATATATGGAAATGGCTACTGAGGGTGTGGGATAATGGTGCAAGGAATGTAACATTGATCAGTCTGAGTTTATTGATTTAGACCCACTAAGTACAGATTCTTCATTCAAAATTGCAGCTGGAGAGTTAGGAAAGGATCCAATTGTTTATTTGGTTTGTACTGAAGCCTGGATTATGCAGTGGCCTACCCTAAACCAAGTTGAAGTGCCAGACCTGCCTTGGTATAATGTAGAAGGTATCCACAGGCTTAGGGAAATTGGCTTGTTAGAATGGATTTATCAGATTAGACCTCTAGAGCCAGAAATGGAGAGTCCAGAGGACACACCTTTCACCAGTATGGTGAAGAACAAATTTGTGAAAGGAGCCCCAGCATCGTTGAAGACTACTGTGATTGTATTTTATGTAAGCCATATTTGACAGTGGGAACTGCCCTAATTGAACTAAGACACTTAACTTTGATGGGGCTGATTGGGCTTTGTGGTAGTAGAGGCCAAGTGGCAGCAGTTAAGTGACAAATATAGGGTGGGTGTGGTTACCATAAAGGATAGCAGAATCAAAACAGTAATCAGAATTCTCTGACACATGTGGAATTATGGCATTGGCTACTTAGATATGGTGTTCCAATACATGGAAAACTTACTAAATATTTACTTGATCTGTATAGACAGAAGAATTCTAGGTCACATAAACAGCAACCTAAATTGAATCGTCAGAATACAGAGTCATGGACTCTCAATCAATACCCAGACTTGAGTCAGTTTACGGACCACTTGAATGAAGGGGAGGCTGGGTCCCCTTGAGGAAGGACCCCACTTTATTGCCCAAAATTTATAATGTCAATTTTTCTCCCAGCCTTCCCCAAAGGGATCTGAAGCCTTTTATGAGAATAACTCTTCATTGGGGAAAAGGAAATAATCAGATTTTTCAGGGATTACTGGACACTGGCTCTGAACTGACATTAATTTCAGGAGACCCAAAGCATCATTATGACCCACCAGTCAGAGCAGGGGCATATGGAAGTCAAGTTATTGATGGAGTCTTAGCTAAGGTGCATCTCACAGTGGGTCCAGTGGTTACCAGAACCCATCCTATAGTGATCTCCCCAGTTCCAGAATGCATAATTGGAATAGATATACTGAGGATTTGGTAGAATTCCCAAATTGGGTCCCTGACATGTGGAGTAAGGGCTATTATGGTAGGAAAAGCCAAGTGGAAGCCATTCGAAATGCCTCTACCTACAAAAATAGTAAATCAAAAGCAATACCACATCCTTGGAGGGGTTGCAGAGATTACTGCCACCATCAAGAACTTCAAGGATGCCAGAGTGGGGTCCCACCACATCCTCATTTAATTCACCATTTGGCCTGTGCAAAAAACAGATGGATCTTGGAGAATGACAATAGATTATCATAAACTTAATCAGATGTTGACTCCAATTGTAGCTGTTGTTCCTGATGTGGTTTCATTGCTTGAGAAAATTTGTACATCTCCTGGTACTTGGTATATAGGTATTGATCTGGCCAATGCCTTTTTTCTTGATACCAATTTCAAAGAACCATCAGAAGCAGTTTGCCTTCATCTGGCAAGGCCAACAGTATACTTTCACAATGCTTCCTCAGAGGTTGTGATAGTTGAAGATGTGTCAACTTGGCTGGACTTCACTTGTGAGTGGTGGTTCCCATGATGGATCACATGACTGCGTCCTAAGCGGCCGGTCAGTCTAGGGGGAGTTTCCCCAGGGGTGTGGCCTACCTGTAATACTATCCCAGGAACAAACTGGAAAAACGGCATTCCAGATATATGCTT
>NW_006921765.1:2259060-2260600 GCF_000298275.1 Orycteropus afer afer | reverse complement strand
ATATATATACTTTGCTGGTTTTTGTGTTTCTCTAGAGAACCCAATCCAACACAGAGGTATATCAACTCCCCAGCACTATGTCATAATTTACTCCATTGGGATCTTGATCACCTTTCCCTTCCACAAGACATCACACTGGTCCATTATATTGATGACATTATGCTTATTGTACCTATTAAGGAAGAAGTATCGATGAGTCTACACTTATTGGTGAGACATCTGTGTGCTAGAGGTTGGGAAATTAACTCAACAAAAATTCAGGCACCTTCCATCTCAGTGAAATTTCTAGAGGTCCAATCGTTTGGGACATGTCAAGATATTCCTACTTAAGTGAAGGATACGTTATTGCATCAGGCTTCCCCCGCAACTAAAAGGAAGGCACAACATATGGTGGGGCTCTTTGGATTTTGGAGGAAACATAGCCCTCATTTGGGTGTGTTTCTTCTCCCTATTTATCAAGTGACTAAGAAAGCTGTTAGTTTTGAGTGGGTCCCAGAATAACAGAAGGCTCTGCAACAGATTCAGGCTGCCATGCAGGCTGCTCTGTCACTTGGGCCTTATGATCTGGCTGATTCAATGATGCTTGAAGAGTCTTTGGCAGGTCCCTATTGGTGAATCACTATGCAGACTCTTGGGATTTGAGCAAAGACCTGCCATCCTCTGAAGATAACTACTCTCCTTTTGAGAAATAGCTCTTGACTTGTTACTGGGCTTTAGTAGAGACCAAATGCCTAACTATGGGCCACCAAGTCACCATGAAGCCTGAGCTACCCATCATGAACTGGATGTTGTCTGACCCATGGAGTCATAAAGTGGGACATGCACAGCAGCACTCCATCATTAAATGGAGTGGTGTATCAGACATTGGCTTGAGCAGGACATGAAAGGCACAAGTAAGTTGCATGAGGAAGTGGCCCAAATGGCTATGGTATCCATTCCAGTCCCATTACCTTCCCTCTCCCAGTTTGCACCTATGACCTCATGGGGAGTCCCTTATGATCACTTGACTGGGGAAGAGAAAACTTGTGCCTGATTTACAGATGGTTCTGAACTATATGCAGGCACCACTCAAAAGTGGAAAGCAGTGGCCCTGCAACCCCTTTCCTGGGACTCCCTTGAAGGACAGTGGTGAAAGGAAATCCTCCCAACAGGCAGAACTGCAAGCCATGCATCTGACTGTTCACTTTACATGGAAAAGAAATTGTTTATGGATTCATGGACTATGGTAATGGCTTGGCCAGATGGTCTGGGACTTGGAAGGAGCATGACTGGAAAATTGTTGACAAGGATATATGGAGAAGAGGTATGTGGATAGATCTCTCTGAATGGGACAAAGGAGTAAATATATGTGTGTCTCATGTGAATGCCCACCAAAAGGTGACACCGGCAGAGGAGGGCTTTACCAATCAGGTGGATAGGACGACATGTTCAGTGGAAACCAGCCATCATTTTTAGGAGCTCTGGTAGCATAGTGCCTTAGGCACTTGACTGTTAACCAGAAGGCTGGCGGTTCAAACCCACCAGCCACTCCTCGGAAGGA
>NW_006921765.1:2250356-2258960 GCF_000298275.1 Orycteropus afer afer | reverse complement strand
AGGTTGGGCAATCCTACTTCTGTAGTGATACTGCCTCGGAAACCCAAGGAGGGGTCGCTATGAGTCAGGGCTGACTCGACGGCACACAACAACAAAAACTCCTGCCATTGCTCAATGGGCTTATGCACAAAGTGGCCATGGTAGCAAGGATGGAGGTTATGCATGGGCTCAGCAACATGAACTTCCACTTACCAAGGCTGATTTGGCTACTGCTACTACTGAGTGGCCAATCAGCCAACAGCAGAGACCAACACTGATTCCACGATATGGAACTATTTATTGGTGTAATCAGCCAGCAATCTGCTGGCAGGTTGATTACATTGGACAACTTCCATCATGGAAATGACAGAGCTTTGTTCTTACTGGAATAGATACTTAGTCTGGATAGGGATTCACCTTCTCTGCACGCAATGCTTCTGACAAAACTACCATCTGTAGACTTACAGAATGCCTTATCCATCATCATGGTATCCCACACAACATTGCTTCAGATCAAGTGACTCACTTCACAGCATATGAAGTGTGGAAATGGGCCTATCTATGCTCATGGAATTCACTGATCTTACCTTGTTCCCATCATCCAGAAACAACTGATTTGATAGAACGATGGAATGACCTACTGAAAAACACAGTTACAGTGCCAGCTAGGTGGCAATACCTTGAAGGGTTGGAGCAATGTTCTCCAGGAGGCTGTATATGCTCTAAAGTGACATCCAATATACAGTGCTGTTTCTCCCGTAGCCAGGATTCACAAGCCCAGGATCCAAGCAGTGGAAACAGGAGTGGTACCACTCACTATTATGCCTACTGACCCACTCAAAAAACTTTGGCTTTCTGTCCCTTCTACCATATGCTCTGCACGTCTGGAGATCTTAGGATCTTAGATCTGGAGGAACAATCCGACCTGGAGAAACAATACTGATTGCATTGAACTGGAACTTAAGAATGCCACCTGGCCATTTTGGCTTCCTCCTGCAGACAAAAAGGGTGTTACTGTACTATCTGGTGTAATAGATTGTGATTACCAAGGGGAAATTGGATTGACATTACATAACGGAGGTAAAAAAGAATATGTCTGGAATATAGCAGATTCTTTAGGATGTCTCTTAGTACTACCATTCCCTGTGATTAAATTCAATGGAAAATTACAGCAACCCAATTCTGATATGACAGCTAATGGCCCAGACTCTTCAGGGATGAAGGTTTGGGTCACCCCACCAGGCAAAGAACCATGACCAGCTGAGATGCTTGTTGAGGGCAAGGGAAATACAGAATGGGTGGTGAAAGAAGGTAGTTCTGAATATCAGCTACAACCAGGTGACCAGTTGCAGAAATGAGGACTGTGATTGTTATATTTCATCGTTGTATATGAGCATCAAATATTTGTGTTTCTTTCTGTTATGAACTGTGAAATGTAAATAAGGTTAATGCATCTCAGTTGTATGTGTGTTAGCATATCATGTTAAGCTCAAATATGACTTTATAATTGTCCTTATTTAGAGATTATATACAGTTAAGAAGACATGTAGAACTGCCAAGTTGACAAGGGACAAAGGTTGGAGCTGTGTGTCAACTTGGCTGGACCATAATTCTGTGTGGTTTAAGCAGTTGTGATGTGGGTTACTCCCATGATGGGATCAGATGTATTTGTTTTGAGCAGCCAATCTGTTGAAAGGGAGTTTCCCTAGGGGTATGGACTGCTTCCAGTATATTTATGGACATCCTGGGAAAAGAGACACTCTTCTGTGGATCGGGATCTTGTTGTGCTGCCTATAACTGTCCATGAGTGAACAATCCACCATTTGGCCTGGAGATCTTGGATTTGTCATTCTTTGGATTCAACAGCTGGTATACTGCCTGCCAACCTTGAGCTCGTCTGCCCCTGCAGTTGTGTGAGTCGGGAAAAGCTTGACATTTGATCCAAGAACTTTGGACTTGCCAGCTTCTATAAGTGTGTGAGCCATTTTCCTAAGATAAATTTTTCTTTCTCTAAATATATATTTAAGCTTTACTGATTTTGCTTCTCTGGAGAACCCAGCCTAACACACTTGCTAAAGTGGAGTCAACAACAAAGGGGAAGGCCTTTAAAGAGATGGACTGACACAGTGGCTGCAAGGATAGGCTCAGATATATCAAGTATTGTGAGTCTGGCACAGGACCAGCAAGTGCTTTGTTCTGTTGTACATAGGATTGCTATGAGTCAGAGCCAACTGGGTGTCACCTAACAATAACAACAACCACCACTGCCACCTATAATCAAGGTTATCACATAGAGGTCTAGATAGAATGTTTTCAGCAAGTAATAGAATATTGGATAAACTGTGATTTATAAAATATTTAATTGCTCGTATGATAAGTTATTTGACAGTAAATGATGCCAAAGTCGGTGTTTGACAGCTACAGATCCTATCCTTTTTTCATCTTTCTGCTCCTCTGTCATCAGTATCATGGATTTCTGTTCTATGACTTGTCCATTTTTGGTGAAAAGATGACTACTGCAACTCAAAACATCATATCCTAAGACAACCACATGCAAAAATAGACCAAAGTTTCGTCCTCCTACTATTTCTTTGCTTTCTAATTTTTTTTTTCACTTGTGGTGGCAATAGACCAAATATACATCATTTCACAATTCCTATATGAACAGGTCAATGACATTGGTTACACACTTCATATTGTGTCAAAATTTTCACTATCTGTACACCTATTGTTTCGTCATCATTAATTTAGGCTTACAGTTCTCACCTGTGCTATAGATTAGCAATATACTAATCCACAAGTACATAATTTTAACCTGTAATCAGTGCTAGCTATTGTCCATTTAAACTCATATAGGTAATTGTTTTTAAGAACACAATGCTCAAGACAAATATTCTTTATTAATTGGTTTAAAGTGTTCTTTAGTTTCATAATATCTTCATCAGAGAGTTTTACATCAAAGGTTAGAGATTATTTACAGCTATTAAATTCAGGAACACTTCCAGTCTCAATGGATCCAGTAAGTCTTTTTTCAATATAAATTTAAAATTCTATCTCATCCTTTTCCTCCTTTTCATCAAGATCCATCTGTTGGATGCTTAATTAAAATATTCAGTAATGGTAAGTAAACCAAAACCAAACTCACTGTGTCAAGTTGATTCGACTCCTAATGACCCCACCTTGGGTTTCTGAGGTGATATCTCTACGGAAGTAGATTGCCCAACCTTCCTTCCAAGGAGTGGCTGGTAGGTTTGAACCAGGTAGTAGTTCATAGAGGCAAATAAACCTGCAGTGCATTTTCTCCTCTTCCTGGGTCTCATTCTTCCTCTGCTATTCCAGGTGAGCAGAGAAAATTGTAGTATCTTGTTGGCTGCTCACAGGTTTTAAGACCCCCTGCACTACTCAAACCCACCAGCCACTCCTCAGAAGGAAGATGGGACAATCTACTTCTGTAGTGATACTGCCTCAGAAATCTAAGGAGGGGTCGCTATGAGTCGGGTCCGACTCAACGGCACATAACAACAACAACAACAACAACAGCACTACTCAAAGAACTAGTAGGTAAAATAGCAACTCTGTAAACAACAGTAGGCCAAATGACTGCATAGACACATGAAGCCATGGCCCTAAACATTCACACCAAGAAAACAAATCTCATGAAGAGTTTACTTGTATCTAAGTATTATCAATGGGAACTCTGGTAATGTAGTGGCAAAGGCACTTGACTGCTAACCAGAAAGCTGGCATTTCAAATCCACCAGCCACTCCTCAGAAGTAGATTGGGCAATCTACTTCTGTAGTGATACTGCCTTGGAAACCCAAGGAGGGGTTGCTATGAGTCGGGTCTGACTTGATGGCACAAAACAACAACAACAAAGTAGTATCAATAGGCTCAGCATTTCTTTTTTCTTTTTTTTTTTTTTTGACTTGTTGCCCTTGTAAAATCATATAAAACACTTTATTATCCATTTCACCAAAGCTATTTTCCCCTTAGTATAAAGTTTAATGATAACAGCTATATTAATGTGGTCGTGTAACTGTTGCCCTTACTTGATGTCAATTTTTCAATCACCGTAAACAAAAATATATTATTTATCAATGAATGGTTACCTAACCCCTGTTGTTGTTGTTGTTAGGTGCTCAGGAGTTGGGTCTATTTCATAGTGTCCCTATGCACAAAAGGATGAAACATTACCTGGTCGTGTGCCATCATCACAATCTATACTTGAGCCCATAGTTGCATCCACTATGTCAATCAATTTTGTTGATGGTCTTCCTCTTTTTTGCTGACACTGCACTTTACCAAGCATGACATCTTTCTCCAGGGAATGTTCCCTTCTGACAATATGACCAAAGTAGGTGTGGTAATTATGTTTGTGTGTCAACTTGGCTAGGCATGGTTGAATGGCTGGGCAGTTGGATGTAGTATTCCCCATGATGAGAATGGTAATCAACTTCATGTGGGATCTACTATGAGTAGCTGAGTAGCTGCCTTTGGGTATGTGGGCTTCCTGTATATAAGGAGAAGCTTTGAGAATGGTCTCTAGCCTATGGCACACTTGGACTCTGCAGGTAGCTGTGTCATTGCTCAGCAGCCTGCTATGCTATGCCGACCTTGGGACTTACAGTGGACTTAAGTTAATGGCCTGCCGTGTGGATTGGTAACATCGGGACTGTGCCTTTTTACTTCTCAACCTTGGGGCTTCTCAGCCTCAGCAGCCAGCAGCTATCTGAGTGAAGAAATTCCTCTAGCTCTGGTAGGTTGGGAGAAGGAGGTAGAGCTGGACCCCAAGATTGAGGGGCTTTCACCCAGCCCCTAGAGCCTGACACTTTGAATTTGGACTTAAAGCCTCCAAATTACAAGAATAAACTCCTGTTTGTTAAGACCATCCCATTTGTGGTATATTTCTTGTCAGAGCAGCACTAGGTAACCAGAACAGTAGGTGAGACAAAGTTTGGCCATTCTTGCTTCCAAAGAGCATTCTGGCTGTGTTTCTTCTGGGAAAGATTTGTTTGTTCTTCTGGCAATCCATGATATTTTCAGTACTCTTTGCCAACACCACAATTCAAAGTCATCAACTCTTCTTCAATCTTCCTTATTCATTGTCCAGCTTTCACATGTATGTGAGGTGATTGAAAATACCATGGCTTGAGTTAGAAACACCTTGATCTTCAAAGTGACATCTTTGCTTTTCAGTATTTTAAAGATGTACTTTGCAGCAGACTTGTCCAGTGCAATATGATGTCTGTTTTCTTAGCTGCTTCTTCCATGGGTGTTGATTGAGGATCCAATTAAATTAAATCTTTGATAACTTCAATCTTTTCTCCATTTATTGAGATGATGCTGGTTTATCTAGTTGTGAGGATTTTCATTTTCTGTATGATGATTTGTAATCCTCACTACAGACTGTAGTCTTTAATCTCCAACAGTAAGTGCTTCAAGTCATCTTCACTTTCAGCAAGCAAAGTTGTGTCATCTGCATATTGCAGGTTGTTAATGAGTCTTCTTCCAATTTTGATGTCCCTTTCTTCTTTGTATAGTCTGTCTTCTCAGATTATTTGCTCAGCATGCAGATGGAATAAGTATGGTGAAAAGATACAACTGATGAACACCCTTTCTTATTTTAAACCATCCAGTATTCCCTTGTTCTGTTTGAATAACAGCCTCTTAGTCTGTGTACAAATTCCTCATGAGCATAATTAAGTATTCTGGAATTCCCATTCTTCACAAAGTTATGCATAATTTGTTATACCCATAGAATTAAATGTTTTTGCATAGTCAATAAAATACAAGTAAACATCTTTCTTGTATTCTTTGCTTTTAGCCAAGATTCATCTGACATCAGCAATGACATACCTCATTCGACATCCTATTCTGAATCCAGTTTGCATTTCTGGCAGTTCTCTGTCAGTGTACTGCTGCAACCACTTTCAAATTATCTTCAACAACATTTTACTTGTGTGTGATAGGAATGATATTGTTTGATAGTTTCCACATTCTGTTGGATCACCTTTCTTTGGAATGGGCACAAATATTTATCTCTCCCAGTCAGTTGGCCAGGTAGCTGTCTTCCAAATCAGTGCCTCCAGAGCTGCATCTGTTTGTTGAAACATCTCAATAGGTATTCTGTCAATTCTTGGAGCCTGTTTTTTGTCAATTCCTTGATTGCAGCTTAAACCTCTTTCTTCAATACCATTGGTTCTTGATCATATGCCACCTCCTGAAATAGTGAACAACCACTGATTCTTTTTGTTCAGTAACTCTATGTATTCCTTCCATCTTCTTTTGGTGCTTCCTGCATCATTCAATATATTTGTTGTAGAATCCTTCAATATTGCAACTTGAGGCTAGAATTTTTTCTTCAATTATTTCATCTCGAGAGATATCAAGCATGTTCCTCCCTTTTGGTTTTCCAACACAAGGTCTTTGCACATTTCATTATAATAATTGACTTTCTCTTCTCAAGCTGTCCTTTGAAATCTTCCTTGCAGGTGTTTTATATCATCATTTCTTCCACTAGCTTTAGCTACTCTCCATTCAAGAGCAAGTTTCAGAGTCGTTTCTGATATGCATTTTTGTATTTTCTTCCTTTCCTGTTTGTTAATGACCTTTGCTTTATTTATATATGATGTTATTTCACAACTTGTCTGGCATTTGGTCATTGGTGTTCAATGCATCAAATCTATTCTTCAGATGGTCTCAAGACTCAGGTGAGATATAGTCAAGGTTATATTTTGCCTCTTGTTTCAATTTTTTTGAGCTTCCACTTTAGCTTGCATATGAACAATTAATGGTATGGTCCATAGTCAGCTCCTGGCCTTGTTTTGGCTGAAGGTGTTGACCTTCTCCATTGCCTCTTTCCACAGATGCAGTCAATTTGATTCCTGTGCATTCTGTCTGTTGAGGTACCTGTGTATAGCTGCATCTTATGTTCTTTAAGAAAGGTATTTGCAATGAATGAGTCATTGATCTTACAGAATTCTATCATGTTATCTCTGGCCCTATTTTCCAACTACCAGTGATTTTTTTTTTTTCCCCCAACATTCACATTCCAATCACCAGTAGTAATCAATATATCCTGATTGCATGTTTGGTCAATTTCAGACTGCAGAAGTTGGTAAAAGTCTTCAATTTCTTCATCTTTGGCTTTAGTAGTTGGGAGCAAATTTGAATAATAGTGGTAGTAACTGGTCTTCCTTATAGGCATATGGATATTATCCTATCACTAACAGCATTATACTTCAGGATTGTTCTTGAAATATTCTTGGTGACTATGAATGTTATGCTATTCTTCAATTTGTCATTCCCAGCTAGTATGGTTGTCTGATTCAAAATGGCGAAAATCACTCCATTTTAGCTCATTACTCAACAATGTAATAATGCTCTGCTGTCGAGTCAGATTTGACTTACAGCAATCCTTCCTTGTGTTGCTGAGGTGGTATCACTATGGAAGTAGATTGCCCAATTTTCCTTCTGATGAGTGGCTGGTGGGTTTGAAATGCCAGCCTTCTGGTTAGCAGTCAAATGCCTTAGGCACTACACCACCAATGTTTGTACATTCATTTCATTTTTGACAGTTTCCAATTTTCCTAGATTCATATTTCATACATGACACATTATAATTATTAATGGAGGTTTGCAGATGTTTCTTCCAATTTTGAATCATACCCCCATCAGCAAATGGAGGTTCTGAAAGCTTTACTCCTTCCTTGTCATTAAAGTTGACTCTAGTTTGAGGAGGCAACACTTCCCCAGTCATATTTTGAGTCCCTTCCAAGTTGAGGGGCTCATCTTCTGGCATTATATCAGACAATGTTTCAGGGCTATTCATAAGATCTTCCAGTAATATGTCAGACAGTGTTTCACTGTTAATCCTAATGTCACTGGCAAATTTTTCAAGAAGTGAATGGCCTCATCCTTCTTCCCTATCTTAGCATGGAAGCTCTGCTGAAATTTGTCACCATAAGTGAGCCTGAAGATATATGAAATACTGGTGGCATAGCCTCCAGCTTCATAGCAACATACAAGCCTCCACAGTATGACAAACTGGCAGAAGACTGATGGAGCTTTCCTCATTGGTAACCACTAAATATCATTGCTAACCATATAATTGCCTATTCTTGTCATTTCATATAAGGTTCCATACAATATATTTCATCTGAGTAAGACCATACAATATTTTTTTTTCCTTTTGTTTGACTTATTTCACTCAGTACAGTGCCTTTGAGGTTCATCCATATTGTAGCATATATAGGGACTTCATTTTTCTTGAAGGCTGAGTAGTATCCCATTATATTTATGCAAGATATTTTGTTATTCCATTCATCTCTAGATGGGTACTTGGATTGTTTCCACCTTTTAGTTTTAAATAATGCTTCAATGAACATCAGTATACATATGTGTGTTCATGTCATGACTTTTAGGTCCCTAGGAAACATACCTAGAAGTGGAATTGCTAGGTCATATGATAATTCCATTTTTAATTTTTTGAGGAAAAACAATGGTGTTTTTGCCTATGGCTATATCATTTTACAGGAGCTCTGGTAGCATAGTGCCTAAGGCACTTGACTGCTAACCAGAAGGCTGGCGGTTCAAACCCACCAGCCACTCCTTGGAAGGAAGGT
>NW_006921765.1:2247308-2250256 GCF_000298275.1 Orycteropus afer afer | reverse complement strand
GACTCGACGGCATATAACAACAACAACATATCATTTTACATTCCATCTAGTAGTGAATAAGGATTCCAATTTCCCCACATCCACTATTTCTATTTTAGGAAAGAAAAATAAACAAACAAACAAAAAGCAGTTGGATTCTAATTCATGGCAACTCCATGTGTTTCAGAGAAGGGTTGTACTACCTAGGGTTTCAAATGTTTGATTTGATCTCCCAGATGGGTGAAACAAAGATAAATGTTTTGCTTTGGTCCTATAGGTAGTTCCTTAACTGACTTACACAGAAAAAAAAAATCATATTTTGTTATTTAAGTCCATTCTGCTCACTCCAGACCAGGGGCCAAGATCTCATGCTGGAAACAGCTGCTGAGTTGGGGCAGAGTGGTCAGACCAGTATTAGAAAAAGTCTTAGAGTCTTTTTAACAGGTACAAGTCTTTTCTCTCTGGCTGCTATGATCTCTCTACAGTTTACAAGAGTTCCTACAGGTCTACATCTGCTACTTTCTACTTTCTAAAAGATTTCTGTGGAAGAACAAGAATATACAGCTTCTTACTTCATAGTCTTTGAAGTTATTCTTACATGTTGTTTTGAATCAATGCCTTTAATTTACTTGGGATATGTAAATATCTACTTTGGACTATAATGCAGAAATGAACAGGAGCTCTGGTAAGATGGCAGAATAGGCAGAAAGACTGCACAGACCCTCTTCAACAAAGAAAAGGGGAACCAATTAACACAGATACAGAGGATAACCGTGGACCCCTGAGACTTGAAGGGAAGGATATAGAAGTGGACTAAACTCCAACTAGCAGAAGAATTTGCAGGAAAGCACCAAAAAAGGAGACATAGAGAGCTGTGGTCTGGCAGCAATACTGACAGCACAGACACCTGAGTATTGCTGAGTGCTGGTAGGACCTAAGAAGTAACCTAAAAATTGGCCCTGCTAGTTCTGCTAGTCAGCCTCAGGGATCCAGGTGAGGAGAGGGGATCCAGGTGAGGATAGAGAACCCAGGAATGCACAAAGCAGCAGGATGAGAGAGCAGAAGAAAAGGGATTAAAAGCCAGGAACCCAGAAAGAGGAGCAGTCAGCCTCCAGGATGCAGGTGAGGAGAGGGAACCCAGGCATGCTCAAAGCAGCAGGTGGGAGAGCGGGAAAGGGGGATTAAAAGGCCAGGAACCTGGACAGATGAGGACACAGCCACAGGGACCCAGGTAAGTGTGGTATGAGAGGTTTCCAACAGGGAGACAAACCTGTCTGTTGGTTTCTCCTACCATGGTGACATGTTAATGTGAGTTTTGAGGCTGAACCACTGGAGTTCAAACCCAGCAGGATGCACATGATGCACAGGTATCAGGCCATCTTACAGACTGAGACAGACTAGGATGAAGGAGGAGGCCATCCACTTCTCAAAGAATTGGCCAGGGAAAACCTTATGAATAGCAAAGAAACACTGTTTGATATATTACTGTGCAACTTTATGGATAGTCTGGTTAGGTTGAAAGGCTCTCAAAATAGGAGTGGAAAGAGCTGCATCATCTGACTAAGCCAAGCCTTACTCATATGGATATTGTATAGCTTTCCAGACCTCCATTTGCTGATGTGGCACCACTCAAATTGAAGAGAAACAGCTTCAGACATCCATTAATCATCAGAACATGGAAGGTAAGAAATATGAATCTAGGAAAACTGGAAGTTGTCAAAATGAAATGGAACACATAAAGATTCATATCCTTGGCACTATTGAGCTGAAATGGACTGGTTTTTGCCACTTTGAATCAGACAACCACATGGTCTACTATGCTGGGAATGACAGTTTGAAGAGGAATGGCGTGGCATTCACCATCAAAAAGGATGTTTCAAGATCTGTCCTGAAATACAATGCTGTTGGTGATAGGATAATATCCATATGACTACAAGGAAGACCCATTAATATGACTATTATTCAAGTTTATGCCCCAATCCCCAAAGCCAAAGATGAGGAAATTGAAGATTTTTATCAACTTCTGCAGTCTGAATTTGACCAAATATGCAAGAAGGAAGTGTTAATTATCACTGATGTCTGAAATGCAAAAGTTGGAAACAAAGAAGAATCACCGGTAGTTGGAAAATTTGGCCTTGGTGACAAATATAATGCTGGAACTTGCATGGTAGAATTTTGCAAGACCAACTACTTGTTCATAGCAAATGCCTTTTTTCAACAACACAAACAACAGCTTTACTCATGGTCTTCACCAGATGGAACACACAGCAATCAGATTGACTATGTCTGTAGCAAGAGGGGGTGGAAAAGCTCAATATCTTCAGCCAAAACCAGGCCAGGAGCTGATTGTGGAACAGACCATCAACTTCTCATATACAAGTTCAACTTGAAGTTAAAGACAATTAAAACAAATCCAACAGAGCCAAAATATGATCTTGAATATATTCCTCCTAAATTTGGAGATCATCTAAAGAATAGATTTGATGCATTTAACACAAACAACCAAAAACCAGAAGAATTGTGAGAGAATTATCAAGAACATTATCCATGAAGAAAGCAAGAGATCACTAAAAAGATGAGAAAAGAAGAGAAGACCAAAGTGGATGACAGTAGAGAATCTGAAACTTGCCCTTTAGCAGAGAGTAGCTAAGCAAATAGAAGTAATGACAAGATAAAAGAGCTGAACAGAAGATTTCAAAGAGCAGCTCAAGCAAACAAAACCAATTGTTGTTGTTAAGTGCCGTCGAGTCGTTTCCGACTCATAGCGACCGCATGCACAGCAGAACGAAACACTGCCCAATCCCACGCCAGCCCCTCAATCCCTGCTATACTTGAGCCCATCATCGCAGCCACCATGTCAATCCATCTCCTTGAAGGCCTCCCCTCTTTCGTCAACCCTCCACCCTACCAAGCATGACATCCTTCTCCAGGGAATGGTCCCTTCTTATGACATGACCAAAATAGGTGAG
>NW_006921765.1:2231955-2233948 GCF_000298275.1 Orycteropus afer afer | reverse complement strand
CAGCAGTATATTGACAGAGAACTTCCAGAGGTGCAAGCTGGATTCAGAAGAGGACATGGAAAAAGGGATATCATAGCTGTTGTCAGATGGATCTTGGTTCAAGGCAAAGAATACCAGAAAGATGTCTACTTGTGTTTTATTGACTATGCAAAGGCATTTGATTTTGTGGATCATGATAAATTATGGATAACATTGAGAAGAATGGGAATTCCCAAACAATTGATTGTACTCATGAGGAGCCTGTACCTTGACCAGGAGGTAGTCATTCAAACGGAACAAGGGGACACTACATGGTTTAAAATCAAGAAGGGATTGCATCAGGGTTGTATCCTTTCCCCACACTTGTTCAATCTATATGCTGAGCAAGTAATCCGAGAAGCTGGACTTTATGAAGGAAAACATGGCATCAGGATTGGAGGAAGAATTGTTAACAACCTGAGATACGCAGACAATACAACTTTGCTTGCTGAAAGTGAGGATGACTTGAGGCATTTACTGATGATGCTTGAAGAATACAGTCTGCAGTATGGATTACGTCTCAATATAAAAAAACAAAAATCCTCTCAACTGGACCAATGAGCAGCATCACAATAAATGGAGAGAAGATTGAGATTGTCAAAAATTCACATTGCTTCGTTCTACAATTGATACCAATGGAAGCACCAGTCTGGACATTAGATGATGTGTAGCATTGGGAAGGTCAACCACGAAGGAGCTGTTTCAAATGCTGAGGAGCAAGGATGTCTCCTTGAGAACTAAGGTGTGCCTGACACAAGCCATGATATTTCCAATCACCTCATTTGCATGTGAGAGCTGGACAATGAATAAGGAAGACTAAAGAAGAGTTGACAATTTTGAGTTGTGGTGCTGGCAAAGAATGCTGAAAGTACCAGGACTGCTAAAAGAACAGATCTGTCCTGGAGGAAGTGCATCCGAAATGCTCCTTGGAAGTAAGAATGGCCAGATTTTGTCTCACCTGTTTTGGTCACATTGTCAGAAGGGACCATTCCCTGGAGAAGTTTGTCATGCTTGGTAGGGTGGAGGATTGACGAAAGAGGGGGAGGTCTTCCATGAGATGGATTGACATGGTGGCTGCGATGATGCGCTCAGGTATAGCAGGGCTCATGGAGCTGGCGTGGGATCGGGCAGTGTTTCATTCTGCTGTGCATGGGGTCACTATGAGTCAGAACTGATGCAATGGCACCTAAAAACAACAACAACAACAACAACAGCCAGGGATTGCACAGAGGACTAGTCTGGTAGCTGGGGAAATAAAAGGGATAGCAGTGAAGAGGAAGGTGAGCTGAAATGTGGACTTTTGTCCACAGCCTAATGGCACAGCCATTTTTAATGTTTACAAGTGGCTTGACCATTTTGGATATTTAAAGTGACAGTGTTCTCTCAGATTCCAGGGACTTAAGAACAGGCTCCACTCGCCGGGAACACCAACAACATTCTGGACCTGGACAACTGGAAAGTTGCAACATTCCCATTGTTACTCTTATACCCCAAACCATCTTGGTGAACAGAGAAGCAGTCTTCCCTGGCTCCCACTCACTTTCTGAGCCTGCCAGAATTCCATCCCAGTATGTGTGTTCCAGTGGAGTCTGGGTGCCCTGTCCTGCCCTGCCTCGATGTTTTTTTTTTTTTTTTTTTTCTGTTTTTTTGTTTGTTTTTGTCTGTTTTAAAGCTACTACTATTATTATTACTTTTGTCTTTTTTACTATTATTCTTTATTTTTTCCTCTTCCAGGTTCTAGATTTCAGCTTTCTTTTTTTCTTTTCCCTGTTCCCAGTTGCATTTTTTTTCCTCCTAGTTAACCTCGTTCCTTATTTTTCTTTTTGTATTTTTCCCAATTTTTCATTTTTTCCTCATTATTCTCCTTCTCTACTTTTTTTCTCTTATTACCTTCTCCCCAATTATTGCAGGGTTTCCTTTGCTTTTTTTTTTTTTTTTCTTTCTCCCTTTGTCTTTTTTTGGTTTATTATTCCTG
>NW_006921765.1:2206169-2231419 GCF_000298275.1 Orycteropus afer afer | reverse complement strand
CAAGAACAAAATTACAAAAAAAAAAAAAATGAAAAATTAGAAATTCTAAATCTACAGATAGAAATCCAGAAGATTAATACTAAATTGTAAGAAATAGATAACACACAGAAAGGGCAAAGGAGTAGAATTGTTGCAATGCAATACAGAATTAATGAGATTGAAAATAAATACCTGACTATTTCTTTGGAAAGGGATCAATCAGAAAAAAAGATCAAAACAAAATGAAGAAAGCCTAAGGTTAATCTGAGATACCATCAAAAGGAATAACTTACATGCCACTGGATTTCCAGAACAGGAAGAGAAAAGTAAAACCACTTAGAAAATTGTCCAAGATTTGTTGGAGGAGAACTTCCTTGATATGATGAAAGATGAGAATTTATCCATTAAGGAAGCACAACGAACTCCAAACAGGATAAACCCCAAAAGAGAATCACTTAGATATATCATCATCAAACTCATCAAAACCACAGACAAAGAAAGAATCCTGAAAGCAGCATAGGAAAAACAAAAAGTTACCTACAATGGACAATCAGTAAGAATAAGCTCTGATTTCTCAGCAGAAACCATGCAAGCAAGAAGGCAATGGGATGGTATATACAAAACCCTGAAAGATAAAAATTTTCAACCAAGAGTTATATACCAAGCAAAGTGGTCCCTCAAATATGATGGTGAAATTAGGAGATTTCCAGAAAAGCAGAAACTAAGGGAATTTGTTAAAACCAGACCAACCTTACAAGAGATACTAAAGGGAGTTCTTTGAACAGAGAACCAAAAATAGCAAACAATAACTGACCATTAATACACAAGATGACATAACCCAGAAACCACAGCTATGGACATATTCAAAGTAAAATAAGCCTGTAAGATTGTAAACAGGGAACCAGAGACATCAATTGGCAAGTGAGAACAACTACAAACCAAAAAGAGGGAAAATACTATGTAGTTACAGAACTTCTAAATGGTGAGGAAGTCAAGGGAGTTGCAAAATAGAATGGACTATTCTAAATTCAGGGAGAAAATTATAAATCACAGGATGACCTCAAAGAAAAGTGATAAACCTTCATATCACAATAGAAAAGAGGACATCACTAATATTCAGAAAATACTAAAACAACAGCAACAAAGGAAATGAAAACAGGATTTATAAACATAATGAGCTCCACACAGAAAATAATATAGAACAAAGAAACCAGGGACACCATGAAAAAACACATAACAAAATACCAAACAATTCACACTTGTCAATAATTACACTGAATGTTAATGAATTAAATGCACCACTGAAGAGACAGAGTTGTCGATTGGATAAGAAAACAAAACCAATCAATAAGCTGTCTATAAGAGACACACCTTAGAGACAAAGACAAAAATAGACTAAAAATCAAAGGTTATAAAAACCATGCAAATGGCATCCATAAAAGAGCAGGACTGGCAATAATAATTTCTGATCAAATTCACTTTCAGACAAAAACCACCATATGAAAAAGGAAGGACATTATATAATGATATAAGGATCAATTGAATATGAAGATATAACCATAATAAATATCTATGAACCCAATGAAAAAGTCCCAAAATACATAAATCAGATTTTAAAAGAGTTGAAAAGTCAAATAGATGATGCCATAGTCATAGTGGGAGACTTTAATACACCACTTTCAATGAAAGATAGAGCAACTAGAAAGAAACTCAATAAAGATGCAGAAGAACTAAACAATACAATTCACCAACTTGACCTTATAGACATCTACAGAGCACATCACCTAACAATGGAACAATATATATTCTTTTCGAGTGCACATGGAACATTCTTCAGGACAGACCATGCATTAGGCCATAAACCAAGCCTTAATATATTTAAAAACATAAATACTGCAAAGCATCTTCTCAGATCACAGTGCTATCAAATTAGAAATCAACAATAGGAAGATCAACAGAAAAAGAGTAAACACCTGGAAACTGAACTACATTCTCCTTAAGAAAGACTGGGTAAGAGAAGAAATAAAAATTGAAATTCAAAAAATCCTTGAGTCAATCAAGAATGAAAATACAACATACCAAAATCTTTGGGACATGGCAAAAGCAGTGATCACAGGCCAATTTATAGCAATAAATGCACACATCAAAAAAAGAAGAAAGAGCCAAAATCAACACTTTAAACCAACATCTCCAACAATGAGAAACAGAACAGCAGCAAAAGCCCACAGTCACCAGAAGAAAGGAAATAATCAAGATTTGAGCAGAAATCATTGAAACAGAAAATAGAAGGGCAATAGAAAAAACCAGTAAGACCAGAAGTTGGCTTTTTGAAAAGATCAATAAAATTGACAAACCACTGGCAAATTTAACAAAGGAAAAGAGGATAGAATACAAATAACACAAGTAAGAAATGAAGTGGGTGACATCACAACAGAACCAACTGAAATAAAAAAGGATAATATCAGGATACTATGAAGAACTGTACTCCAACAAATTTGAAAAACTGGAATAAATGGACATATTCCTAGAAACATACCACTCACCTAAATTAACACAGACTGATGTGGAAAAATTGAACAGGTCCATCAAAAAAAGAAGAAATTGAACAGGTCATCAAAAAATTACCAACTAAAAAAATCCTGGCCCAGGCGGTTTCACTGAAGAATTCTACAAAATATTCAGAGAAGAATTGATACCAATCCTACTCAAACTGTTCCAAAACATAGAAAAAGTTGGAATCCTCCTTAACTCATTTTATGAAGCAAGCATAATCTTGATACCAAAACCAGGCAAAGACATCACTCACAAGGAAAACTACAGACCAATATCCCTCATGAATATAGATGCAAAAATATTCAACAAAATCATAGCCAATAGACTCCAACAACATATCAAGAAAATCATTCATTATGACCAAGTGGGATTCATATCAGGTATGCAAGGATGGTTCAACATTAGAAAAACAATCAACTTCATCCACCACATCAATAAAACAAAGGAGAACCACATGCCCATATCAATTGATGTAGAAAAGGCATTTGATAAAATCCAACACCCATTCCTGATCAAAACTCTCAGCAAAATAGGAATAGAGGGGACACTCCTCAACATACAAAAAGACATGTATGCAAAATCAAGAGCCAACATTATTCTCAATGGAGAGAGACTGAAACCATTCCTCTTGTGAACAAGAACCAGACAAGGATGCCCTCTATCACCACTTCTATTCACATTGTACTGGAAGTCCTACCCAGGGCTATAAGGCAAGAAAGGGAAGACAAAGGCATCCAAATTGGTAAGGAAGAAGTCAAACTCTCTATTTGCTGATGGTATGATCCTATACCTAGAAAACCAAAGAGACTCAGTCAGAAATCTGCTGGAACTAATTGAAGGGTTGAGCATCATGGCAGGATACAAGATAAACCTAAAAAAAATCAGTTGGATTCCTCTACACCAGCAAAGAGATTGCTGAAAAAGAAATAAGGAAAGCAATACTATTTGCTGTAGCTACCAAAAAAATAACAAATGAAAAAATACTTGGGAATAAATCTTACCAGGGACACAAAAGACCTCTACAAAGAAAACTATAAAAAACTACTTCAAGAAACCATAAGAGATCTACATAACTGGAAAAACATCCCATGCTCGTGAATAGGAAGATTGAACATTGTGAAAATATCAATTCTATCCAAAGAAATCTGTACATTCAATGCAATTCCAATTCAGATCCCATCAACATTTTTTAAGGATATGGAAACGCCAATCTAACTTTAAGTGGAAAGAAAGATAACTCAGATAAGCAAAGCACTACTGAAGAAGAAGAACAAAGTAGGAGGTCTCACACTTCCAGATCTCAAAACTGTGGCTATACAGCCACAGTAGTCAAAACTGCCTGATATTGGTATAATGATAGATACATAGACCAATGAAATAGAATTGAGAACCCAGAAATAGATCCTTCGACCTATGGTCAGCTGATCGTTGACAAAGGGCCAAATCTATTAAATGGGGAAGATAATGTTTGTTTAATAAATGGTGCTGTCAAAACTGGAGATCCATTTGCAGAAAAATGAAACAAGATCTGTACCTCACACCATACACAAAAACTAACTTCAGATGGACCAAAGACTTAAATGTGAAACCTAAAAGATTAAAGTTCCTCAAGGAAAACCTAGGGGCAAATTTAGGGGCTCTAAAATATGGCATGAATAGACTATCAAGCATAACCCAAAATGCACAAACAGCAGAAGAGAATATAGATGAATGGGACCTTCTAAAAATTAAATTTTTATGTGCTTCTGAAGTCTCCTCCAAAAGAGTCAAAAGAGAACCTATAGATTGGGAAAAATATATTTGGCAATGACATATCTGACAAGGGACTTATCTCTACAATTTATAGAGAACTCCAACACCTCAATAACAAAAAGACAAATAATCCAATTAAAAAATGGGCAGAAGACATGAATAGACACTTCACCAAGGAGGATGTTCAGGCAGCCAAAAAACATATGAAGAAATGCTCATAATCATTAGCTATTAGAGAGATGCATATCAAACAATAATGAGATGCAATCTTGCCCCAGCACTAGTACCAAAGTTCAACAAGAGAGAAAATAACAAATGCTGGCAAGGATGTAGAGAGATTGGGACTCTCATCCACTCCTGGTGTGACTGTGAAATGGTACAAGCACTGGAAAAGCTGTACGGAGATTCCTTAAAATGTTGGAATTAGAAATACCATTTAAGCCAGCCATTCCATTCCTCAGTATATATCCTAAAGAAGTGAGAGCCACGACAAGAACAGACATATGCACACTCATGTCATCATAGCACTATTTACAATAACCAAAAGATAGAAACAACCTAGGTGTCCATCAACTGAGGAATGGATAGCCAAACTATGGTACACAGCCAAACTATGGCAACCCTAAAGAATAACCTAGAATCTGCAAAATACCACATAATGTGGATGAACTTGGAGAACATTATGCTGAGTGAAATAAGTCTATCACAGGACAAATATTGTATTAGTCTGTTATTATAAAAGTCAAGGAAAGGTTTATCAATGGAAGGAAACTTTCTTTGTTGTTTACCAGGAGTAGTAAGGAGGGAGGGAACACTGTTAGATAGGTAGAGAAAAGCATTGATTTGGATGAAGAGAAGGACAATGTACCAAATGTGAGTAATCAACATGGTGACATTGAGGAAGAGGAAGACATAGAGAGGTACATGGGAGGTACAGACAACAAAGATGAACCCCTTTGCACCTTCAGTACTCCGTTGTCAGTGAGGGAAAACATGGGTATACAGGTGGATAGATGGGTGGACAGGCTGAACTATTAGGTATGTCTTTGAAGTGGAGAGTGTACTCAAGACCATGTATAGTGTTGTCAGACATTGGTCCTCTAAGTGTATTTGTATGATCTAAATTCCCAGGTGTATAGTAAAGCTGACAAGGGACAAGGTTGTAGTCACTTCTTGGCTACAGCCAGCTACCCAGAGGGATTGAGTAGTTGGACCTGCGGGCTCAGGACCATAGTCAGAGGGGACATCAAGTTCAATTGGCATAACATACTACACAAAAACATTGTTCCACCACCTACTTTGGTAAGTAGCAACTGGGATCTTAAAGCTTGCAAGTGTCCATCTAGATGCAATGATGGGTCTCTGCTTGTTCAGAGCAAAGAAGAATGAAGAAAAACAAAGATTCCTGGAAAGAAATAGTCCTAGCAACTGGTATACCATGCGATCTACAGCTTATATGACTATGAGACCAGAAGAGCTAGATGGTAGCCTGTTACCACTGTCAATCACTCAGAGGGGGATCTATGTAGGAGATCCTGGATAAAGAGGGAGACCAATGTGGAACAAAACTCAAAATCATTTGGGGAAAAAAAAGTAGGGTGGCAGGTTTGCTGGTCTGCTAGATCCTGGTGGAACCACAGAGACTGTGGCCCCTAGCTGCCCTTCAGGTCTGGAACTGAACCCACACCTGTGGCTTCCAGCCAAACAAAATACAGGCAAATGAGTTGAACATTTACCTCAGGTAGATACACTCCTTGGAGAAAGCAATAATGGGAGACAGAAGGGCTGTTTATATA
Organism: Orycteropus afer afer; assembly: GCF_000298275.1. Lineage (NCBI taxonomy): Eukaryota > Metazoa > Chordata > Mammalia > Tubulidentata > Orycteropodidae > Orycteropus > Orycteropus afer. The sequence continues at coordinate 2,225,339 of NW_006921765.1, read as the reverse complement.
CAGGGAGACAGCTCAGGGAGCAGGCATGCATGGAGGGATGGACACAGGACCTGTAGTGGTAACTATTGGGAAGAAGTGGGAGGGGAGCTGTTGCACTGTAGTAAATTGTAATCAATGTCATGAGACAAAGTGTATGTGAACTGATGTATGGAAAGTGAATTTGCTCTGTAAACTTTCACCCAAATCCCAATTTAAAAAAAAAAGGAGTAGAAAAAAAGAACAGACTAACAAATTCAGTCAGAAGTACATTAATTGGCTCTTGGATGTGAGGCCACAGAAGGAAAACTTCTATGGTAGTAGGTGGGACTCACCCAGTGGGCACCATAAACACTACCATTTGTCCTGGATGTATTTTTTTTTTAAATTGTGATTTAGACGATAGTTTACAGAGAAAATTGGTTTTCCATTCACCCATGCATATACATTCTGCTTTGTGATGTTACTGCAATCCCCAAAGGGCAACAGCATTCTTCCCATTCCTCCCTATGCCCACCACTTTCCTTAGTCCTTCCTTCCCATTTCCTATCCCTTCCTAGCTCTATCCCTGGGCAAATGTTGTCCTTTTGATCTCCTATGTTTGACTGTTGTAATGAGTACTTACCTCCTGATATTACTGTTCACCTTATAGGTTCTGTCTATCATGTGGCCGCCAGTTGAGTCATGGGAGTTAAGCTCACTAGAATGAGTTTTTAACATATATTTTGGTTTATCAGTTTCTGTCTTCTGAAATAATTTTTCCCAAGTGGCTTTGATATTAGTAAGATTTATATATGGTTTTATTTCTTTCCACCATAAAAAAATAGCCTTCTAATCACATTGTTAACCCAGGTAGATGGAGTCTGCTGGTTGAAAGAGAGAGAGGCTCAGGAAAGGAATGGTTCTCTGAGGGGAGAGAGAAGAATTTGACTGATGAAAGGAATTTCCAGACACTTATGGAGAGGACAATTGGTGAGCAAAGTTTCTTTAGGTGAAAAGGAGCTGAAGATGGCAAGAGAAATGGCTAGTGCCTTTAATACTTGTTTTTAAAGGGTGAAAATGGTACCTGACAGCTACTACATAGTTTGAAGGTCTAATGTCCATGTGACTGGGTCACCATCTTGAGGGCTGTTGTTGTGGTGGTTAAGTGCTGTCGAGTCGTTTCTGACTCATAGCGACCCCATGCACAGCAGAACAAAACACTGCCCGATCCCGTGCCAGCCCCACAATCCCTGCTATACTTGAGCCCATCATCGCAGCCACCGTGTCAATCCATCTCGTTGAAGGCCTCCCCTTCTTTCGTCCACCCTCCATCCTACCAAGCATGACATCCTTCTCCAGGGAATGGTCCCTTCTGACAACATGACCAAAATAGGTGAGACAAAGTCTGGCCATTCTTGCTTCCAAGGAGCATTCTGGCTGCACTTCCTCCAGGACAGATCTGTTAGTTCTTTTAGCAGTCCATAGTACTTTCAGCATTCTCTGCCACCACCACAACTCAAAGGCATCAACTCTTCTTCAGTCTTCCTTATTCATTGTCCAGCTCTCACATGCATACGAGGCGACTGGAAATATCATGGTTTGTGTCAGGTGCACCTTAGTCCTCAAGGAGATATCCTTCCTCCTCAGCACTTGATACAGTTCCTTCCCAGTTGACTTTCACAATGCCACACGTCATCTAATGTCCTGACTGCTGCTTCCATTGGCATCAATTGTAGAACCAAGCAACATGAATTCCTTGACAACCTCAATCTTCTCTCCATTTATTGTGATGCTGCTCATTGGTCCAGTTGTGAGGATTTTTGTTTTCTTTATATTGAGACGTAATCCATACTGCAGACTGTATTCTTCAACCTTCATCAGTAGGTGCCTTAAGTCATCCTCACTTTCAGCAAGCAAAGTTGTATCATTTGCATATCTCAGGTTGTTAATGATTCTTCCTCCAAACCTGATACCATGTTTTTCTTCATATAGTCCAGCTTCTCGGATTATTTGCTCAGCATATAGATTGAATAAGTGTGGAGAAAGAATACAACCCTGACACAGTCCCTTCTTGATTTTAAACCATGTAGTGTCCCCTTGTTCTGTTCAAACGACAGCCTCCTGGTCAAGGTACAGTTTCCTCATGGGTACAATCAAGTGCTCGGGAATTCCCATTCTTCTCAATGTTGTCCATAATTTGTCATGATCCACACAATCAAATGCCTTTGCATAGTCAATAAAATGCAAGTAGACATCTTTCTGGTATTCCCTGCCTTGAGCCAAGATCCATCTGACAACAGCTATAATATCCCTTGTTCCACGTCCTCTTCTGAATCTGGCTTGAACCTCTGGAAGTTCTCTGTCAATATACTGCTGCAAACGTTTCTGAATTATCTTCAGTAAGATCTTACTTGCGTGTGATATTAATGATATTGTTCTATAATTTCCACAATCTGTGGGATCACCTTTCTTTGGAATGGGCACAAATATGGATGGATCTCTTCCAGTCAGTTGGCCAGGTAGCTGTCTTCCAAATCTCTTGGCATAACTGAGTGAGTGCCTCCAATGGGGCATCTGTTTGTTGAAATATCTCAATCGGTATGCCATCAATTCCCAGAGCCTTGTTCTTCACCAATTCTTTCATTGCAGCTTTGACTTCTTCCTTCATTGCCATTGGTTCTAGATCATATCTTGAGGACATGTTGACCATAATCACAGGGTTTTTGAGCCTGTGCTTCTTGATAATAATAGTTGTTGTATACTGAAGTCTTACTCTCTACTAAGTACAGTACTAAAAAATACCTTGCATTATTATATTCTATGCTTCTTAAAGGAGTCCATGAGTGACACAAACAGTTAAGACTTGTCTACTGACCAAAGGGTTGGTGGTTTGAACTAACCCAGAGGCTTTACAGAAGAAAAGTTTGTTGATCTGCTTCCAAAAGATCATAGCTATTGAAGATCTTATGGAGCAGTTCCATTCTGCACACATGAGGTCTCCATGAGTTGGGGGCTGAGGCAACCACAGCTTATAACAACAACAAACCTATAAGAAAGCTAGTTCATGGGGAAGGGTGAGACTCAGAGTATCTTCCTATATTATACAGCCCTAGTTAGTGATGAGACAGAGTTTGAACCCTAGATATTTAACTGAGCTCAACATTTCTGTCTTTGATCAATGAGACTACATGGAGGAAAGGAGTAGACATTAGCTCCAAGCATAGAAAAATATGGTAGGAATGCACCGTGAAGCAGCAGTCAGTCTTCATTGCCTAACTGGAACTCCAAGTATGATGAATGCTGTTTATCTCAAAGACCTGACACAGGAACACTGCTGCCAGACTACTCCTATTTTACCTATTGTAAGATTCAGGGCTGGGTGTCATATGCAGCACAGTCCATGAGTACTCTTGGATGAAGGGGTCAAGAATCTTCCAGTTTTCTTCCTAGTCCATCATCTCAATGCTAATTTACCCTAATCGTTAGATGCTCTTCCTGCTCGTGTCTCTCTTATGTGTAGCTTGGACAAAATGTCCTTCACTTGACTTGATTTTCCCTCTTCCTTCAATTTCCAAAGCTTTTAATTTCCATTTTTAAAAAATTTCTTGCTAAGCAAAGGCAATCATACTTCACTTGGCTGTACTTTATTTAAGAAGGATCATTGATTATATAAGTGTAGTGTAGGGAATAAGATTTGTTAGTTAACTTATGCTCTCCTGACTGGTTTGGTAATTGAACTATTGGCAGTTTTCAAAAAGCTTTAAGAAAATGTGCATGGATAGCAGCATTTGTGTTTGTGTGTATATGTTTATATATTCATAATGTGTCATTTAATAGGTAGAAATAGAAATGAAGATTTTTTTTTTTTTTTACTGTTTTTTGCATAAGAGTACCAAGCAAGACTACTGTGGCAACCTAAACTAAGCCAGGCATGACTTCCTAAATAGAAGAAGCAAGACAACCTGCTTTCCTTCAGCACTTGGACACACAGCTCTAATCATAATTCACTTGGAGTCTATGGTAGAGACAGGGAAGAACTGGTCAGATATGGCTGTAAACATGGCTAATATTGATTCAGACCGTGAGGCAGAATTTTTCATCCTTCTCTGATATAAAGCAACCTTAGTGAAGGGGTGTGGTGCTAGACTATGCTGCTTACATGACTCAGACTGCTGAGGATATGCTGTTTCAGTGTTTAAAATATCTCAGTGTGTTGAATTTGAAATTCTAAACTTCTAATTCAGGATCTTTGCATCACAGGCATACCTCAGAGATGTGGGTTCGGTTCCAGACCACTGCAACAAAGTGAATATTGTAATAAAGTGAGTCACATTAATTTTTTGGTTTCCCAGTGCATATAAAAGTTATGTCACTCTATACTATAGTCTATTAAGTGTGCAATAGCATTATGAAAATATCTGAGATATTGTGAGAATTACTAAAATGAGACACAAAGTGAACACATGCTATTGGAAAAATGACACTGGTATGCTTGCTCTACACAGGGTTCCCACAAACCTTCAATTTGTAATAAATGCATTATCTTCAAAGAACAGTAAATCAAAGCACAATAAAATGAATATGTCTATATATGCTTTTACTCGAGACTGCTACTCAAGTACCAAGGAAAAATACAGTCAGGCACTGTTATTCATCATTTTATTGAGCATAATATATATTTAGAAAAGTGTCCCTACCATAAGTGTACTTTCAGTTAACTTTTACAAACTGAGTGCATCTGTGTTATCAGCACCAAAGTCAAGAAACAAAATATTACCCATACCCTAGAAGCTGTTCATTCTCCTTTCTAGTTTCTCACCCTCCTTTCCCCACACTATACAGGAACTCAAGTTGATTTAAAAGATCAATCATTCCTACATGCCTTCATTTACCCAGAGATAATAAAAGAAATGGGACTTGAGGAGGCAAAGGAAAGAGACATTATCCTTTCTTTCCTGAAGCTTGTCTACAAAGATAGACACCTATGGATGATAGATGTCAAAGCAGCTATCTGAGCTCCTAGGTGGATGGGCTAGCAGGTAGGGGTGTTCCTTATGAAACTCTCAGATGGAAACCTGTAGAGCTGTCCTCTTTGGAGGTTACTTGTTCTTCTTCCTTCTCTCAAGAGAGATTAGACAAGAACATAAAATGATAGCTATGAACAGATAAGGTCAGTCTCAGCTGTTGAATTCTTAATTGGGGTGGAGGCCTTGGTCTTCCCATTATTATTAAGGAATATCCTATTTATCTACTTTTAACTCTGAGTTCCTGCCTTAATACATATTTACCTAATATTACAGATAATTTTCTTTCTGGTTATTATTTCAGACTTAAAATGTCTAATATTTTTATATAATATCTATGCAATGAATTACTTATTATGGCTCATCTAGCCATGAGCTTTGTGACTCCCTCCTGGTGGCTGAGTGGGACTATGCAAATGTAAACTCTTCATGGCTCAACAAGGGGATTAGATTTCTTGTTAATAAGGTAAATGAGGTACATGGCACCTTTGTGGGGGTTGGTGCATACAAATAAATTGTATGGAACCCTAATGTGGGATTGGTCAGTTTTCGCCATTTACTGGGCTTAAAATGAGCCATCTCAGAGGGAGTAAAAGGGGGATCTCAGTACCACCAAGAAAAAACAGGCAAGAGTGAAGAGTGTCCTTGGACCCAAGATTCCTGAGCTGAGATAGCAGAGAGACAGCAGAGAGACGGAATGCGGGTTTGCTGACCTATAGAGCGAGGAATCCGAGTACCTTCAGGAAGGAGGCTTGCTGGTAGAGTAGGGTGCACCTACTGACAGAGCTAGAAGAGCTTCATAACACTGGCCTCGGGAGGACAGAGTCCAGGCCAGGAAGCCAAAGGCCAAAGAGAGCATGCCTTCAGGCATGGCTGAAAGGAGCCTGTACTGTTTGAAGAATTCTATCCTGAGTGTTCCTTGTACTGAATTGTAAACTGTTACTTCCTTAATAACTCAAATATTGTCCTTGAGTATGTGTAGCCTTTACAATAAATTATTGAACCCAGTAGAGAAGTAGAGAGTACTTTGGGGAATACAATTGGTGTCAGAATTGGTAAAAAGTTTGGAGTGTGGCATGTTTGACCTCCTCTTCACAGGAATCAGCCTTGGGCTGATGTTGCAGATAGTAATCCTCTCTCCCTCTTGTGAAGTTAGATGAGGTCAGATACCATCTCCCCCATCCTTTTTGCAGTATCCTTCTTTGTCATTGTCTCAGGTAATTTGCCAAAGTGAACTTATACTCTCTATTTGTATATACGACAAATATTTTCACCTTGCTTGCTGAAAATGAAGATGACTTGAACACTTATTGATGAATGTCAGAAACTATGGATTACACCTCAACATAAAGAAGATAAAAATCCTCACAACTGAACCAATAAGCAGCACCATGAAAAATGAAGAAAAGATTGAAGTTTTCATTTTGCTTGGATCCACAACAATGCCCACAAAAGCAACAGTCAAGAAATCAAACAACATGCTGCATTGGGAAAATCTGCTGCAAAAGACCTCTTGAAAATATTAAAGAGAAAAGATGTTATTCTAATAACTAAGATGTGCCTGACCCAAGCCATTATTTTTCAGTGGGCTTGTATGTATGAGGGAGCTGGACAATGAGTAAGGAAGACAGCAGAAGAACTGATTTGAGTTGCGGTGTTGGCAAAAAATATTGAATATACCATGGACTGCCAGAAGAACAAACAAATCTGTCTTGGAAGAAGTACAGCTGAAATGCTCCATGGAAGAGAGAATGGTCATACTTAATCTCTCATACTTTGGTCATGTTATCAGAATGGACCAATCCCTGGAGAGGGATATCATGCTTGGTAAAACAGAGGATCATTGGAAAAAGGGAACACTCTCAATAAGATGGACTGACACTGTAGCTATGATGATGGGCTCAAGCATGGCATTGATTGTGAGGATGGCACAGGACCAGACAGTGTTTTGTTCTATTTTACATAGGGTGTCTGTGAGTTGAAATTGACTCAGCAGCACCTAACAACAACAACAATTTTCATATATAACAATCCATATGTGTAAACAATATTTTCAAGACATTTCTCAATCAGAGGTGGACTCAATAGAGAGATGGTTACAAGTTTAATGCATTGGATAACTTAAGAATTTTCCCCAAATTCCCTCCCTATTATACTAGGGTAATCCATTGCTATTAGGCTGGTGCAGTGTGAGTGAGGCATATGTATCCTGATCACATAAAAACATTAATAAATAACTTATTTTGTGTGTTTAGCAAAATGGAGAAAAGGTTATCTTTGAGTAGGTAAGTGGATTTGTTGCTGTTATGTGCCATCAAGTCGGAACCAACTCATAGCTATTCCTCCTTGGGTTTCCGAGGTGGTATCACTATGGAAGTAGATTGCCCAACCTTCCTTCTAAGGAGTGACTGGTGGTTTGAACCCCTAGTCTTCTGGTTAGCAGTCAAATGCCTTAGGCACTACACTACCAGAGCTCCCAACAGTGATTCAAGAACTAATTCTGTTGCTTACTACCTATATAAAGTTGACAAGTCATCTAGGCCCTAAGGGTTTCAGCTGTAATTCTGAAAGATGCATTTGTTGCCTCATGTACCAGCATGAGGATCAATAGAGATCTGGGAGTCTACTGTCATGGTGAAACGCAGTTCAAAAATAAATTGTCCTCAGTTTCCTCTATTGCCCTGGTTCCAAGAAAGGGGGACACATTTTGAGTCATTGTTTTTCCTCCTGAAATCTGTTGGATTACTACAAGGAGGTGCAGTTTCTTGCTATCCTACAAACAGTGTTTTATAAATAAAAAGATATCCATTAACACATTATCTGTACCACTGAATTCTGTCAACTTTTGTCCTAATGCTTATTTATGACTGATCATTATGGCAAGAAGACATTTGTTGGGTGGTAGTTGGCCTGGGAGGAGCTCTGGTAGCATAGTGGCTAAGGCACTTGACTGCTAACCAGAAGGCTGGTGGTTCAAACCCACCAGCCACTCCTCGGAAGGAAGGTTGGGAAATCCTACTTCTGTAGTGATACTGTCTCAGAAACCCAAGGAGGGGTTGCTATGAGTCGGGGCCGACTCGACGGCACATAACAACAACAACAACAAGTTGGCCTGGGATACTTTCTGTGACATTGAAAAGAAAACACACAGATAACTGATCAACAAAGAACCTTGGACTCCATGCTGGTTCATCCTGAACCATGTACTCACTACCACAATTTTAAAACTAACTGAACTTAGTAGGCCTTCCAGAACACATTCTCTATTTCTATGGGATATGGAGGGATCTCTCTCCATCTAAATATTGAGCTGGCTTTTCTTAGTTATGTTAGTAGAATATATTAGCAGAATGTCTAGTGCAGAGATTTTTTTTTTTTTTTTTTAGGTTAAGAAGGGGGAAAAAAAGGAAAAAAAAAAAAAAAACATTATCGCCAAGCGAACACAGAACTCAGATATCTCTGAGAAACTCAAATCAATCTTGAAATATGCCACTTTCAACTAAATGTGGTCTTAGTTGCATGCAGAGAAATTATAGGAATTTTCATTAATAGCACACGTTTTTAATTAGATATCTTGATAAAGGACAGGACTTTAAAGCCAGATGCCAAAGAGTTGATTCCAACTCATGGTGACCCCGTGTATGTTAGAGTAGAACTGAGCTCCATAGTGTTTCCAATGGTCTATTTTTTTTTGAAGCAATTTTTTGCTAAGACTTTCTTCTGGTTGTTGTTGTTGCTGTTATGTGCTGTCAAGTTGGACCTGACTCATAGAGACCCCTCCTTGAGTTTCCAAGGCTGTATCACTACGGAAGTAGATTGTCCCATCTTCCTTCTGAGGAGTGGCTGGTGGGTTTGAACTGCCAGCCTTCTGGTTAGCAGTCAAGTGTCTTAGCCTAGACTCAATAATACAACCTTTTGGTTAGTTGCTGAGTGCTTACTTAACCATTTGCACAACCTAGAGCATGTAAATTAGTCTCTCTATGTACCAGTTTTCTTATACATAAACAGCATATAATAATACTTGCCTTATAGGGTCCTTACAAGGATCAAATAAGCTAATGCATAGTATAGTTTCAAACAGCCTCTAGCACATGATAGTTGCTAATTAAACTGATGCCTTTATTAATATTCATATTGTGTTCACATGTAGAGGTATATAAGAGTCAATTGATTCATTTCCATTATCCAGTCCTAACATTTCTTCTGGCTATCTAGCAATGTTCCCTTTGCAGGCATGCTCTTTGTATTCTAAACTGTGTGTGTGGGGGGGGGGGGCGGATTCCACATGATCTAAATTATTTCATGCTATTAAAGCACTTATGTACTAAATGATAGGCAATCAAATCTCACACTTCAAAGACTAGGTTGATCGTTAAAAAGTCTCCATTCTTTATAAATGTAGATGCTCCATGGCAGATGGTGCTGTCAGTGATAAGAGTGTCCTTCCTACAATGAGAAAGGAGGGCTTAATAGTGCCTTTCCTTTGCAAAGCAATTTCCCTGTTAGTTAAGAATGTGTGCTCAGAAGTCAAATTATGTAAGTTATATTACCAGCTTTTTCATTTACAACTATTTAACCTTGGGTCAATTTTTAAACCTCTTTCCCTCATCTTCTCCAGCTATAAAATGGAGTTAGTAACAATGCTTAGTATGATGGTTGTGGATATTCATTCAATGAGATAATGAGATAATACTTATAAAACTTTTAACTATGCATAGCACATAGATAAGGAACACTGTTGGCACAGTGCCCAAAGCATTTGACTGCTAACCAGAAGGTTGGTGGTTCAAACTCACCAGCAACTACTTGGATGGAAGAAGAGACAATCTACTGCTGTAAAGATTTACAGCCTGGAAACCAAATGGGAGTTACTATGAGCCGGAATAGATTTAATGGGATTCTTTTTAGCCACATAATTAATTTTACTACTAAGTTTATAGTCAGTTATAATATTATATAAAAGCCATGCATGTGTCTATTTAGTTTTGCCCTATTCATGGCATAAAAGACTGCTGTAGCCAAATATTTCATTTGAAAAGTGTGTAATAATCTCATTGTTATTTCAAAGCAAATTGTAGCATACTCCTGTCATAAACTTACAATATCATTGTGAAGCTCTATGATAAGCAGATAACTATAGCTCCATTCCATGACATAATAAGGGTTTTACTGACATTTTATGTATTAAACTGAAGTTACTGTCAGATTGAACCTTACTTTACACTTCTTTTATCTTGGAACACTGTGGTAATTGGGAGAAATGGGCCAGTGTTCAAGGCAACATGGAGTGGTTGACAGTAGAGTTAATTTGAAATCAGAAGTGTCCATAGACCTTGCTACTTATTATCTGAGCAACATTTGGCAAAATACCTAATTTCCCCTTGCCCCAGTAGTATTTCTCTATGAAATAGGGATGATAATAAGCTCTATCTTGTCTGCTTCACAAGTTGTGAGAATTAAATACATCATGTGTTGATAGACATTTTATAAATTCCATACCTATAAATTAATACAAAGAGCTCTGGTAACACAGTGCCTAAGACATCTAATTGCTAACCAGAAGGTTGGTGCCTCAGACCCACCAGCCAGTCTGTGGAAGCAAGACTGGGTGCTCTACTTCTGTAAAAATTTACTATATTGGAACCCCAGTGGGGATCGCTATGAGTCAGGATCAACTCCACGACAGTGAATTATTTTTGGTTTAAATTGATACAAGGAATTATTTATATATTTATTTTTTTTTATTGTGATTTGGGTGAAAGTTTACAGAGCAAATTCACTTTCCATACAACAGCTCACATACACTTTGTCTCATGACATTGACTGCAATTTCCTGCAATGCAACAGCTCCCCTGCTATTTCCTCCCTATAGTTACCTCTTCCCTGTGTCCTTCCCTCCAATGCACTTCTGCCCCTGAGTTGTTTCTCTGTGCATACATAGCCCTTCTATTCTCCCATGATTGATCTCTCCAAAGAGTGTATCTGCCTAATATAAATGTTCAGTTCATATGCCTGTCTTCTGTTTGACTGGAAGCCAAAGGAGTGGGTTCAATTCCAGACCTGAAGGGTTATTTATTATTTTTAAATTAAACAAACTTTTTTTAAAGTAGGTTTTGATTTACAAAAAAAAAAAAAAAAAAAATTGTGAATATAGTACAGAGAGTGCTCATATATAGGACATTCAGTTTTCTCTATTATCTTGCATTACTATAGTACACATCTCACAATGCATTATTATTAAAGTCCATGATTTATTCAGATCCTTCAGGTTTTTTTTTTTTTTAATCTTTCAGAATACCATATAGAATACCTCATACTATTAACAATCATTCTCCTTAGAATTATCTTGGCAGTGAGATATTTTCCTTGATTTGATGAACCTAAAAGTTTTTTTTTTTAGAATTGTAAAAATATAGACAACATTTTCCAATTCAATATTTTTCACGGGTAAAATTCAGACACTAATTACATCAACCATGTTGTACAACTATCAACAGTATCCATTGCCAAATTTTCAGCTCTGATAGTTCTAAACACTAGTCACATATTTTATAGAATATCCTCTAGTAGGGATTTACCTAATATTTTTTCTCATGATTAACTGGAGTTATGGGTTTTGGGGAAGAATATACCAAATATAAATTGCCATTTCATCACATCACATCAAGGGAACATACTATCAACATGACTTATCATTATTGTTGCTAATCTCACTTATCTGGAAGAGTTAATGTTTGACATATTTCTCCACTTTGAAGTTATTCTTTTACCCCTTTCCATACGGTAGTCTTTGGAAGGAAGCCGCTATGCATAACCCACTTTTCCAAATGGAAAGAGTATCTACATAAACTTTTTTTAAAAATTTTTATTGTGATTTAGGTGAAAGTTAACAGAGCAAATTCACTTTCCGTACAGCAGTTCACGTACACCTTGTCTCATGATATTGACTGCAATCTCCCAAAATGCAACAGCTCACCTCCTACTTCCTCCCTATAGTTACCTCTTCCCTGTGTCCTTCCCTCTAATGCAATTCTGCTCCACAAGCAGTCTCCCTGTGCATACACAGCTCTTCAACTCTCCCATGATTGATCTCTCCAAAGAGTGTATCTACCTAATGTGGATGTTCTGCTCATATTCCTGTCTTTTGTTTGACTGGAAACCACAGGAGTTGGTTCAATTCCAGACCTGAATGGCAACTATAAGTCACAGTCTCAGGGCTTCCACCAGGCTCTTTCAGACCACCAAACCTGATTTTGTTCCACATTGTTCTCCCTCTCTATCCAGGATCTCCTACATAGATCCCTCTCCAAGTGGTTGACAGTGGTAGCTGGGCGCCATTTAGTTCTTCTTGTCTTATAGTCATATAGGCTGATGTACCAGTCCCTTGGACTAATTGTTTCCATGTGTCTTTGGTCTTCTTCATTCTTCTTTGCTCTAGATGAGGAGAGACCCATCGTTGCATCTAGATGGTTGCTTGCAAGCTTTTAAGATTGTAGTTGCTACTTGCCAAAGTAGGATGTGATGCAATGTTTTTGTGTAGTATGTTATGTCAATTGAGCTTGATGTCCCCTGCAACCATGGTCCCAAGCACACAGGTCCAACTGCTTGCTCCTTTTGGGTAGCCAGCTCTGTGTGAAGTGACTGCAAACTTGTTCCTTGTCATCTCTACTATAAACCTAGAAATTCTTACAGAACATGCAAATATGTTTATAGAAACACTGTGTCAATTCTGCACATGGTCAAGAGCACACTGACCCCTGCATAGACATACCTAATCGTTCAGACTGTCTACCCATCTATCCACCCATACATATATCAATATTTGCCATCACTGACAACACAGTACTATATGTGCAAAAGGGTTCATCTTTGTTGTCTGTACCTTCCGTGTACCTCTCTATGTCTTCACCTTCCTCAGTGCCACCATGTTGTTCACTCATATTTGGTACATTGTCCTTCCCTTCACCCAAATCAATACTTGTCTCTGCCTATCTAGCAGAGTTCCCTCCCTTCCTCTCCCACTCCTGATAACCAGTTAAGAAAATTTCCTTCCATATATAAACCTTTCTTTGACTTTTTTTTAAATAACAGCCTAATACAATATTTGTCCTGTGATTGACTTATTTCACTCAGAACAATGTCCTCCAAGTTCATCCATGTTATGTGGTGTTTTGCAGAATCTACTTTATTCTTAAGGGTTGCATAGTATTCCATTCTTCTGTTGATGGGCACTTAGGTTGTTTCCATTTTTTGCTATTGTAAATAGTGCTGAAATTAACATGGGTGTGCATATATCTGTTCTTGTCCTAGCTCTCACTTCTTTAGGATATATAACTAGTAATGAAATTGCTGGGTCAAATGGTGTTTCTAATTACGAAATTTTAAGGAATCGCCATACTGCTTTCCACAGTGGTTGTATCACTTTACAGTCCCACCAACAGTGCATGATAGTCCCAATCTCTCCACACCCTCGCCAGCATTTGTTATTTTCTGTCTTGTTGAACTTCACTACTAGTGCTGAGGCAAGATGGCATCTCATTGTTGTTTAGGTAGCATAGTGGCTAAGGCACTTGACTGCTAACCAGAAGGCTGGCTGTTCAAACCCACCAGCCACTCCTCAGAAGGAAAATGGGGCAATCTACTTCCATAGTGATACTGCCTCGGAAACCCAAGGAGGGGTCACTATGAGTCGGGTTCGACTCGATGGCACATAACAACAACAACAATAGCTAATGATTGTGAACATTTCTTCATATGTTTGTTGGTCACCTGAATATTCTCTTTGTTGAAGTGCCTATTCATGTCTTCTGCCTATTATCAATTGGATTATGTCTTTTTTTTGTTGTTGAAAATATCAGAAATAAGTCCCTTGTCAGATATGGCATTGACAAATATTTTCCAATCTGTATGTTCTGTTTTTACTTTTTTGGAGAAGTCTTTGGAATCACATAAAATTTAATTTTTAGAAGGTCCCATTCATCTAGATTCTCTTCTGATGTCTGTGCTTTTTGTGTTATGCTTGATAGTCTATTCATGCCACATATTGTTTTGCTGATGCCATATATTAGGACCCTTAAATTTGAAGCTGCAGTCAAGACATTAGACAATGTATTGCATTGGGAAAATCTGCTGCAAAGGACCTCTTTCAAGTTATGAGGAGCAAGGATGTCTCCTTGAAGAATAAGGTGTGCCAGACCCAAGCTATGGTACTTTCAATCACCTCTTATGCATATGAGAGTCGGACAATAAATAGGAAAGACTGAACAAGAGTTGATGCTTTTGAGTTATGGTGTTGGGGAAGAATACTAAGAGTACCATGCTCTGCTGAAAGGACTAACAAATCTTTCCTGGAGGAAGTGCAGCCAGAATGCTCCTTGGAAGTGAGAATGGCCAGACTTCATCTCACTTACTTTGGTCACATTTTCAGAAGGAACCATTTCCTGGAGAAGGATATCGTGCTTGTTAAATTGGAGGGTCAACAAAAATGGAGAAGGCTCTTAACAAGATAGATAGACACAATGGCTGCAATGATGGGATCAGGTATAACAAAGATTGTGAGGCTGGACAGGACCAAGCAGTGTTTCATTCTGCTATGCATAGGGTCACTATGAGTCAGAGATGACTTGACAGCACCTAACAACAACAGATTTGACTATATTTTTTCCTTGAGGAACCTTATAGTATTAGGCTTCACATTTAAATCTTCAATCTATCTAGGGTTAGTTTTTGTGAATGGTGTGAAGTACAGATCTTGTTTCACTTTTCCAGAATGGATATCCAGTTCTGCCAGCACCATTTTTTAAACAGACAAGAACTCTCAAATTTAATGGATTTCATCTCTTTGTCAAAGAATAGCTTAGCATAGGTCAATGGATCTATTTCTGGGTTCTCAATTCTATTCTTTGATGCCACAGAATGTGGAAATTATCAAACAATATCATTAATATCACATGCAAGTAAAACCTTAGTCAAGATAATTCAAAAACAGTTGCAGCAGTATATTGACAAAGAACTTCTAGAAATGCAAGCTGGATTTGGAAGAGGATGTGGAACAAGGAACATCATAGCCAATGTCAGGTGGATCTTGGCTGAAAGCAAAGAATACCGGAAAGATGTTTACTTGTGTTTTATTGACTATGAAAAAGCTTTTGATTGTGTAGATCATAACAAGTTATGGATAACATTAAGAACAATGGGAATTCCTGAACATTGGATTGTACTCATGAGGAATCTGTACTTAGACCAGGAAACTGTCGTTTGAACAGATCAAGGGTTATACTGTGTGGTTTAAAATCAGGAAGGGAGTGGGGCAGGGTTGTATCTTTTCACCATACTTATTCAATCTGTATGCTGAGCAAATAATCTGAGAAACTGAACTATATGAAGAAGAGCATGGCATCAGGATTGGAGGAAGGCTCATTAACAACATGTGATATGTAGATAGCACAACTTTCCTTGTTGAAAATGAGGATGACATGAAGCATTTACTGTTGAAGATTGAAGACTACAGTCTGAAATATGGATTACACTTCAACCTAAAGAAAGCAAAAATCCTCACAACTGGACCAATAAGAAGCATCACTATAAATTAAATACAGATTGAAGTTGTGAAAGATTTCATATTACTTGGTTTTATAACCAACACCAATGCAAACAGCAGACAAGACATCAGAAGACGTATTGCACTGGGCAGATCTATTGCAAAAGACCTCTTTCAAGTACCAAAGAGCAAAGATGTCTCTTTGAAGACTGTTGTTGTTGTTAGGTGCCACTGAGTTTTCTCTGACTCATAGTGACCCTATGCACAGAACAAAACACTGCCCAGTCCTGTGCCAGCTCCACAATCCTTGCTATACTAGAGCCCATCACAGCTGCCACTGTGTCAATCCATCTCATTGAGGGCCTTTCCCTCCTACTTCGACCCTCCATCTTACCAAGCATGACATCCTTCTCCAGGGAATGGTCCCTTCTTACAACATTACCAAAGCATTGAGACAAAGTCTGTCATTCTAACTCCCAAGGAGCATTCAGGTTGCACTTCCTCCAGGATAGATTTGTTAGTTCTTTTAGCTGTCCATGGTACTTTTAGCATTCTTTGCCAACACCACAACTCTAAAGCATCACTTTTTCTTTGGTCTTCCTTATTCATTGTCCAGCTCTCACGTACATATGAGGTGATTGAAAATACCATGGCTTATGTCAGGCGCACGTTAGTCCTCAAGGAGACATCTTTGTTCTTCAGCACTTCCAAGAGGTCCTTTGCAGCCTATATGTTCAGTGTTATACATCGTCTGATGTCCTGACTGCTGCTTCCATTGGCGTCAATTGTAGAACCAAGCAATGTGAAGTCTTTGACAACTTCAATCTTTTCTCCATTCATTGTGATCTTGCTTAAAGGTCAAATTGTGAGGATTTTTGTTTTATTAATATTGAGATGTAATCAATACTGCAGAATGTATTCTTCAATCTTCATAAGTAAGTGCTTCAAGTCATCCTCACTTTCAGCAAGCAAAGTTGTGTCATCAGTGTATCACAGGTTGTTAATGATTCTTCCTCCATTCCTGATGTCACATTCTTCATATAGTCCAACTTCTTGGATTATTTGCTCAGCATATAAAACTGAAGAAGAGTTGATGCTTTTGAGTTGTGGTGTTGGTGAAGAATGCTGAGTGTACTATGGACTGTAAAAGAACTAACAGATCTGTCATGGAAGAAGGGCTGCTGTAATGCTCCTTGGAAGAGAGAATGGCCAGACTTTGTCTCACCTACTTTGGTCATGTTGTCAGAAGTGACCATTCTCTGGAGATCTATATCATGCTTGGCAAAGTGGAAGGTCAATGAAAAAGGGGAAGTCCCTCAAAGAGATGGACTGACACAGTGGCTACAACAATGGGCTCCAGTATAGCAAGGATTGTGAGGCTGGCACAGGACTGGGCAGCATTTCTTTCTATTGTACATAAGGTTGCTATGAGTCAGAGATGACTCAACAGGACCTAACAACAACAACAAATTCTATTCCATTGACGTATGTGTCTGTCGTTGTACCAATTCCATGGTGTTTGACTCCTGTAGCTGTATAGTAGGTTTTGAGATCTGTGAGAATGAGACTTCCTACTTTTTCTGCTTCTTAAGTAATGCTTTGCTTATCTGAGGTCTTTCCATATAAAGCTACTGACTGATTTTTTCATATCCTTAAGAATGTTAATGGGATCTGGATCGGGATTGCATTGAATGTATATATTGCTTTGGGTAAAATTGACATTTTCACAATATTCAACCTTCCTATCCATGAGCATGGTATGTTCTTCCCTTTATGTAGATCTCTTATGGTTTCTTGAAGTAGTCTTCTGTAGTTTTCTTTGTACAGGTCTTTTGTGTCCCTAGTATGACTTATTCCCAAGTACATTTTCTTTTTTTACCTATTTTATTATTATATTTTTTAATTTTTTATTTTATTACTATTTTGTAGCTATTGTAAATGGTATTTATTTCTTTAATTCTTATTCTGCAATCTCTTTGCTAATGTAGAAGAATCCAGCTGATTTTTGGATGTTGATCTTGTATGCTGCCACTATACTAAATCTCTCATTTAGTTCTAGTAGTTTTTGTTTGTTTGTTTGTTTTTGTTTTTTTACTGAGTCTCTTGGATTTTCTATGTATAAGATCATAACAACAGCAAATAGGGATAGTTTGACTTCTTCCTTACCAATTTAGATGATTTTGATTTCCCTTTCTTCCCTTATTGTCCTGGCTAAGACTTCCAATACAATGTTGGAAAAAAATGGTGATAGAGGGCATTCTTGTCTGGTTCCTGCTCACAAGGGGAATGGTTTCAGTCTCTCTCCATTGAGAATAATGTTGGCTGTTGGTTTTGCATATTTGTCCTTTATTATGTTGAGGAATATCTCTTCTATTTCTATTTTGCTAAGAGTTTTTTTCAGGAGTGGGTATTGGATGTTATCAAATGCCTTTTTTGCATTAATTGATATTATCATGTGGTTCTTTTCCTTTGTTTTATTTATATGATGGAAGTCGTTGATGTTTTTCTAATGTTGAACCATCTTTGCATACCTGGTATGAGCCCCACTTGGTGATAATGTATTATTTTCTTGCATGTTCCATGTGCACTGGGAAAGAATGTTGGTGACTAGGATTTTGTTGAAGATTTTTGCATCTATATTCATGAGGGATATTGGTCTGTAGTTTTCCTTTTGAGTGATGTCTTTGCCTGGTTTTGGCAAAGACAAAACTTACACTTGCTTTATAAAATGAATTTGGGAGGATTCCTCCTTTTCTATGTTCTGAAATAGTTTGAGTAGGTTTGGTTTCAATTCTTCTCTGAACATTTAGTAGAATTCTCCAGTGAAACAGTCTGGGCCAGACTTCTATTTGTTGGTAATTTTTTTATGACCTGTTCAATTTTTTCTTTTGTTATGGGTCTGTTTAAATTTTCCACCAAAGCCTCTGTTAGTTTAGATAAATAGTATGTTTCTAGATATCTGTCCATTTCTTCTAGATTTTCAAAATTTGTTGGAGTGCAGTTCTTCATAGTATCCTGATATTATCCTTTTAATATCTGTTGGTTTTGTTGTGATGTCACTAAATTAATTTCTTATTCATGTTACTTGTATTCTCTCCCTCTTCTTCTTTGTTAACTTTGCCAGTATTTTGTCAATTTTATTAATTTTTTCAAAAAACTACTCTTGTTGATTTTTTTCTATTTTCTCTTTCATTTATTTCTCCTCAAACTTTTATTTTTTTTCCTTTCTTCTAGTGACTGTAGGTTTTTCTTGCTGTTCTTTTTCTAATTGTTGGAGATGTTGGGTTAAGATGTTGATTTTGGCTCTTTCTTCTTTTTTGATTTGTGCATCTATTGCTATAAGTTGGCCTCTGATCACTGCTTTTGCTGTGTTCCAAAGATTTTGTATGTTGTGTTTTCATTCTTGTTTGATTCAAGGGATTTTTTTTTCGTGTGGTACATACATTTTATTTTATTTTATTTATTGTGATTTGGGTGAAGATTTATAGAACAAATTCACTTTCCATACAGCAGTTCTCATATACTTGGTCTCATGTCATTGACCACAGTTTAGAGTGAAACAGCTCCCCTCCCACTTCCTCCCCATAGTTACCTCTTCCCAGTGACCATCCCTCCATACTCTCCTGTGCCCTGAGCTGTCTCCCTGTG
>NW_006921765.1:2205552-2206069 GCF_000298275.1 Orycteropus afer afer | reverse complement strand
GATATATGCACACCCATGTTTATCGCAGCACTATTTACAATAGCCAAAAGATGGAAACAACCTAGATGTCCATCAACTGAGGAATGGATAACCAAGCCATGGTACATACACACAATGGAATATTATGCAACTAAAGAATAACGTAGAATCTGCAAAACATCGCATAACATGGATGAACTTGGAGGACATTATGCTGAGTGAAATAAGTCAATCACAAAAAGACAAATATTGTATTAATCCACATTGTAAAAGTTAAGGAAAGGTTTATCTATAGAAGGACATTTTCTTTGTTAGTTACCAGGGGTGGGAGGGGAGGGGAGGAGATAGATAGAGATAAGTATTGATTTGGGTGAAGAGAAGAGCAATATACCAAATGTGAGTGACAAATATGGCAGCATTGAGGATGAGAAAGTCATAGAGAGATACATGGCAGGTACAGACAACAAATATGAACCCTCTTGCACATACAATACTGCATTGTAAGTGAAGGCAAACATGGGTATATGGATGGATAGAT
>NW_006921765.1:2198875-2205452 GCF_000298275.1 Orycteropus afer afer | reverse complement strand
AAGGCTCAGGGGTCCAAGATTATCTTCTGTGTCTGTTAATTGGTTTCCCTTTTCTTTGTTGAAGAGGGTCTGTGCAGACCTTCTGCCTAGTCCGCCATCTTGCCAGAACTCCCCGATTCAAGGGATGTTTTAATTTCATTTATTTCTTCTATTACTGAGTCATTCTTAAGGAGGGTGTTGTTCATTTTCCATATGTTTTCTCTTTCTGTTGATCTTCCTATTGTTGATATCTACTTTGATAGCATTGTGATCTGAGAAGATGCTGTGCAGTATTTCAATGCTTTTGAATTTATTAAGTCTTTCTTTATGGCCTAAGGTACAGTCTATTATGGAGAATGTTCCATGTGCACTGGATAAAAATGTATATCGTGCTGTTGTTGGGTGAAGTGTTCTGTAGTGTGTAAGGTCAAGTTGGTGGATTGTATTATTTAGTTCTTCAACATCTTTGTTGAGTTTCTTTCCAGTAGTTCTATCTTTTATTGAAAGTAATGTATTAAATTCTCCTACTATGACTGTGGAGTCATCCATTTCTCTTTTCAATTCTGTTATAGTCTGATTTATGCATTTTGGGGCCCTTGCATTTGGTCCATAAATACTTATTTTGGTTTTATCTTCTTGTTTAATTGATCTTTTAATCATCACATAATGCTCTCCTTTTTCTCTGATGGTGGTTTTTCTCTTAAAATAAATTTGATCAGAAATTAATATGGCCACTCCTGCTCTTTTTTGGTTGCCATTTGCTTGATATATCTTTTTCAAGCCTTTGATTTTTAGTCTTTTTTTGTCTTTGTCTCTAAGGTGTGTTTCTTGTAGACAGAATATTGATGGGTTATATTTTCTTATCC
The DNA here is from genome assembly GCF_000298275.1 of Orycteropus afer afer. Taxonomy (NCBI): domain Eukaryota; kingdom Metazoa; phylum Chordata; class Mammalia; order Tubulidentata; family Orycteropodidae; genus Orycteropus; species Orycteropus afer. Next base: position 2,204,607 of record NW_006921765.1, on the reverse strand, counting down.
ATTCTTCAACTTTCCATCCCTTGTGTGGTGGATTTAATCCACTGATATTCAATGTAATTATCAACAACTATGAATGTGTTGCTGTCATTTTGTTATGTGTGTGTGTGTGTGTGTGTGGTGTTCCTTTTTTCTTTGTTCCATATAATTATTTGTGCTAAGCTCATTTTGGTTATGAATCATGTTATCATTTCCTTTGTTGCTGTTGCTTTAGTATTCACTAAATATTTTTGTTTGTTCTCTTTTTTATTGTGATGTGAAGATTTATCATTTTTCTTTCAGGTTACCCTGTAATTTATACTTTTCTCCTCAAGTTTAAAACACTTCATTCTATCTTTCAAGTCTCTTAACATCCTCACCATTTAGAAGTTCTCTAACTACATTATTTTTTCCCTCTTTTTGTTTTGTAGTTGTCTTCATTTGTCAATTGATAGCTCTAGTTCCCTGTTTACAACTTGTAAGCTTATTTTACTTTGGATACTTCCATAACTGATTTAATTTCTGGGTTATGTCATCATGTGTATCAATGTTCAGTTGTTGTTTGCTATTTTTGGTTCTCTGTTCAAAGGATTCCCTTTAGTATCTCTTGTAAGGTTGATCTGATTTTAACAAATTCCCTTTATTTCAGTTTATCTGGAAATCTCCTAATTTCACCATCATATTTGAGGGACAGTTTTTTGGGATATATAATTCTTGGTTGGAATTTTTTTTTTTTTTTTCTTTCAGGGTTTATGTATAACATCCCATTGCCTTCTCACCTGCATAGTTTCTGCTAAGAAATCAGAGCTCAGTCTTATTAAGTTGCTCTTAGTAGGTAACTTTTTTTTTTTTTTTTTCCCCCATGCTGCTTTCAGGATTCTTTCTTTGTTTTGGTGAGTGTCATGATGACATGTCTTGGTGATTTTCTTTTGTGTTCTATCCTGCTTGGGGCTTATTAGACTTCCTGAATGGGTATATTCTCATCTTTCATCGTGTTCAGGAAATTGTCTTCCAACAAATCTTGGACAATTTTCTCCATGGTATTATTTTTACCTCTTGTTCTGGAATTATGATTACACTTAGGTTATTTCTTTTGATGGTATCCCACATGAATTTTAGGCTTTCATCATTTTGTTTTGATCTTTTTTCTAATTGATCCATTTCTGAAGAAATACTCAGATATTTGTGTTCAATCTCACTAATTCTTTCTTCCATTGATTCAATTCTACCCCTTTGCCCTTTCAATGTGTTCTCTATTTCTGAAAATTTAATATTAATCTTCTAGATTTCTTTCTGTAGATTTTGTATCATTTGAAATATTTCATTCATTTTTTTTTCATTTTGTTCTTATTTTATCTTCTGAAATTGTTCTAGGGCTTTGTCTGTGTTTTCCTTAATTTTGTCATTGTTTTCCTTGATCCATCTCTCAATCCTTTGTAGGTACCTAAATACAATTCTTTTGATCTCCTTATCAGGGAGTTCCATCCAATGCTGCTTCTTCCTCAGGGATGTGTTCCAGGTTTGTATCCTGATCCCTTGTTTCTACTGCTTTATCTTGCTTCTTCATGTGGATTGTGATGATCTGTTGTCTTCAAGACATTGTGACTTTGTTGTATTTATATGTAATGGATGATTGTATGTCAGAATGATTTTTTCAATATTTTCATTTTCTTTGTGGTTTTTGGATATATCTGAGTAAGCTGGGTACTATCCTCCTCTATTCACTAGTTGGAGCACTTACACACTCACCACCTGTCTCCTGGTGGGAGTGATGGAGAATGAGAGTGGCTGCATACATCTCTGTTAACTGTTTGTGAAGAGTAGTTAAAGGTGAGTCAGGCTCTTCTTGGTGGTCATGTGTCATTAGGCAGTTGGTGCAGAAGGAAGTGGTGACCTCATTCAGTAAGTGGAGCTGCAGGAGGTGCAGGTGTGGTTGGGTCATACAGGCACAGTTGCTATCTCCCAATCAGTTAGACAAAAGCAATAATCGGAAAACCATCAAAAAAATAAAAGCAAGAGGACAAAAAACACATACTGCATAAACACACAGGGACAATCACCAAAAAGAGAAAAAAAAGAGGAAAGAAAAATAGAGGAGAGGCAATAAATGAGAGAAAATATTTAAAGAAATACTTTAAAAAGTCAAAAGAAATATGAATAGAAAAAGTGAGGAAGCCACAGTATCTTCAGAAGTTGGAATAAGAGAAAAGAGGTAAAGTAGGAGAATAAAAGGAAAAAGGAATACAAGGAATGGGGAGAATGACAAGAAAGAAAAATATGGAAAACAGGGAAAGAGATAAGAGAAAAGGCCAAAAACCAGAATCTAGGAAGGGAAGAAGAAGGAATAATAATAAGAAAGACAGTAATAATAATAATAATAAATTTAAAACAGGAAAAACAACTAAAAAAAAAAAAAAAAAAGGCAAGGTGGGCAGGGCACCGAGGCTCCATCAGAACACAAAGACTGAAATAGAAGTCCTGCTGGCCCAAAAGGTGTGTGGGAATGAGGCATGGCCACACCTCCATTCACCAAGAGGATGCGGGGTACAAAAGTAACAAGGGGAATATCATACCTTTCCAGTCCTCAGAGTCTGGTATGCAGTCCCTGGCAATTGAAGCCTATTCTTAAGTCCCTTGGAATCTGAGAGAATGCTCTCTTGAAATACCCAAAATGGTCATACTGATTGTAAACCTTCAAAATGGCTGCATTCTCTGGACAGTCAGAAGTCCATATCTCAGCCCATCTCCCTCTTCGTTGCTTCCTCTTTTATTCACCAGCCACCAGCACACTCCTCCATGCAGCCTCTCGCTAGGAGGGCCGATTTTTAGATTAATTCTTTGTTCCTAACACCACTTGGTAATATCCAAGCTGTCTGTGCCATCAGAATCACTGACACTCTACAGTTCAGTGTGTGTCCTCTTTTGGGGGTTTTGTGCAGTTTCTTATACTTGTTGGAGTTTAGTCCACTTCTGTATTTTTCCTTTCAAAGTTCAGGTCTCCAGGATTATCTTCTGTATCTCTGTTAATTTGTTCCTCTCTTCTTTGTTAAAGAGGGTCTGTGTAGTTTATCTGCCTATTCCTCCATCTTACTGGAACCCTCCTGCATAAACATTTTTTGAAATTCTTCTTCACAAATCTGTCTCTTCTCCCACACATATTTATTTATTCAATATTTTATTTATACCACTAAAGATTCATAATCATTTTATACTTTGGCTTATCATCCAATAGTACTTTATTGATTTTAAAGCTTAAATTATTGTAGCTATGGCCATTGGGAGATGTCCAAACTCTCATGTCCCTCTTTGACATACCCCACTATTATGAATTATTTAAAAAAAAAAAAAAACTTCATAATTTTCTGAGATAGTAAGATGCTCTCATCTTATCTATGCTTTGCCTGTTCCTAGAATCAGCCATTTCTCCAAGGAGTCCTAGACCATTTTATTGAAGAATGTTATTATAAACCAAGATATGAGTGCTAGGTGTACATGTTGGTACTGCACCTGTTAACTGAAAAAAACAAAGAAATATATAAGAATATAAATCTATAAATATTTTTGTGTATATCCATGTGTACCAATATTAAGAAAAATATGAGTTCATAGTGATGCTTCCAACTCTAATCCATTGCCACATAAATCTAGCCTCCTCCTCTTGATTATCTGTAATCTTCCATTCTAAAGGTGAGAAACTTGGCTCCCACAACCTGTCATCTATTTATTTAATTATTATTTAATTATAATTAAAATATAAATTCAAATTTGTAAAATAATTTTTAGCACGCATCCCTAAGGGAACAACTTTGTCAACTACAGTACAGTTCTTATGCAGAGTTTCTACTACCATAGTGATACAGCTTCAGAAACCCAGGGAAGGGTCACTATGAGTCAGAACCAACTTGAAGGCAGTGAGTTTGGTTGGGTTTTTGGTTTTAGGTATACAGACACCATTCATTTCCAAAATTACTTAGGTCAGGATGTCTCCCAAGATAGCAGAATAAGCAGACAAGCTACACAAATCCACTGTTGCAAAGCAATGAGAAAGCAGTTGAAAGAAATACAGAAGACTATCCTGGAACCTTGACCTTTGAGAGTAAGGATAAAGAAACAGATTAAATACCAGCAAGTAGAAGAACTTGAATGAAAACTGTGAATAAGGAGACAGATTGCAGACTGCTGGTGGTCCTGAGGGCACAGCCATTTTGAATATTTCCCAATAATAATCTAAGTATTGGCTCTGCTCACTAAAGATTGTATGGGCAAGGACTGCATTGGTGCCTTCACAACCAGAAAGGAAAACAGTAAAGTCCTAGGCCCAGAGGCTGGGGATGAGAGGAAGGGCTGGCTGGTCTGAAGTGCAATGAATTGTGAGCCTACGGGCATTGAAATAGTCCCTGAGGACTGAAGATGTGAGAGAAGGTGCTGGCTGGTCTGAAGTGAAGGGAAGAGTGTGACTCCCAAACTTGGCAGCTGGTACCCAAGCTGGAATGGCTAGGGCTGAACTGACCAGAACCCGACCAAATGAAGAGGAAGATGTTTGACACTGAGCTGGTGTTAAGTTGCTGCAATTTGATGGCTTGTGCTGGGCCTAGGTCAAAGAGTTCCAAACTCAGCCCGTTTCTTCTTTGCTGCACTTCCCTCATTTCCATTCAGGTGGATCCAGGTGGTCACAAGTAAGTAACATACAAGTCTACTACTCACTGGCTTCCTTTAACTTTCAGTCCTGGAAGGGGTTTCTCTCACTGACCATGACTTTTCCTTGTGGATGACCCAAAACCAGTCAGCTTGCTTGAAATTCAAAGAGCCAAACAGTTATTTTTTCCTTCTCAGGTCCTTATTCAAATGCAAATCTTCTGTTCCCTCAGTAGTACTGGGTGGGACTCAGGTTTCCTACCTAAGCTTCTAGTATGGGCTCTACACACAGAGCTTAAAACAAAAGCCTGTGTTTCTGCTGGGCAAATTCTATTTCCCCTTTTTAACATATCCAATCATGTATTGGCTGAAGGCGGACTTACACACTCTCTGTTACCCACATACCCATAATCATTTCTAATGTACAAGCAGGTAAGAGAACATTCAATAGCCATAGTACATTCAGTTAAACACATAATCCTTTTATGGACATTCCAGGTTCATCTTTTCACCTTGATTACCATCCCATTCTATGTATATGGCCTTGGGCCTTTGGCTGGGTGTAACCAAAAGCCCTAGCCTCTAGATCAATTATCTCCCTTAAGAGGCAATACCAAACAAAATAACCATCTAAGAATCCAAAGTTTTACTTCCCAGGCCCCTTCCTTCTTTCTTTTACAAAGTTTCATGCTTCTATGAGTCTGGAGCCACTGCAACGAATCCCACTTCTGACACCAGCTGCAAAAACGGCAAGGAGGCCATGTTCTAACCTCCTCTAATCCCACAAGAGGAAGACAGAATTACCATCAATAACCCAAGGCCTATTCCTGAGAGTTCAGACATGCTGCCTCCCTCCAGCTCTTTCACCAACCGTTCCTCCCAAAGCACCCGTCACCTCTCTCCTGGGTTCAATAATTCACTGCAGTGGCCACACAGAACTCACAGATTACAGGGTTTATTAGGGAAAGACCAGACTACAATTCAAGTTCAGGAAAAACGCTCAGTCTCTCTTCCAGCCCACTGTCCCTCAGCCAACAGTCTCTCACAGTCTCTTTCCCAGCAGTGCTGGTCCCTTGGTGTCTCACTCAGCAATGAGTGTCTCTTGCATCTCTTTCCCAGCA
>NW_006921765.1:2197828-2198775 GCF_000298275.1 Orycteropus afer afer | reverse complement strand
GGGAGGGGAGCTGTTGCATTGTGGTAAACTGTGGTCAATGTTATGAGACAAAATATATGTGAACTGCTGTATGGAAAGTGAATTTGCTCTGTAAATCTTCACTGAAATCACAATAAATGAATAAATAAATAAAATAAAGGACTTATATGCAAAATCAACAGCCACATTATTCTCAATGGAGAGAGTGAAACCATTCCCCTTGCTAACAGAAACCAGACAAGAATGCCCTCTATCACCAGTTCTATTCAACACTGTATTGGAAGTCCTAACAGGGCAAGAAGGCAAGAAAGGGAAATATCAAAGACATCCAAACTGGTAAAGAAGAAGTAAAACTATCCCTCTTTGCTGATGATATGATTCTATACATAGAAAACCCAAGAGACCTGGCAAGAAAACTACTAGAACTAATTGAAAGTTTTAGCATAATGACAGGATACATGATTAACATATAAAAATCAGTTGGTTTATTCTACTCCAGCAAAGAGATTGCCGAAAAGGGAGTAAGGAAGTCAACACCATTTACAATAGCTAAGGATCTCTGGTAGCATAGTGCCTAAGGCACTTGACAGCTAACCAGAAGGCTAGCGGTTCAAACCCACCAGCCACTCCTTGGAACAAGGTTGGGAAATCCTACTTCTGTAGTGAAACTGCCTCGGAAACCCAAGGAGGGGCCGCTATGAGTTGGGGCCGACTCGATGGCACATAACAACAACAACCAGAAAAGTTAAATACTTGGGAATAAATCATACCATGGGCACAAAAGACCTGTACAAAGAAAGCTACAACACACTACTACAAGAAACCATGAGATCTACATAAATAGAAGAACATACCATCTTTGTGGATAGGAATATTGAACATTGTGAAAATGCCAATTCTTCCCAAAGTAATCTATACTACCAATCCAATCCCAATCCAAATCCCATCAGCATTCTCTAAAGATATGG
>NW_006921765.1:2194628-2197347 GCF_000298275.1 Orycteropus afer afer | reverse complement strand
TAGACCAGTGGAACAGAATTGAGAATCCAGAAACAGATCCATTGACATGGATCCATGATCAGCTGATCTTTCACAAAGGGCTGAAATCCATTAAATGGGGAAGAGATGGACTCTTTAACAAATGGTAGTGGCAAAACTGGATATCTATTTGCACAAAAATGAAACAAGATTCATACCTCACACCATACACAAAACCTAACTCCAGATGGATCAAAGACTTAAATGTGAAACCTAAAACTATAGAGTTCCTCAAGGAAAAACTAGGGGCAAATTTAGGGGCTATGAGTCGTGTCCGACTCGACGGCACCTAACAACAACAACAATTTATGGCCTATAGACTGCCAAGCATAACCCAAAATGCACAGACAGCTGAAGATAAATTAAATGAATGGGACCTTCTAAAAATTAAATTTTTATGTGCTTCCAAAGATTTCTCCAAAAGAGTCAAAAGAAACCTACAGATTGGGAAAAAACATTTGTCAATGACATATCTGACAAGGGACTTACCTCTAAAATTTATAGAAAACTCCAACACCTTAACAACAAAAAGGCAAACATTCCAATTCAAAAATGGGCAGAAGACATGAATAGACACTTCATTAAAGAGGATACTCAGGCAGCCAACAAACACATGAAGAAATTCACAATCATTAGCTATCAGAGAGATGCAAATCAAAACAGCATACCATCAAAAGATGATATAATCTTGCCCCAGTAGCAAAGTTCAATAAGACAAAAATAACTGGTGCTGGTGAGAATGTGGAGAGATTAGGATGTACATACACTGATGGTGAGAATGTAAAATGATACAATCACTGGGGAAAGCAGTATGGCAATTCCTTAAAAAGTTGGAATTAGAAATATCATTTGATCCAGCAATTCCAATGTTAGGTATATATCCCAGAGAAGTGAGAGCCAGGACAAAAACAGATATATGCACACCCATGTTCACTGCAGCACTATTTACAATAGTAAAAAGATGGAAACAACCTATGTGCCCACTACCAGAAGAATGGATAACCAAACTATGGCACATACACAGAATAGAATCCTATGCGACACTAAAGAATAATGTAGAATATGCAAAACACCACATAACATGGATAAGTTTGAAGGACATTATGCTGAGTGAAATAAGTAAATCACAGAAGGACAAATATTACATTAGTTCATTATTGTAAAAATTAAGAACAAGTTTATATATGGAAGGAAACTTTCTTTGTTGGTTACCAGGGGTGGGAGGGGAAGGGAGAGAATTATGATAGATAGGTAGGGACAAGTATTGATTTGGGTGAAGAGAAGGGCAATGAACCAAATGTAAGTGATCAACCTAAATGGCATTTAGGAAGAGGAAGACATAGAGAGGTAGAGACAACAAAGATGAATCCATTGGCATGTACAATACTGCATTGTCAGTGATGGCAAGCCTTGATCTACAGGTGGATAGATGGGTGGACAGGCTGAATGGTCAGATATATCTAGGCAGGGGTCTACCTATGACCATGTTTAAGGTTAGCAGACAATGTTTCTACATGAGTATTTGTATGTGCTTTAAGAATGTCCAGGTGTATAGTAGAGCTGACAAGGGGCAAGTTTGTGGTGGCTTCTTGGCCACAACCAGCTACCTAGAGGGAGCAAGTAGTTGGACCTGTGGGCTCAGGACCATGGTCACAGAGGATACCAAGCTCAACTGGCATAACATACTACACAAAACATTGTTCTACATCCTATTTTGCTGAGTAGCAACTGGAATCTTAAGATTGAAAGTGGCCATCTAAAACAATGATGGTCTCTCTTTGTCCAGAGCAACGAAGAATGAAGAAAACCAAAGATCCATGGAAACAATTGTTCCAAGGGACTCAAAATCCATGCAATCCTCAGCCTATGTGACCATGAGACCAGAAGAACTAGATGGTGCCCAGCTACCACTGTCAACCACTTGGAGTAGGATCAGGGCAGAAGATCCTTGATAATGTGGGAGAACAATATGGAAAAAAAACTCAAAATCATAAAAAAAAAAAAAAAAAAAACGATGAGTTATCCTCGTCTGATAGAGGCTAGTGAAACCCCAGAGACTGTGGTCTCTAGCCATCCTTCAGGTCTGGAATTGAACTCACTCCTGTGGCTTCCAGCCAAACAATAGACAGGCATGTGCAGTGAACATTTACATCACATAGATACACTCCTTGGAGTGACCAATCATGAGAGAACAGAGGGGCACTGTTTGCACGGGGAAATAACTCAGGGGGTGGGTATGCATGGGGGAGAAGGACACAGGGAAGAGGTAACTATGGATAGGAAGTGGGAAAAGAGCTGTTACATTGTGGGGAATTACAGTCAATGTTATGAGACAAAATGTGTATGAATTGCTGTATAGAAAATGAATTTGGTCTGTTAACTTTTACCAAATCACAATAAAAAAATAAAAAATAAAAAAATTCCTGGCCCAGATGCTTCAGTGGAGAATTCTACTAAGCATTTAGGGAAGAGCTGACACTAATTTTACTCAAATTATTCCACAACATAGAAAATGATGGAAAACTCCTAAATATATTTTATGAAGCAAGAACAACTCTGGTACCTAAGCCAGGCAAACACATGACTAAAATAAAAAATTACAGGTCAATGTCCCACATTATCAGTGATGTAAACATTCTCAACAAAATTCTTACCAATAAAATATGTATGTATATGTATGTATATGTATGTATGTATATAT
>NW_006921765.1:2193042-2194528 GCF_000298275.1 Orycteropus afer afer | reverse complement strand
AAAAAAAAAAAAACCTTAACCCAACACCTCCAATGATTAGAAAAAGAGGATCAAAAAGAGCAGCCTGTAGACATCAGAAGAAATATTAAAGATTCAAGTAGAAATAAATGAAACAGACAATAGAAAAATCAATAAGACTTGAAGTTGGTTTTTTTAAAAGATTAATAAAATGGACAAACCACTGGAAAATTCAACAAAGAAAGGAGGGAGAGAATACAAATAACATGAAAAGCAATGAATTGGGTGACATCACAACAGAACCAATTGAAATGAGAATGATAATGTACTACAAAAAATCTGACTATCTAGAGAAAATCGACAGATATCTAGAAACATACTACTTACTTAATAACACAGACAGGTGGATAATTTGAACAGACCCATAACAAAAGAAGAAATTGAATAGGTCATAAAAAAAATTACCAACAAAAAAATGCCCTGGCCCAGATGGTTTCAATGGAGAATTCTACCAAACATTCAGAAAAGAACTGACACCAATCCTACTTAAACTATTCTAGAACAGAAAAGGATGGATTACTTTTGAATTCATTTTAGGAAGCAAGCATAACCTTGATACCAAAACCAGGCAAAGTCATCACTCAAAATGAACACTACAGACCAATATCCCTCAGGAATATTGATCCAAAAACTTCAACAAAATCCTAGCTAGTAGACTCCAACAACATATCAAATAAATAAACAAATAAATACATTATGACCAAGTGGGGTTCATACCAGGTATGCAAGGATGGTTCAACATTAGAAAAACAAGCAACATCATTCATCGCATAAATGACAAAGGAAAAGAACCACATGATCACATCAGTTGATGCAGAAAAGGCATTTGATAAAATCAAACATCCATTCCTGATTAAAAAAAAAAAAAAAAAAAGGTCTCAGAAAAATAGAAATAGAAATTCCTCGACATAATAAAGGATTTATAAGTTCCAGCAAGGTGGCGAACTAGGCAGAAAGACTGCACAGATCCTATTCAACAAAGAAAAGGTAAACCAATTAACTCAGACACAGAAAATAATCTTGGACCCCTGAGCCTTGAAGGGAAGGATATAGGCATGGACTAAACCCCAACTAGCAGAAGAATTTGCATGAAAATAACAAAACAGGAGACATACAGAACTGAGGTCTGGCAGCGATCCTGAGCGATCCTGACAGCACACACAGGTTGGAGATTCCTGAGTGGTCATAGGACCTACGAATTAACCTAAAAATCACCCGGCTAGCTAGGGACTGAACAGAGGACTGTGCACCATGCCTGGGGAACAAATGGAGAAGGTGAAGAGAAAGGTGGGCTGAACTGTGGACTTTTGCCAGTCCGCAGGACACCCATTTTGAAGATTTAAAAAGTGCCTTGACTATTTTGGATATTTAAAGAGACAGCGCTCTGGCAGATTCCTGGGGCTTAAGACCATGTTCTGCTTTCCAGCAACCCCAAGGACACTAGGGACCTGCAAGACTGAAAAGGTAC
>NW_006921765.1:2192046-2192523 GCF_000298275.1 Orycteropus afer afer | reverse complement strand
TTCCTATTTTTTTCTTCATTTGTTATTCTCCTTCCCTACTGTTCTTCTTAACGCCCTGACCCAGATAATGCAGGTTTTCTTGTTTTTTCGTCTTTTTTTTTCCCTTTTTCTTTTCTGGGTTACTGCTCCTGTGTGATTACATGGTGTGTTTTTCATCCATGGGATTTTAGTTTTTTGATGGGTATTCAATTGTAATTTGTGTCCAACTGAGTGGGAGACAACAACAGTCCCCATAAGACACAAGAACACCATACTTCCTGCAACTTCACTTAATGAGCGAGAGCTAAATCCTCCTTCTCCACCAATGGGCCAATGATAAAAAACCACCAAGAAGAGCCTGAATCACCTTTGGCTGCTCTCCACAAACAGTTAACAGAGAACTAAATACAACAATGCCATGATGCTTTGGAAACAACAGACCATCACAGTCCACACAAAGAAGCAGGATAAAGTGGTAGAAACAAGGGAGCAGGATAC
>NW_006921765.1:2186417-2191946 GCF_000298275.1 Orycteropus afer afer | reverse complement strand
AGAAAAACAAAGTAATCTCCCACATAAATAATAAAAAAGGGAAAAGAAAACATATAATCATATCAAGTGATACAGAAAATTAATAATTCAAAATTCAACACCCATTCCTGATAAAAACACTCAGCAAAATAAGAAAAAAAGGGAAAATCCTTTTTTAATTAATTTGATGGTATTCTGTTTTGATTTGCATCTCTCTGATGGCTAATGATTGTGAATTTCTTCATGTGTTTGTTGGCTGCCTGAGTATCCTCTTTAATGAAGTGTCTATTTGTGTCTTCTGCCCATTTTTGAATTGGAATGTTTGCCTTTTTGTTGTTAAGGTATTGGAGTTTTCTATAAATTTTAGTAAGGCCATATACATAAATCTGATGGTCAAAATTATTCTCAATGGAAAGAGACTGAAAACTTTTCCCTTTGTGTACAGGAACCAGACAAGGATGCCTTTCATCACCACTCCTATTCAATACTGTATTGGAAGCCTTGGCCAGAGTAATAAGTCAAAAAAGAGAAATAACATGCCTTCAATGTGACAAAGACAAAGTAAAACCAACCTTTTGCAGAAGTTAACAAGAAAACTATTAGAACTTATAGAAGTATTCAGCAAAGTGGAACAACATACAGACCAACATACAGAAATCAGTCTGATTCCTCCACAATAACACAGAGAACTCTGAAAATACATCAGAAAAATAATCCTATTTACAATAGCCACTCAAAGAAGAAATCCTTAGGAATATATTTAACCAGAGACAAAAAAGGCCTATACAAAGAAAACTACAAAACACTACCACAAGAAACTAAAAGAGAACTACATAAATGTAAGTATATACCATGCTCATGGAACTCTGGTCATGTAGTGCCTAAGGTACTTAACTGCTAACCAGAAGGCTGTTGGTTCAAACCCACCAGCCACTCCTTGGAAGGAAGGTTGGGCAATCTACTTCTGTCGTGATACTGCCTCGGAAATCCAAGGAGGGGTTGCTATGAGTCAGGTCCTACTCCACACACATGACAACAACAATATGGATAGGAAGACTTAATATTGTGAAAATGTCAAAACTACCCAAAGCAATCTACAGATATAATGCAATCTTGATCCAGATTCCCTAATCATTCTTTAAAGTGATGGAAAACTAATCACCAAGTTTTTATGGAATTTAAAAATACCCCAGATGACCAAAGCACTACTAAAGAAGAAGAATGAAGTAGGAGGCCTTACACTAACCCATCTCAAAATGCAGCCACAGTAGTCAAAATACTCTGGTATTGGCACAATGACAGACGCATAAACAATGGAACAGAATTAAGAATCAAGAAGTACATCCATCCACTGTGGACAGCTGATATTTGATAAAGGGTCAAAACTTATTTAATGGGAAAGGGATAGTCTCTTTAACAAATTATGTTCACAAAATTTGATATCTATTTGCAGAAAAATGAAACAGGATCCATATCTCTCACCATCTACAAAAAACAACCCCAAATGCGTTAAAGATCTAAGTGTAAAATCTAAAATTAAAGGATCACTAAAAAAAAATAGGGACAAATTAGGGGCCTTAATACTTAATACATGTCATAAATATATTATCAGATATAACTAAAACACATTAACAGCAGAAACCAAACTAGATGACTGCGAAGTCCTAAAAATTAAACATCTATTTGCATCTAAAGACTTCACCAAAAAAGTAAAAAGGGAACCTGAAAACCAGGGGGAAAAAATGGCAACAACATACTAGACAAGGGACTAATCTCTAGAATTTATAGAAAACTTCAACACCTAGACAACATAAGGCCAATATTCCAATTAAAAAATGGGCAGAGGATATGAACAGAAACTTGACTAAAGAAGATATTCAGGTGGCTAACAAACACATGAAGAAAAGATTATGATCATTAGCCATTAGTAAAGAACAAAAACAAAAGTTAATGCCATCAAGTCAATTCAACTCATAGCAACTCCTCCTTGGGTTTCTGAGGCAGCATCTCTACGGAAGTAGATTGCCCAATCTTCCTTCCAAGGAATGGCTGGTGGGTTAGAACTGACAGCCTTCTGGTTAGCAATTAAATACCTTAGGCACTACATGCTAATCAAAACAATGAGATATCATCTTACACCATTATTAATAGCAAAGTTCAGAAAAACAGAAAACAATAAATAGTAGCAAGTGTGTGGAAAGACAGGAACCCTCATACACTGCTGGTGGGATTGTAAAATTGTACAGCCACTGTGGAGAATGGTATAGCACTTCCTTAAAAAGTTGGATATAGAAATATAGTGTTACCATAAATTCCAATGGTAAGTATATATACTAGAGAAACAAGACCTTTAACATGTTCAGATATATGCACACAGCATTATTCACAATAGCAAAAAAATGAAACAATCTAATTGTCCAGCAACAGATGAAGGACAAACTATGGCATGTATACACATATTTGCAACATTAAAGAATACAAATGAAATTGCAAAACACTTTATAACATGCGTGAACTTAGAGGACATTATACTGAGTGAAATTAGCAAATCACAATAGCACAAATACTGTCAGAAAAAAAAAAGGCAACCACAGGAAGGAAGAAGCAGACTGTTACAATAAAGCAAATGTTACAAGTGTCACAAAACAAAATGCATATGAATTGTTGAAAGTAAAATCAATCTGCTTTGTAAAATTCCACCTAAAACATAATAAAAAGTTAAAAAAAAATTCTATAGAAATTTAAAAAAGAAAAAGAAAAAGAATCATTCTTTGGAGGTTACCAGGGGTGGGAGCCACCATTCATATGTCAGTTTCTTGTACTGTAATGACTTGCATATTGCTGTGATTCTGGAAGCTATGCCACCAGTATTCCAGACACCAGCACGTTTCCCCATGGTGCCAGAGTTTTCAGCAGAGCTTTCAGACTGAGGTAGATTAGGATAAAAGGATGTCATGGTGTGGTAGTTCAGTTTGTGTGTCAATTTGGCTGGGCCCAGTTGAATGGTTTGGCAGCTGGATGTGTATTCCCATGATAAAAATGGTAATCAATTCCATGGTGGAACCCACTGTGAGCAGCTGAGTAGCTGCCTTTGGGTATGTGGTCTGCTTCCTGTATATAAACAGAAGCATTGTGGAATGGTCTCTAGCTTATGGCATGCTTGGACCCTGCATGCATCCGTGTCCTTGTTCAGCAGCCTGCCATGCTCTGACAACCTTGGGACTTACAATGGACTTAAATGAATGGCCTGCCATATGGTTTGGTAACATCGGAACTGTGCCTTTTTACTTGTCAGCCTTGGGCTTGTCAGCCTCAGCAGTCAGCAGCTGTCTGAGTGAAGAAATGCCTCTAGCTCCAGTGGGCTGGGAGCAGGAGGCAGAGCTGGACCCCAAAGTTGAAGGGTTTTCACCCAGCCCCTAGAGCCTGGCACTTTGAACTTGGACTTAAAGCCTTCAAATTTTGAGAGAATAAACTCCTGCTTGTTAAGACCATCCCATTTGTGGTATATTCTTGTCAGACTGGTACTAGGTAACAAGAACAGTTGGTTTACCTCTGAAAAAAACAGAAAACCTTATGAATAGCTATGAAACATTGTTGATATAATTGTACAAATCAGGTTCAAAGGCTCTTAAAATATGACTGGGAAAGAGCCACTTCCTCAAAGTAGAGTTGACCTCAATGGCATGGATGGAGTGAAGCTTTTGAGACCTTCATTTGTTGATGTGGCACAACTCAAAATAAGAAGAAATAGCTGCGAACATGAATCATCTCAAAGTGGAATTTATGAAATATGAATCTAGGAAAATTGGAACTTGTCAAAAATGAAATGGAATGCATAAAGATCAATACCCTAGGCATTAGTGAGCTGAAATGGACTGGTATTGGGATTTTGAATTGGACAAATGGTCTGCTATGCCAGGAAAGACAAATTGAAGAGGAATAGTATCACATTAATCATCAAAAAGAACACTCAGATTTATTCTGAAATGTAATTCTGTCAGTGATAGTGTAATATCCATATGCATTCAAGGAAAATGAGTTAATACTACTGTTATTCAAATTTACACACGAACTACTAAAGAGAAACATAAAGAAATTGAACATTTTTACCAATTTCTGCAGTCTGAAATTGGGCAAACATGCAATAAAGCTGTATTGCTAGCTACTGGTGATTGAAATGTGCAAGTTGGAAAAATAAGCATAAGCAGTTGGATAATATGGCCATGAAGATAGAAATTATGTCAGTGAGCCATGATAGAATTTTGCAAAATCAACATCTTATCCATGGCAAATACATTTTTTAAACAATATAGATGGTAACTCTACGTATGAATCTTGACAGATGGAATATACAAGAGTTAAATTAAGAGCTCTGGTAGCATAGTGCCTAAGGCACTTAACTGCTAACCAAAAGGCTGGCGGTTCAAACCCACCAGCCACTCCTCAGAAGGATGGTTGGGCAATCTACTTCCGTAGTGACACTTTCTTGGAAACCCAAGGAGGGGTCGCTATGAGTCGGTGATGACTCGATGTCATGTAACAACAACAACAAAACAGATGTGTAGACAGACAACAAATAAGTTCAATATCATAAGTCAGAACAAGGTCAGGGGATGACTGTGAATTAGACCATCAATCAATCCTATGCAAATTAAAGTTGAAACTGGAGAAAATTAGAAGTGCATGAAAGTCAGAATGCAACCTTCAGTATAACTCCCCTGAATTTAGAGGCCATCTGCTGAAGAAGATTGGACTCATTGAACACAAATGACTGAACACCTGATAGGTTATGGGGATCAAGAACATCACACATGAAGAAAGCAGTCATTAAAAAAAAGAGGAAAAGAAGAAAAGACCAAAATGGATGTAAGACGGGACTCTGAAACTTTATCTTAAGTGGAAAGTAGCTACAGCCAATTAAAAAAAAAAAAAAGTTAACTTAAAGAGCTGAGCAGATTTCATAGGGAGCCCCAAGAAGACAAAGTAAAGTATTATAATAAAATATACAAAGACCTATAATTAGAAAAACAGAAGGGAAGAACATACTCAGCATAACTCAAACTGAAAGAACTGAAGGAAAAAATTCTAACTTCCAGTGGCAATATTGAAGGATTCTGATGTCAATACTGAATGTTGGAGGAAACAACAAAATAAGATGGAAAGAATACAGTGATACTGTTCTAAAAAGAATAGACTGATGTACAGCCATTTCAGAAGACAGCATATGATCAAGAAACAATCGTTTTGAGGGAATAAGTCCAAGCTGCACTGAAAGAATTGGCAAAAAAACAATGCTCCAGGATTTGACGGATTACCTTTTGAGATGTTTCGACAAACAGATGTAGCACTAGAGATGCTAACTCCTTCATGCCCAGAAATTTGGAAGAGAACTACCTGGCCAACTGACTGGAAGAGATCAATATTTGTGCATACTTCAAAGAAAGGTGATCCACAGAATGTGGAAATTGTTGAACAATATCATTAATATCAAGTTGTTGTTGTTGTTGTTTTTATGTGCCATCTAGTTGGACCTGACTCATAGTGACACCT
>NW_006921765.1:2180069-2186082 GCF_000298275.1 Orycteropus afer afer | reverse complement strand
TGTGTTTTATTGACTATGCAAAGGTATTCTATTTTGTGAATCATAATACATTATGGATAACATTCAAGGAACAGGAATTAATTTAGCTCATGAGGAACCTGTACATAGACCAAAAGGCAGTCATTTGACCAGAACAAGGGGACATTGTATGGTTTAAGATCAGGAAGAGTGTGCATCAGGGTTGTATCTTTCCCCATACTTATTCAATGTTTATGCTGAGCAAATAATCTGAGAAGCTGTGCTGTATGAAGAAGACATGGAATCAGGATTGAAAGAAGACTCATTCATAACCTGTGATATGCATATAATACAACCTTGCTTGCTAAAAGTAAAGATGACTTGAAGCAGTTACTGATAGAGATAAAAAATTACAGTCTTCAGTATTAATTACACCTCAAGATTGTTGTTGTTGTTGTTATGTGCCATCGAGTCGGACCCGACTCATAGCGACCCCTCCTTGGGTTTCCAAGGCAGTATCACTACAGAAGTAGATTGCTCTATCTTCCTTCCCAGGAGTGGCTGGTGGGTTTGAACCGCCAGCCTTCTGGTTTGCAGTCAAGTGCTTTAGGCACTATGCTACCAGAGCTCCTACACCTCAACATTAAGGGAACAAAAATCCTTACAACTGGACCAATAGATAACATCATGATAAATGGAGAAAAAAATTGAAGTTGTCAGAGATTTCATTTCACCTGCATCCACAACCAACAACCACAGAAGCAGCAGTCAAAAAATCAGACTTCATATTGCACTGGGCAAGTGTGCTTCAATATATCTCTTTATTAAAATATTAAGAAACAAAGATGTCACTTTGAAAACTAAGGTGCTCCTAAACCAAGCCTTGGTTTTTTCAAATGCCTCATATGCATGTGAAAGCTGGACAATGAACAAGGAAAACTGAAGAAAGTTGATGACTTTGAATTGTGGTGTGGGCAAAGAATATTGACCATGGACTGCCAAAAGAACAAACAAATCCACCTTGGAAGAAGTTCATCTGGAATACTCGTTGGAAATGAGAATGGCCAGATTTCATCTCATCTAGTTTGGTTTTGTTATCAGAAGGGACCATTTCCTGGAGAAGGAAGTATGCTTCGTAAAGTAGAGGGTCAGCAAAAAAGGGGAAAGCCCTCAATGAGATGGACTGACACAATGACTGCAATGGTGGGCTCAGGTATAGCAGAGATTGTAAGGCAGTGATTCGTTATGTTGTACAAAGGGTCACTATGAGTCAGAGCCGACTCAACAGCACCTAACAACAACAACATGACTAATACATTAAGGGCTCCAGTGAGAAAAGCAGACAGCATGTGAGATCAAATGGACAATGTAAGCAGATGGATGAAAACTCTTAGAAAGAATCAAAAGGAAATGGTAGGAAAAAATTATAATAGAAATGAAGAACGCCTTTTATGAACTCATTAGTAGTTTGGACATAGCAGAAGAAAGAACCAGTAAGCTTTAAGATATGCCTGTAGAAACTTCACAAACTGAAACACAATGAGAATAAATATTTTTTTTTTAAAAAAAAAAGGACAAATGAACAATTATAAAAGTCTGGAATATGTGTGATGAGGATACAAAAGGAGAAGGAAGAATGAAATAGAAAAAATATTTGAAGTTATAAAGGCTGAGGAACGAAGGAGGAGTCTTCACAATTGATTATAAAGGAATATTATGAACAACTCTATACTCATAAATTTGATAACATAGAAAAAATAAACTAATTCTTTGAAAGACACAAAGCACTAAAACTCACATGAAGAGAAATAGGCATTTTGAATAGATCTAGATCTGCTAAAGGAATTAAATCAGTAATTAGTAACTATCTAAGACAAAAATACCAGAATTATTCCAAATAAGAGCACTGATGGATCCTACCAAATTTTAAGGAAGGAATGATATGAATTCTCAACAATCTCTTCCAGAAAAGAGAAACAGAGGAAACACTTGCTAACACGTACAGTGAAGCCAGTATTAACCTAATAACAAAATCAGATGATATTATACTAATACCTCTCATGAATATAGATTCAGAAACTCCTAAACAAAATATTAACACATTAAATCTAACAATACATAAAAATAATTATACACCATGAGCAAGTGGGTTTATTTCAGGTATACATGGTTTATTCACTATTCAAAGATCAATGTGATCCACCACTTCAATTGGTACAGGAAAAGCATTTCTCAAAAGTTGACATCATTCTGGTAAAAACTCTCAGCAAACTTGGAACAGATGAAAATTTCCTTAATTTGACAAAGAATGTCTACAAAAATATATAGCTAATATCATAATTTTGAGAAACTAGACACTCTCCACCTAAGGTCAGAATCAAAGTAAAGATGTTTATTCTCACCATTCATATTCAGTATCAGACTGGTTGTTGTTGCTCTTTTGTGCCATGGAGTCAGCCCCAACTCATAGCGACCCCTCCTTGGGTTTCTGAGGCATTATCACTATGGAAGTAGGTTGCACAACCTTCCTTCCCAAGAGTGGCTGGTGAGTTTGAACCGCCAGCCTTCCGGTTAGCAGTTGAGTGCCCTAGGCACTGTGCTACCAGAGCTCAAAGACAATAAGACTAGACTAGAAAGCAAACTAAAACTGCCTCCATTTGCAGAAGACTTTTTTTTTTTTTTTATGTAGAAAATTCCAGAAAAATTGAGAAAAAACAAAACAAAACAAAACAAAAAACTCCTGTAACTAATAAACATGTATAGCAAAGTTGTAGAACACAGTTTAACACACAAAAGTCAATTGTTTTTCTTATAGGCCAACAATTCAAACAAAACTAAACTCACTGCTATTGAGTTGATTCCAGCTCATAGCAACCCCCACTGGGTTTCCAAGGCTGTAATTTTTATGGAAGCAGATTACCTCATCTTTCTTCTGTAGAGCAGCTCGTGGGTTTGAACCACTAACATTTTGCTTAGCAGCAAAAGGCCAACAATGAACAATTGGAATTTGAAATAAAAACAAACAGCTAACAAAATAAAAGAAAAAAAAATTGAAATAGGTGAAAACAGGAGCTCTGGTAGCATAGTGCCTAAGGCACTTGACTGCTAACCAGAAGGCTGGTGGTTCAAACCCACCAGCTGCTCCTTGAAAGGAAGATGGGGCAATCTACTTCTGTAGTGATACTGCCTCAGAAACCCAAGGAGTGGTCTCTATGGGTTCAACTCGAGGGCACATAACAACACCAACCGGTGAAAATATAACAAAATGTGTAAAAGACAGAAATGCAGAAAACTACAAAACTGAAAAAATAAAAAATAAAAATAAAAATAAATGCAAATATATTCTGTGCTTTTTTTATTGGAAGGCTCTATATATTTAAGATATATATTCTACTTACTCGATCTAAAGATTCAACACCATCCCGATTGAAATCTGAGCAATCTATTTTGTAGATACCAAAAAACTAATTTTAATATTTATGTGGAAAGTCAAAGAATCTAGAAGAACCAACATAACATTGAAGAAGTATAACAAAGTTGGAGGACTCACATTACCACACATTACTATTTTTAAGGCTTACTGTAAAGCTGCAGTGACCAAGACATTGTGGTATTGTAGAAAGAATAGAATCAGAAAGTAATGGAACAGAAAAGAGAGTTCCAAAAAAGACAGACAGAGGCACAAAGGAAATTCAGTAGAGAGAAGATAGTTTTTCGTTGTTGTTTTGTTTTTTATCAATTGGTGCTGAGACAATTAGATGTCCATATGACAAAACAAAACAACAATAACAGGCTGTATATCTTTCACAAAAATGAACTAAAAATGAATCATAGATCTAAATGTAAAATGATAATTAGGCAGTTCTAGAGGAAAAGAAGGAGCTCTGGTGGCGTAGTGCCTAAGGCATTTGACTGCTAACCAGAAGGATAGCGGTTCAAACCCACCAGCCACTCCTCAGAAGGAAGGTTGGGCAATCTACTTCCATAGTGATACTGCCTTGGAAACCCAAGGAGGGGTCACTATGAGTTGGATCTGACTCTATGGCACTACACTGCATTGTTGTTTTTGTAGAGGAAAACAAGTGAAAATTTATGGCTTCGGATTTGGTGATGAGTTTTTTCAATATAAAACATGAAAACAACAATCCTTGACAAAAAAACATGAAAGCTGGAATTTATCAATATTAAAGACATCTCCTCTGTCAAAGACATTTTTATGAGAAGTGTCAGATGTAGACGTTTGAAAGAAAATATTTCAAAAATTTACCTGATAAGGAATGTATTAAAAATATGCAAGCAATCGTTAACACACAATAAGAAAACAAGTAACCCACTACAAAAATGAGGTCTGATAGATGTTCTTTCTCATCAAAGAAAATATACAGACTGTATCTAAACATATAAAAGATGGTCAACATCATCTGTCATTGCGGGATTGCAAATTTGAACAACAATGAGATACTATTATGCACTTAATAGAAACAACAACAAAAATGATTGTTGTTGCGTCGACTCCAACTCATGAGAACCCCATGTGTGTCACAGTAGAACTGTGCTCCCTAAGTATAAAATAACAGATTTCTCAGGAGTAGATTGCCAGTTTCTTCCAAGGTATCTCTGTGTTATTAGGTGCTGTCAAGCTAACTCCAACTCCCAGTGATCCTATGCCCAACTGAAAGAAACATTGCCTGGTCATGTGTCATCCTCATAATACTTGCTATGCTTAAGCATAGCATAGTTAGTCACCATTATTTTAAATTTTCTATCTGATAATTCCAATATCTCTGCCACATCTGAGCCTGGGGTTGATGCTTGCTTTGTCTCTTTAGAATGTGAGTTTTTCTGCCTTTTGGCATGACTTGCAATTTTTGTTAGAAGTCACACATGTTGTATAGGGTAATGGGAACTAAAGTTAATAGACCTTTGTTGTGAAAATTTATAGCTAGAAGTTGGGGTATGTTAAATGTTTGCTGTAGTTATAGGTGCCAGAGACTTCTTCTAGTGTCCTGGTTTGTATCTCCCCTCTTGACTTTTGACTCCCTTAGAAACTCCTCAGAAAGAGTCTGTGTACAAGATTCCCTTTGGGGCTCATTTATAATTAAAACTACAATTTCATGTTTCAACTATTTTAATAACTTTTTTTTAAAAATCTACGTAAGGAAAAATAATCTAGTGACCATGGTAAATAAATTATGAGCAACTCAACTGAACAGTCTACTTGATCCTGAAAATTAATCACAGAATTAAACTGAGATACTTTCTCAGTATTAAACCAAAAGATACATAGAGAAGATTTAACTTCTTCCACTCAAATTCTCATTCCTAGACTTTTTTAAAAACTACTACTCTCAAAAACAAAACAAAACTAACAAAAAAAATGTGCTGACCAAAACTGAAGATATGAAGATACAGAGATATACAATGGAAGAATTATTTTTAAATGTGTCTGGCAATGAAAAATAGGAAAAGAAAAATTTTTGAATGTTTATAGCTACAGTTCTGTAGGTAGGGTGTTCCAAATTAATTATCTGCCCAATAACATCCAGGAGACAGCAGGGCTTATGAGGCATTGTGCTAGAGAGAAACATTGAACTTGGGATCAAACCCATTCATTTATGTGTCCATTTACTCCACAAATATTTACCTAGTACTTTTTATTTGCCATGCATTGTGTGAATGTGGTGTTACTAACTCATTCTGTGACATTGTGAAAATAACTCTATCTTTTTGAGTTTCAATTTACATAACAGAAAAACAAAGAGATTGATGTCTACCCATTGACTTATAAGGATCAAATGAGATAGAGTGTGGGTGTAATTCGAAAAGCACGTAACAACATAGAGATTTATTTATAGAACATTTACATAATTGTGCATGTATATAAAGGGGGATATTTTAGCTGTATTTCTGAAGATTTTCAGGGACTATAATTTTTTCATTGTTGTTGTGTGCCGTCGAGTTGGCCCCAACTCATAGTGACCCCTCCTTGGGTTTCCGAGGCAGTATCACTACGGAAGTAGGATTGCCCAACCTTCCTTCCGAGGAGTGGCTGGTG
>NW_006921765.1:2170681-2179969 GCF_000298275.1 Orycteropus afer afer | reverse complement strand
CCAACCTTCCTTCCGAGGAGTGGCTGGTGGGTTTGAACCGCCAGCCGTCTGGTTAGCAGGCAAGTGTCTTAGCCACTATGCTACCCGAGCTCCCCCTAGTTTCATTTATTTGACTCCTTACCATAGTACCATTTTTCCTCGTGGGAAAAAAAAAAAAAAAAAACTCAGCTTTCCTGGCTCTGTTTTAGGATCTCTCCTCCTAGAACGCTGATCTGATGTTACAAAGGTAGACAATTTCTTACTAGGGTCTTAGATTTTAGTTGGACAAAAAAATTACTACCAGTTTGCAGTGCAGATAAAGGACAGGAAGTGGCTGAGTGAGTCAAGGGCAATGCTTAGAAGTGATAATAAGCCTTACTCCAATTCACCCACCTCCCTGTCAAAAAAAGCACAGACCTTTTAAGTTTATAATTAATAATAGCAATATCAGATCTTAGACCAGAATGTTCCTTCTTATCAGAGCTATTCAATGGGGCTACTGAGCTGTAGCCAACATCTTGTCCCCATGTCATTCTTCCCAGGTTTACTGTAAAGGAATTATTATACAAAAAGTATGATTTATCTGCATCTATTTTTCCCACATGGAAATAACTCTCCAGTCAGAATTCTGAGCCTAATTTCCACCCATTATGCTTACTGGAGCAATGTGGTATGCTGTCATGAGGAGATAAAAACCAGAGACACAGTCAGCATTATACTCATCGAATGACAGAGAAATAAATTAAGTTCTAAACACAGCAAATGAATTGCTCTGAGGTGCACAGGTTTATCATAATATACCACTCTCTCTTTCCTCCGGAACCTCTACCATTATGTATAGCAGAGTTTCTGCAGAGGAAGCTGGATGGAGACATTGCACAGAGTACTAAACTTTAAGAGAAAGCGTGTCTCCGACTCTCTGGAGCCTATTAACACATCCTGCTGTCTATTCATTGCAGCACTAGAACCCTGGAATGACACGTTTCTAAATGTTATTAAAAAAAAAAAAAATTAACAACACAAGACTAAGGGATGATAAGGCAGAAAACTGAAGAAAGAAAAATCATAGGAAAAGCGAACTCTTCTTGGAAGCAGAAAAAGTAATTTCGCATTCACTTTTTATCTCAGAGAATAAAATATTAGAAACTTCTGAAATAAAGTTATAAGAGAAAAATGAACTGAATTAGTTTGCTAAAATGATGAAATCTCGGTGAAAACAAAAAATAAAATTTGGGTGTCAGATATAAACTTTATTTTTATAAGTTCTGAAGAAAAGAAATATCCCTCCCCTAATTTTATTCATTCATCATATAATCTACCAAAAAACAGATTGAAAGATTCTGGTTCCAATCTTCATTTTTTCATTTTTGGGAATGGGGATGTCTTATATAGCAGTTTCTAGTGCTGCTATAACAGAAAATCGCAAGCGGATGGCTTAACAAGGAGGATTCATTATGTTACAATTTATGAGGCTAGAAGTCTAAATTTGGAATGTCAGCTCCAGGAGCTGGGTAAAGGCCCCTTGACCTTGGCCTTCAGCTCTCCCTGTTATTCTAGGCCCACTGGTGCTATAGTTGTCTCCTAATTCAAACAGCTTCTGGCTGCTGAGGCTGCTGAACCCAAGGTCAGCAAGTAAAATGACACAATCCCAAGATCAATAGACAACATGGCAGGCTACTTGTTCAAGTCCAGGAACAATCCCAAGATTGGCAAGCAACACAGCTGACCCCGGGTTCAAGTTCAGAATCTGGAGATAAAGACACAGCCAAATGCAGCATCCAGATGCAGCAAAAATTCGGAGACCTTACCCTAAGCAATTCCATATATACTGGAAGCAGGACACACCCTGAAGACAACTACTTAGCTGCTCACAGCAGGTTACACCATTGAGGTATTTACAATCTCAACATGCAGTATAACTACATCCAGCTGCCAAGCACTCAAAACCATGGCCCAGCCAAGTTGACACACAACCTTAACTATCACAGGGGACCCCTTCCTGCTGAGTTAAATCTTCTTTGTTTTGTAATACAATGAGTTCTAATTGGAGGAAGCCTATTGGCATTTGGTTTAGTCAGAAATTGTAGACGAAAATCAAGATAAATTCATAGTAAAATGACCTATTGCTAATAATAACAACCTGAAAGAACATTTGGTGAATTTTTCTACAAGGGCATTCCTGAGTAAAGTGGATATACTACCTTTTGGAGATCAATCTGAGTTTAAAAGAACACCCTTAAAAATAACTTGAGTCTATAAAAATACTAGTTTGGGTTATTAGAATTTCATTTTAAGAATCTTAACAACCAACTATCTTAACAGCTCACACTGTGCCTGTAAGATTTTCTCTTCATTTTGGAAATGTTATCGTCAGATGCTTCCAAATCGATTTTGACTCATAGCAACTCCGTGTAACAGAGTAGAAATGCCTCATAAGGTTTTCTAGGCTATAATCCTTATGGCAGCTGATTGTCAGGTACTTGACCCATGGGATGCTGGACAGGATCAAACTGCCAACCTTTCAGTTAACAGACCAGCCCTTAATCATTCAGCCACATGGGCCTCCTTTATTTTGGAAATAAGAAAACTGGAACCAACTAAGAATTAGAACTATTATAGAGACTGGAATCTAGCTCAACTGATTATAAGACCAGTGCTTTTTCCAAAGTATCATTGTCTTATTAAAATCAAATACAAGAAAACAAGAATAAACAAACAAAAAAGAACCTCTATTACTTGAGATGTTAACTCATGTTCATTTACAGATGACAGAGAGTGTTCCATTAACTGCTGACCCTTTAAAAAGCTTCTCCACACTTCCAGATATACAATCAATCATCTGTTTAGACAAAATACATGTAAGTAAGGTCATTAATAAGACCTTTAAAATAACAACTGACCATTTTGGAGTGTTCACTAGGCTAAGCACCTTCTGTAAATTATGTCAAACAATTTTCACAAGGTCTCCATGAGGGGAATGATACACAGAGAATTTAAATAACTCTTCAACATTGTGTACTAAATGGCTGAACTAGGATTTGTGCCCATTTCATCTTACTACAGGAGCTCTGGTAGCATAGTGTCTAAAGCATTTGACTGCTAACCAGAAGGCGGATGGTTCAAACCCACCAGCAACTCCTCAGAAGGAAGATGGGGCAATCTCCTTCCGTAGTGATACTGCCTCAGAAACCCAAGGAGAGGTCACTATGAGTCGGGTCTGACTCGATGGCACGTAACAACAACAGAGTCTCTAGGTGGTGCCAATGGTTAAAGCACTCTACTACTAACAGGAAAGTTGGGGGTTCAAGTCCATTCAGAGATGCCTTTAAAGAAAGCCTGGTGATTTACTTTAGAAAAATTAGCCACTAAAAACACTATGTAGCTTAATTCTATTCTGATACACATGGGTTTGCCATAAGACTAATCAAGTCAAGGAGAGCTCTTTTGTTTGTTTTGATTAGTATTATTTTCAGAATCTTCATCCAAAAACCCCAGACTTCCTGGATCAAGCCTTAATTAACTTACTTGGACCTTTGAATACCTCCAGAATCAGTCCTTTGCATTAAAATGGGTCTCCATGCATGTGTTTGGTCCTTAGAAAGGGTAATTATTGTGTTTCTAGGACAAATTTTTACTACATAAGAGTGTGATAAAATGTCTTTGAAATGCTGTTTTGCTCTGACTGAGAGTCAATTATTTTGTGTCTTTCCTTTAGGAATGTTAAATTTGTCTTTAGAAACACTTTTAACTGAATAGAAGTACACAGAACAAATCACACCAACTAAGTAAAGGGCTTGATTAAGAATGTTAGATTAACATCTTGGTACAGGCAGGAGCTGTATAAAAAGGAGTTCATCCCTCAAGCATGGGAGTTGACCTCCAGTACCAACTACTATTAAAATCTCCATTCTGTAGAAAAGAACAGCAGTGTGACTCCAACCACCTGTAAACTCTTTGGATAAATCTTCCTTGGAGCACACTAACACAATAGCAATACTAGAAATAGTATTATCTAACACAACTACTGCCATTGAGTAGGATCTGACTCATAGCAACCCCTCCTTGGGTCTCAGAGGTGATATCACTACAGAAAAAGATTGCTCAACCTTCCTTCCGAGCAGTGGCTGGTGGGTTTAAACCACTAGCCTTCTGGTTAGCCACCAGAGCTCCCAAAGAAAGTAAGAAGGGACCATTCCCTAGAGAAAGATCATGCTTGGTAAAGTAGAGGGTCAATGAAAAAGGAGAACTTCAACAAGATGGATTGACATAGTGGCTGCAAAGATGGGCTCAGGTATAGCAAGGATTATGGGGTTGACACAGGACTGGGCCATGTTTTGCTGTGTTGTACATAGGGTCACTGTGAGTCAGAGATGACTTGATGGCATATAACAACAATAAAGAAAGACACACAGAGGGAGAGAGAGAGAGGGAAAGAGAGAGAGAAAATGAGCAAGCTTGGCAAAGGTGAATCTCCATTTCTTTTCTAAGAGTCACTAAAGCAGCCTTCCCAATTACCCTAAAAAGGATATTTCCATGGCCTTAATTTTGGTAGAGAAGAAGGTATTAGGCACCAATTCTCTCCCAGCCCTCAAGATACTTACCGGTAGAATTATGAGTATATTGACCTTAATGGAAGTTATTCAAACAGAGAAGGTATACTTCCAATGGGCTTTGGCCTGTTTTGTTCTTTGCCCCAGTAAGCAGAGTCCTGATGCTGAAAACCATAAAACATGTTTGGTTTGATATAAAAATAAAATAAAAGTTTATAAAAGAGCTCTCAGTGGAAATTCATCAGTTTTATCCTCAAATTCATTCATCCATCCTTTCAACAAATATTTGTTGAGCACATTCCATGTATAACATCTTTCACTTAAAATTATCCTTATGCTTCTAAGTGTAAAAGCTACATGGTGCCACCAGCATGTGCAGCCTTTTACCAGATTCTAGAGCCAACGCTTCCATATCAATACACATACCAGTTACCTCATGTTGACCCAACTCAAGGCAATTGCATGTATGTCAGAATAGAATGCTTGTCCATGGAGTTGTCAATAGCTGATTTTTTAGAAGTAGATCCCCAGGTCTTTCTTTCAAGGTAGAACCCTGGGTAGGCTTGAACTGCCAAACTTTTGATTATAATCCAAGCACTGATAACCATTTGCACCACCCATGGACTCCAGGGCTACCATCAAATCAAAATCAAACCTTTTGCAGTCTAGTTGATTCTTACATGAGGGTATGATGCCTTTGATCTGCTGAAATAAGGCTAGGTTTCTAAAGTACAATGAGTAAGTGAGTGGTGTGAGACGAGAATCACCAATTCTTGTTTCCTATACATTCTGTTATTTATTATTATTTATTAATGTATCAATAAGAAAACAATGAATAACTTTAACTAAGGGTAAAACAGAATCAGATTTACCTCTAATATGACATAGGGCAATAAGAGGGGTAAGGATGCCAAAAGTATTAAGATTGCTCCTGGTTTTGGACCTTCGTGCCTGAATGAATGATGATGTCATTAGCTGATAAAAGGAACACTAGAAGAAAACCAACATCTGGAGTGAGCGGTCACATGTTTTGTGTTATATCTACTCTGAAAGGCCTTTGAGTCTTCCGATTATACATATCTAATAGACTTAAGCTTGAAAATCTAGTGGGATTCATGACTAAAGTTTTACATAGTATTAGATACAGATTGTAAGTCTTTAGTACATAGATGTAACTGAAGCTGTGGGCATAGATAAAAGTATGGTGTGAAGTAAAATACTGAGGAATTTCAAGAATAGAAACCAATATAATTCAGTGATAAAAGGAAATGACTCTGGAATCAGATTCCTTTCTTTTAATTCAGGTTCCTTCGTATAGTAGCTGTGTGGCCTTAGGCAATTTACTTAACCTTTTAGTACTTCCATTTCCTCATCAGTAAAATTGCAACTAATAATAACTTTTCCCTTAGGGCTTTGTGAGGATTAAATAAAATAACACATGATAAATTCTAAGAATCAGGATTCTTGAAAAGGTCATTGCAGTTTGACCCCCTGTTGAGAATTTGCATTTCCAACCCAAATATACTGAATCAGAATCTACATTTTAACAGGATCCCCCTGAGTTAAATGCACCAGCTTGAAGCTCTGCTAAGAACCTACCCTACTGCCACAGAGTGGATTCCGACTCAGCGACAACCATTGGGTTTCCAAGGCAGTAAATCTTTATGGACATAGATTTCCCCATCTTCCTTCCACAGAGCAGCTGGTGGGTTTGACCACCAACTTTCTGGTTAGCAGTCAAATGCCTTAGGCACTGTGCCACCACAGCTCCTTCTACTAAGAACAGTGTTTGTTGTTGTTGTTATGTGCCGTCGAGTTGGACCCAACTCATAGCAACCCCTCCTTGGGTTTTCAAGGCAGTATCACTACTGAAGTAGATTGCCCCATCTTCCTTCCGAGGAGTGGCTCAGTGTTTAGCATATAGTAAACAATCACCAAGTGTTATCTGTTTCTTGTTTTCTGCATTTTTGTTCAACATTACTATCATCATTATTATCAATGCCATGAAAAATAAGTTGAGTTTTCAAAGGAGACAAAGACGGAACAGACAGATAGATAATCAGGTGAGTGTGTTATCATGGAGGCCAAGGAACAGGAAGCTTCAAGGAATAGGTGGTAGTCAACAGGTTTGAATTCTGCTGGAAGGCCAAGTAAGTGGTAGACAAAGACTAGAAAATGTCAGTGTATTAATCAGTGTATCAACTGACATGGAGGTTATTGGTGATCTTACAAAGTTCTAATAGTCCAATGGGAGAGAAATCCATAAATAATTGACAAAGGAGTGAGTAAGAGATAAAGAAATGAAAAGGGTGATTTTCAGTAACTCTTGAGAACTTGCTATGAATGGAATTAGAGAGATGAAGCAGTGGCTGGAGAAAGATGTGAGTAAATGAAAAAATTTTTAGTTTATTTTATTCTTAAAGGCTTGTGATATTTCGGCATAAGTAGGGTTCACATGTGGATGAAATGGCTGAATTGAATCAGAACCAAAATGAGAAGAGAGAGTGGGAATAATGCTTCTAAGACAATAGCAGTGACTAGCATCCAAAACTCAGATAAAGGCATTGGCCTTAGCTAGCAAGTGAGG
The DNA here is from genome assembly GCF_000298275.1 of Orycteropus afer afer. Taxonomy (NCBI): domain Eukaryota; kingdom Metazoa; phylum Chordata; class Mammalia; order Tubulidentata; family Orycteropodidae; genus Orycteropus; species Orycteropus afer. Next base: position 2,172,853 of record NW_006921765.1, on the reverse strand, counting down.
CAGCACTTCTATATGACAGGAGGGAAGGAGAAAAGCAAGGCCACTGGAAACTTTTTGGTCTGGGAATTTGAAGGAGCCCTTGCTGATAGTTTCTAGGCTTTTACGTTGGATTTTGTTTTGTTTTGTTTTTTAAGAGATGTCAATGAGATCCTGTCTTGAGAAAGAGGATTAGTAATGAAAGTAGAGGTTTGGGGTGAGTAGGGAGTGATTGATCAGTGGTTTAGGAATGTGAAGAAAGTTTGAGAATGAGATAACTTGATGAAATGTATTATGAGTCTTGGCAGTTCTGAAGTACTATTTGAAGTTGGTGACAATACATTTAAAGTAGAACCAGTGTGTTTTAGATTATAACTTTCTCTAGTATATCTTGAGCTTCATGATAAATTCAAAGATGGTAGCTGGTTGGATTCACCAGGGTTGGCATTTTAATAAATTGGGGTAATATTTAATAGAAGGAGAAAAGGATTCATGATATTATTGAAATGAAGGATGATGGAGTCCAAGCAGGATAAAGAGGAAGTTAGAGAAGGAAAGAGTTAAAAGTAAGGAGAGTGGTTATGACAAAGTCCAGAAATACAATCATGAGGCTGAACAGAAAGCTAGAAGTCCAGCATACTGTGGTGGCAACTGGATTAGAATTTATGGAAGGAGAGCCACTATGCGCAGGCTATCCCTCTCCAACATATTTATATTTAATATTCTTCTGTCCAGAGTGTCTTCACTCACACTGAGGCCATCCCCATTGCAAAGACAAATCAAAACAAAATGTCTTTGTTTGTAGCCATTAAGCACATCTAGTTGCCATGTAATTGTTCAATGTTTTTTGACTGTGAACCCACATAATAAATAAATCATACATGCTGCTTTCACCTCTCTTACCTTTATTTGCCTCAGGAATCTTATTTCTGTTTCTGTCATTGCAAATTCCAGGCTGCACTTTTGAATGTTACTAATGATCTCACTTTTGCAAAATTCAGTGATATATTCTCATGCATTATCCTCCTTGAAGACAAGTAATAACTTTCAGACACAAAGAAGTAGTGTGAGTGGAACCATGGCTTCATAGGTCTGCAGGAAGAAGTAGAAAGAGATTGTTTAAGGGACAATGAAAACTTATGGAGGGTAAAGGATGTTTATTAGAGGTATCAGGAAATAAAATTGGAAAAGAAAGAGGAAAATGAACTAAGTAGAACTTAGCATGCTAGAGTCCTTGCTTAAATGTAGTTATTTATGCAGTAGGGAAATATTGAGGAATTCTTAGCAGATGAGTGACATGATAACAGTACTGGTTTAGGAAGATTAATCTGGTCAAGTTCAGAATGATTCTGATGTGGTTAAAGGCTGTGGATCTGGTTAGGATTAAATTCCATTCAAGAAATATTTATTGAGCTTTCCTAAATCCAAAGATATGTGGCTTCAGGGATAATACAAAGTAAACGGGAAATGATATATGACCTTTATGATATGATAACTGGTGGTAGCAATAGCTCTAACTTTGGATAAATAGCTCTAATGTAAGACATTATGTGAAGTGTTTCAAAATCAAAAATGGAAATATATTAAATTACATATATATTTATAGGAACAACCAATGAATGCTAGTTAAAGTGGAGACCTAGAGGAAGGTCTCACAGAGATGATATTTGAGAGGGATCTTGAAGGAGGATAGAATATCCTGATACAAGGTATTACAATGGAACCTACTTGGAGCCTTTGCTGCTACTAAAACATTTTAAAAAAAATCACTGCCATTTAGTCAATTTTGACTCATAGTGACCCCCCTGGGGTTTCTGAGGTGGTAAATCTTTACAGAAGTGTATTGTCTGGTATTCTTTCTGCAGAGTGGCTAGGGGGTTTGGACCTCCAACTTTCTGGTTAGTAGTCAAATGCATTAAACACTATATCACCAGAGCTCCTTATTACACTATCAACTGGGTTTAAAAGGTCTCACTGCAAAAGACCTTGAAGTTTCAGGTCAACAGTATGCAAAAAGAAAAGTTTGGATATACAATATATATTTTTCTCCAGTGCACATGGAACTTTTTCCATGATAGACCATATGTTAGGCCATAAAGCAAGCCCTAATAAATTTAAAAACATAAAAATACTGCAAAGCATGTTCTCAGATCATAATGTTATTAAATTAGAAATCAACAATAGGAAGATCAACAG
>NW_006921765.1:2156939-2166360 GCF_000298275.1 Orycteropus afer afer | reverse complement strand
GGTCAATGACATGAGACAAAGTACATGTGAACTGCTGTATGGAAAGTGAATTTGCTCTGTAAATCTTCACCCAAATCACAATTAAAAAAAAAAAAGAAAGAAAGAAAGAAACACTTGGATATGAACAATGTTGTACACTTCTGAATGTCTTAGCTTGAAAGAAATTAAAAACAAACAAACAAAAATAAACAAAAAAAGAAAAATAGGCTGTTGGAATGACATGACACTGGCAGTAATGAAATATTTTGACAATTGATCTACCAGAAGACTGAATTGATCATTTGTCTTGTTTGTGACTAGGGAGCAGTGAAGAGACACATCAGCAGTGGCAACAGAGTCCATATTTGTCAAGAACTCAGGTTTCTTTCAAGAGACCCCACCTCTGTTTTCTTTGGGTTAGGATGAGGAAGTCAAGGGTTAGATCATCATTGAAAGAGGCTGCAACGGCTGTTGGCAAGAACAGAGGAAAGGTTGTATAACTAACTTGATCTATATACTTGGCCAAATAATTTTTCCCTAAATTATTATCTCTTTTTGTAAATTGAGGCAAATAACCCAAGGCCCTTTGTTATCACACTAAGTAGAAAATGAGATCTTGTAGGTGAAAGACTTGCTTGTTGTTGTTGCTGTTTGCCGTCGAGTCGGAAAGACTTGCTTGGAAGTTAGAAACCAAAGAAGCTCTTACATAAAATTCCCAGAGAGTCAGCATCAACTTACATTATGGGCACCTACATGCTCTCAGCGAAGCCCCATTTCATATCATGTACACTGAAGTAAGTAACACTACAAATTGCCCCTGCCTATGGAAATTTATAAGGAGCTCTGGTAGCATAGTGCCTAAGGCACTTGACTGCTAACCAGAAGACTGGTGGTTCAAACCCACCAGCCACTCCCCAGAAGGAAGATGGGGCAATCTACCTCCTTAGTGATACTGCCTCGGAAACCCAAGGAGGGGTCTCTATGAGTCAGGTCCAATTTGATGGCACATAACAACAACAACAACATGGAAATTTTACCTTTAAGCATGGTTGGCTGCACAGGTGAGACAAATATATTCATAGCTGAGAGGAAAAAATTGAAGGAGGAAGAAAAAAGGTTTTGTTTGTTTGTTTTTAAGTGTTCAAATCCCCAAGTTCGGCCAGCTTGAGAGTTTTGTTTATTTTTACTACTTAAATTTCTTGTGCCTGCACCTTGGGAACAAGCAGGGTCTATTAGAAAGTTATATGCTGTAAACTTGGTACGGGCTATTGACTAACAGCTTGCCCACAGTCCAGAAGCTGTCAAGGAGTGAAGAGAAGTGGCAAGGCTGTTGACAAGCATCAATAGCAAGTGCAAAGGAGAAATCAGGTATGGGCTGGGAATTAGAAGCCAGGGGAGGAAGTAAACAGGCCTTGGGTGCAACTGTGCTGGGAGGAAGCATTGGTTGAGCACTAGTGTGGGCCAGGAGGCATTGCATATGGGCTGAATGGTAGGAGAGGTTTCTCGAATGTCTGGCCAAACCAAAACAAACTCACTGACATTGAGTCAATTCTGACTTACAGAAATGCTCAAATGATCCCTGTTATGTCTAGCATTATATATATATCTCCACCACCCACTGTCATTGAGTCAATTCCAACTCATAGTGATACTATAGGACAGAATAGAACTGCCCTCATTGAGTTTCCAAGGTTGTAAATCTTTTCAGAAGCAGACTGCCACATCTTTCTTCTGAAGAGCAGCTAGTGGGTTTACACTGCCCACTTTTCGGTTAACTGCCAAGCTCTTGAACTACATAATCAGGCTCTTTCTCTCTGCTTCTTCTTTTTTTTCTTAAAAAAAAAAAAAAAAACTCACTGCTCTCAAGTTGAATCTGACCCCTCTTTGAGATTCCAAGGCGGTATCTTTATGGAAGTAGATTGACAAGTCTACCTTCTGAGGAGTGGCTGGTGGGGTTGAACCACCAGCCTTCTGCTTAGTAATCAAATGCCTTAGGCACTACACCACCAGAGCTCCTATGTTTAGGGACTAGAAAAACCTGGGTTGCCTCACTCTGCAGGTTTCAGAGCCTCAGGAGTCTCTTATCTGATGTGTGACTGCAACTATTTTCCCAAGAAAATTAAACTGATTTAGTCAGTTAACCTGAAATTCCCAGTAGTGCTCAGCTAGTGGATAGGAAATTTTCTCACCAGACTTTGGTGGCCCAGACAGCAGAATGCTCTGAGTGTGTCAGAGGTATGATTCCACTACCACCTAGTGGGAAAGATATGAAATGCTTCCTCACTCCAAAGAAACTCAAGGTGACTGAAAAGGAACCAACCAAATAAGTTAATTTAAAGGCCCTAACTAAACCAGTGGGAGCTCTGGTAGCATAGTGGCTAAGACACTTGCCTGCTAACCAGACAGCTGGCGCTTCAAACCCACCAGCCACTCCTAGGAAGGAAGGGTGGGCAATCCTACTTCCATAGTGATACTGCCTCGGAAACCCAAGGAGGGGTCGCTGTGAGTCGGGGCCAACTCGACGGCACATAACAACAACAACAGCTAAACCAGTTACCGCATGGAGTTGTTTCTGATTCAGGGTGACCTAAAGTAAGTATAAGTGGAACTGTGTTCCATAGAGTTTTCAAGGGCTAATTTCTTTAGAGGCACCTTTGGGTGGACTTGAACCTTGAACTTTTCAGTTAGCTGCTGAACACTAAAAGTTTGTACCACTCAGGGACTCCAAAGCCCCTACACAGGGTTACATAATCTTATGGTACAATTTGTCCTTATATTGGTCACCTAAGGGCTTGCCTTTCTTCACTATTCCATTAGGTGAGTGAATGATGGTAGGGGCCTCCTACCCTCTTTAAGAATTTGGCCCCATTTTCCTGGAATCCTAGGAATTTATCCAGACTAATTGGAGGTTGTTAACTACATTTTTTCTATGAGCTCTAAAAAATACTAAATCTCTGCTCTGGGAGATGTAATCAATTGATGGCTAAATGACTGGGCAGGGGTCATACAAAGAGCCTGTGGCAGCCTAGCAGCTGATTAATATATCTTACTCAGGCCCCCTAAGGAGCCTTGGTGTCACAGTAGCAAGCATTCAGCTGTTAACCAAAATGTGGGTGATGCGAACCCACCAGCCACTCTACAGTAGAAAGATGTGACAATCTCTTTCTGTAAAGATTTACAGCCTTGGAAACCCGATGGGTATTTCTACTCTACACTATGAATTGACTTAACAGCTATGGACTTGGATTAACTGGGCCCCTGGGGTGGGAATGACAACTTGATGATTGCACTTGTCACCTTTCTAGTAGTTGGTATCAGAAAAGTACCTTCTACTATGGAGTTAATGCTCATTGAGTGTTCCTGGGGCACCTATAGATAGTTACAGCACAGAGTACATGATCAGCTAAGACATCTTAAGCCACCACAAATTTGCACAAGTACAACTATAATGACTCATATATACCTGCACACACTCTCACACAAACATATAGACATACATCCTTACACACATAAACACACTCACATCCACACATATACCCATACACACTCACATACACATGCATAACATAGTACACACAAATGTGTCTAATGAATTTTGGGGCTTCCTAGTCTGCTGTATGTGAGAGGAGTCCTCAGGTGACCCCATCTCTGTCAGGGCTCTCACCACTTAATGAGCACCTGGACCCTTCCTTAAAGAGAAAGTGTAAAAAAGGCTGCTAAGACAGCTCTGAGGCTTATTTGACTACTGGAAAGCCCATTTTTAAGTTTTATGCTTCAGCACAGCAGCTATCCTACAATTAGGATTTAGACAAGACTACTCCACTACTCCTTTTATTTCTGAGCACTTATCTTCTATTTTTGTGCTGATTTTACTTTATAGTGTATCTACATTTAGAAATGAGTTTGTTTGCCTCAAATCCTACATAAATAACACAGTAGTAGTACTAATAACATCCACTACAGCTCTGCTTTCATGCTTCTTTCCAGAAAAATACTTATTACACTCTCATAACTAATTTATAACCACAGAACTTCTCTCCAAAGACCTTCCTGGTTATAAATCTCATGAATTCTATTTCTATAACTCCCAGAGTCACCAAGTAGATCCTATTTCTTCTAATGCATGCCTAGTCCCTAAATGTCTTACAAGGTGAAGTTGAATTTTGAAAGATACTTCTGCTTCAGTGAAAGAAATATAGGTCTGGGGATTATTTCTCTTAATGATGGACCTGAGACTGTGCAGGGATGAGAGCAGGGCTGTTTCACTGAGGAGTTAAGAGAGAGGAGAATTGAGAGACTAAACACAGAACTAGTGTGTTAGAGACTGTGTCACAATCCTATCTTTCACTGACTAACTTTATGGCTCCCAACAGTCACTTGTTTCTCCAGGACTCAATTTTTCTGCCTCTAATAGGGCTGAATTAGCTTACTTCAAACGTTTTCCAAAAATTTAAACACAAAATTTTTCTTTCAAACAAAATTTTGTGATGAAGCTAATAAAAACAAAATCAGTAATAATAAACATTATGTTGTTGTTAGGTTCTGCCAAGTTGGTGACCCTGTGTAGAATGGAATGAAACACTGCCCAGTGCTGCACCAGCTTCACAATCCTTGTTATACCTGAGCTCATCATTGCAGCCACTATGTAAATCCATCTCATTGAGGACCTTCCCCTTTTTTGCTGCCCCTCTACTTTATCAAGCATGATAACCCTCTCCAGGGTTCCTTCTGACAATATAACCGTAGTAGTAGGTGATGAAGTCTGGTCATTTTCCCTTCTAAGAAGCATTCTGGCTACTTGTCTTCCCGGGCAGATTTGTTAGTTCTTCTGGCAGTCCTTGGTATTTCAGTATTGTTGCCAACACCACTACACAAAAGCATCAACTCTTCTTCAGTCTTCCTTGTACATCGTCCAGCTTTCACATGCATAGGAAGTGATTGAAAATACCATAGCTTGGGTTAGGCACAACTTAGTCTTCAAAGAGATCTTTGTTCTTCTGCACTTTAAAAACATTTTTTGCAGCAGATTTACCCAGTGCAATACATAGTCTGATTTGTTGACTGCTGCTTCTATGGGTGTTCATTGTGGATCCAAGTAATATGAAATCTGTGACTTCAATCTTTTCCCATTTATCATGATGCTGCTTATTGGCCCAGTTGTGAGGATCTTCGTTTTCTTTATGTTGGGATGTAATCCATTGTGCAGACTGTAATCTTGAATCTTCATCAGTAAGTGCTTCAAGTCATCTTCAGTTTCAGCAGGCAAGTTTGTGTCATCTGCATATTGCACGCTGTGAATGAGTCTTCTTCCAATTCTGATGTCACATTCTTCTTCATATAGTCCAGCTTCTTGGATTATTTGCTCAGTATATTTGAACAATTATGGAGAAAGGATACAACACTGACACACTTTCTTCCTGATTTTAAACCACACAGTATTCCCTTGTTCTATTTGAATAGGAGCTCTGGTAGCATAGTGGCTAAAGCACTTGACTGCTAACCAGAAGGCTGGCAGTTCAAACCCACCAGCCACTCCTCGGAAGGAAGATTGGGCAATCCTACTTCCGTAGTGATACTGCCTCGGAAACCCAAGGAGGGGTCACTATGAGTCAGGGCCGACTCGACGGCACATAACAACAACAACATTTGAATAATAGCCTCCTGATCTATGTACAGGTTCCTCATGAGCACAATTAAGTGTTCCAGAATTTTTATTTTCCTCAATGTTATCCATAATTTTTTATGATCCACACAGTTGAATGTTTTTGAATACTCAATGAAATACAAGTAAACATCTTTCTGGTATTCTTTGCTTTGAGCCAAGAGCCATCTGACATCAGCAATAATATCCCTCGTTCCAAGTCCTTTTCTGAATCCAGCTTGCATTTCTGGAAGTTTCCTGTCAGTATACTGCTGCAACCATTTTTGAATTATCTTAAGCAAGATTTTACTTGTATATGATATTAATGATATTGTTGGATAATTTCCACAGTCTATTGGATCACCTTTCTCTGGAATTGGTACGAATATGGATCTCTTCCAATCAGTTGGCCAGGTAGCTGTCTTCCAAATCTCTTGGCATAGATGAGTAAGTGTCTCCAATGTAGCATCCATTTGTTGAAATATCTCAGTGGGTATTCTGTCAATTCCCATAGCCTTGTTTTTTGCCAGGAGCTCGGGTAGCCTAGTGCCTAAGACATTTCACTGCTAACCAAAAGGCTGGTGGTTCAAACCCACCAGCCACTCCTAGGAAGGAAGATTGGGCAATCTACTTCCATAGTGATACCTCCTCAGAAAAAAAGGAGGGGTCACGATGAGTTGGATCTGACTCAACAGCACAGAGTTTGATTTTTTTTTTTTTGGGGGGGGGTTGTTTTTGCCAATTCCTTTAGTGCAGCTTTTACTTCTTCCTTTAGTGCCATCAGTTCTGGATAGTATGCCACCACTTGAAATAGATGAGCATCAGCCAATATTTTTTTTGGTACAGTGATTCTGTGTATTTCTTCCATCTTCTTTTCATATTTCCTGCATCATTTAATATTTTCCCCATAGAATCTTTTAATATTGCAACTTGAGGCTTGAATTTTTCTATCAGTTCTTCCAGCCTGAGAAATGTTGAGCGTGTTCTTCCCTTTTAGTTTTCTAACTCCAGGTCTTTGAACATTGCATTATAATAATTGACTCTGCCTTCTCAAGATGCTCTTTGAAATCTTCTGTAAAGCTCTTTTATCTTGTCATTTCTTCCATTTCATTACCTACTCTCCATTCAAGTGTAAGTTTCAGAGCCTTCTGACATCCATTTTGGTCTTTTTCTCCCTTCCTGTTTTTTTAATGACCTTTTACTTTCTTCATGTACAATTTTCTTTTTTAATGCATTTTAATGAAATGTGATTTATGTACAGTGAAACACACAAAACTAAAGTGACATGGGTCAATGTATTTTTATTTTCTAAGTGTTACCTCCCCTCCTCTCCCTCCTTGCAACCAACAAAGAAAGTTTCCTTCCACATATAAACCTTTCCTTGATGTTTTACAATAATGAACTAATACTATATTTATTCTTCTGTGATTGACTTATTTCACTCAGCATAATGTCCTCTAAGTTCATCCATGTTGTGTGGTGTTTTACAGACTTTATATTATTCTTTAGTGCTGCATAGCATTCCATAGTGCATGTATACCATAATTTGGTCTTCCAGTCTTCCATTGATATGCATGTAGGTTGTTTCCATTTTTTGCTATTATAAATATTGCTGTGATAAACATGGGTGTGCATATATCTGTTCCTGTCCTGGCTCTCATCTCTCTAGAATATGTACCTAGTAATGGGATTCCTGAGTCAAATGGTATCTCCAATTCCAGCTTTCTGAGGAATCACCATACTGCTTTCCACAGGGGTTGTATCACATAACAGTCCCACCAGCAGTGTATGAGAGTCTCAATCTCTCCACACCCCTGTCAGTATTGTTATTTTCTGTCTTGTTGAACCTTGCCATCAGTGCTGGTTGAGATGGTATCTCATTGTTGTTTTGATTTGTATCCCTCTGATAGTCAATGATTGTGAGCATCTCTTCATATGTTTGCTGGCCACCTGAATATCCTCCTTGGTGAAGTGTCTATTTATGTCTTCTGTCCATTTTTCAATTGGATTGTTAATTCCTTTGGTGTTGAGGCATTGGAGTTTTCCATAAATCTTAGAGATAAGTTCCTTGCCAGATATGTAGTTATTGACAAGTACGAATTTGTTGCTATCATTTTGTTATGTGCTTTTTCATGGTATTGACTTCTTTGTTCCAATAATTTTCTCTTCTGAGCTCATTTTGTTTATGAATCATGTTATCACTTCCTTCGTTGTTATTGTTTTAGTACTTGCTAAATATTTGTGCTGGTCCTCTTTTTGATTTTGATGTAAAGGTTTAGCATTTTTCTTTGAGGTTATCCTGTGATTTATAGTTTTCTTCCCAAGTTAGAACACTCCATTCTATCTTGTAGTTTTCTTGACTTCCCTATCATCTACAAGTTTTGTAACTACATTTTTTTTTTTCTCTTTTTGGTTTGTAGTTGTCCTCATTTGTTAGTTTGCATTTCTGGAAGTATCAATTGATATCTCTGGTTCCTTGTTTACAATCTTATAGGCTTATTTACTTTGGATACTTCCATAGCTGGTTTGGTTTCTGGGTTATATCATCATGTGTGTTAATGATCAGCTGTTGTTTGCTTTTATTGCTTCTCTATCCAAAGGTCAGCTGCAGGGATCCAGGTGAGGAATGGGAACTCAGGCATGCCCAAAGCAGCAGGTTGGGAGAGTGGGAGAAAGGGGTTAAAAAGCCAGGAACCAAGACAAAGGAGCAGACAGCCACAGGGATCCATGTGAGGAGAGGGAACTCAGGCATGTCCAAAGCAGTGGGGCGGGAGAGCGGGAAAAAGGGGATTGAAAGGCCTAGGAATCTGGACAGAGGAGGAGTCAGCCACAGGGACCCAGGTAAGGGTAGTACAAGAGGTTTCCAACAGGGAGACAAACTTGTCAGTCGATATGTCCTGCCATGGTGATGTGTTGATGTGAGTTTTGAGGCTGAGCCATTGGTGTTTAAAACCCAGTGGGATGCACATAGTGCACAGGTATCAGCCAAGCTTACAGACTGAAACACACTAGGAAGAAGGAAGAGGCCAACCACTTCTCAAAGAATTGACCAGGGAAAACCTCATAAATAGCAAAGAAACACTGTTTGATACATTACGGTGCAACTTTATGAATAGTCCCATTAGGTTAGAAGGCTCTCAGAATTAGACTGGGAAAGAGCTGCATCATCTGAGTAAACCCAGCCTTAGTCCTATGGATAAGATAAAGCTTTTGAGACCTCCATTTGCTGATGTGGCACCACTCATATTGAAGAGAAACAGCTTCAGACATCCATTAATCATTGGAACATGGAATGTATGAAGCATGAATCTAGGAAAATTGGAAGTTGTTAAAAATGAAATGGAATGCATAAAGATTGATATCCTTGGCATTAGTGAGCTGAAATGGACTGGTTTGGGCCATTTTAAATCACACAACCATATGATCTACTATGCCTGGAATGATAGTTTGAAGAGGAATGGCGTGGCATTGATCATCACAAAGGATGTTTCAAGATCTTTCCTGAAGTACAATGCCATCAGTGATAGGATAATATTCATACGCCTACAAGGAAGACCCATTAATATGACTATTATTCAAATTTATGCACCAACCACCAAAACCAAAGATGAGGAAACTGAACATTTTTATCAACTCTTGCAGTCTGAAATGGACAGAACATGCAATTAGTTTGTGTTAATTATCACTGGTGACTGGAATGCAAAAGTTGGAAACAAAGAAGAATCACCGGTAGTTGGAAAATTTGGCCTTGGCGACAGAAATAATGCTGGAACTCGCATGGTAGAATTTTGCAAGATCAAC
>NW_006921765.1:2152000-2154692 GCF_000298275.1 Orycteropus afer afer | reverse complement strand
CTCCTTGGAAGCGAGAATGGCCAGACTTCGTCTCACCTATTTTGGTCATGTTGTAAGAAGGGACCATTCCCTGGAGAAGGATGTTATGCTTGGTAGGGTGGAGGGTTGACAAAAGAGGGGGAGGCCTTCAACGAGATGGATTGACATGGTGCCTGCAATGATGGGCTCAAGAATAGCCAGGGATCATGGAGCTGGTGCAGGATCAGGCAGTGTTTCTTTCTGCTGTGCATGGGGTCACTATGTGTCAGAAATGATTCAACAGCACCTAACAACAAGAACAACATCCAAAAGACTCCCTTTAGCTTGTTTTGTAAGGTTGGTCTAGTTTTAACAAATTCCCTTAATTTCTGCTTATCTAGAAATGTCTTAATTTGCCCATCATATTTGATGGATAGTTTTGTTGGGTACATAATTTTTGATTGGAAATTTTTCTCTTTCAGGGTTTTACATATACCATCCCATTGCCTTCTCACTTGCATGGTTTCTGCTGAGAAATCCAAGCTTATTCTTATTGGTTGTCTCCTGTAGGTAACTACTTTCAGGATTCTTTCCTTGTCTTTAGTTTTGGTGAGTTTGATGATGATATATTTTGGTAATTTTCTTTGGAGGTCTATCCTCTTTAGGGTTCATTGGACTTCCTGAATGGATATATTCTCATCTTTCTTCATACCAGGAAAATTCTCTTCCAACCAACCTTTGACAGTTTTCTCTATGGTTTCTCTATGTGGTTTTATTTGTCTGTTCCTGTTCTATAATTCTGATTACACTTAGGTTATTCCTTTTGATGATATCCCACATGAATCTTAGGCTTTCTTCATTTTGTCAAAACAAAATAAAGATCAAATTCTTTATTCTGATTTGTCCCTTTCCAAAGAAGTGTCCAGGTATTTGCCTTCAATCTCCCTAATTCTGTCTTCCATTGATTCAATTCTGCTCCTTTGCCCATTCAATGTCTTATCTATTTCTGAATAGATAAGAATTTCTGAATCTCTTGGATTTCTTTGTGTAGATTTTGTATAATTTCTGATTTTTCATTTATTTTGTCATTTTGATCTTGCAATGTCTTTCAAAATTGTTGTAGGGTTTTCTCCGTGTTTTCCTCCATTTGACAGTGTTTTCCTTGATCTGTTTATCAATTTGTTGAAGATACCTAATATAATTCTTTCTAATTCTTTACCAGGAAGTCCCAATGCTGTATCTTCTTCAGGGATGTGTTTTGGGTCTGTATCCTGGTCCCTTGTTTATCCATCTTTATCTTGCTTCTTTTTGTGGACTGTGAAGCTCTGTTGTCTCCAAGGTATTGTGATGTTTTTGTGTTTATATTTAATTGGTGATTGTATGTTGGAATGACTTGCCCACAATTTTCATTTTGTTTGTTTTGTTTGTATGTTATCTATGTAAGCAGGGTACTGTGCTATGCTCCTCTATTCGCTAGTTGGCAGCACTTACACACTTACCACCTGTCTCCTTTCCCACTGTTTGCCTCCACTATGTCCCTGCTGTCCTTGGCAAACAGAGACTATTCTTATGTTCCTGGAGTCTGAATGAGAATACTGTCTGTCACTTTAAAATAAAAAATGGCCACTACTTGTAAAGATTCAAAATGACTGCATCTTTGGTCACTTTAAATATCCAAAATGGTCACCACTTGTAAACATTCAAAATGGCTGCACCCCTTGGATAGCCAAAACTCCACAGCTCAGGTTGTCTCCCTCCTCGCTCCTTCCCTTCCTAGTCATAGGTCACCAGTGCAGTCAGCTCTGCAGCCCTTGGCAACCAGGGCTGATCTTTAGGTCAAATCTAATGTCCCAACACCACTTGGAAATAATCAGGCTGTTGGTCTCATCAGAGTAACTGACAGTCCACTGCTCCAACCATCTCCATACTCACTGTTTTCATTCAGGTTTTTCCACTAGTTGGTGCCTAATCCACTTCTATATCCTTCCTTTCAGAAGTCAGGGCTTCAGGATTATCTTCTGTATCTCTATCTATTGGTTTCTCTTTTCTTTGTTGAAGAGGGTCTGTGGAGCTTGTCTGCCTATTCCACCATCTTACCAGAAGTTTCCATGTACAATTTTCTTGATGTCAACCCACAACACATCTGATTTTGGTCATTAGTGTTTAATGCATCAAATCTATTCATCAGATGGTCTCTAAACTCAGGTGGGATATAATCAATGTCATATTGTAGCTCTCGTGGACTTATTTTCATCATTTTCAGTTTCAACTTGAACTTGCATAAGAGCAGTTGAGGGTATATTCCACAGTCAGCTCCTGTGCTTGTTTTGCCTGAAGATATTGAGCTTTTCCATCAACTCTTTTCACATATGTAGTCAGTTTCATTCCTGGGTATTCCATCTGGAGAAGTCTGCATGTATAGCTGCCATTCATGTTGTTGAAAAAATGTATTTGCAATGAATAAGTAATCGGTCTTGCAAAATTCTATCATGTGATTTCTGGTGTTATTTCTATCACCAAGGCCATATTTTCCAACTACTGGTGATTCTTCATTCCCAACTTTTACATTCCAATCATCAGTAATAATCAATACATCTTGATTGCATGTTTGGTCAATTTCAGATGATGTAGAAGTTAAAGAAAATGAAAACAAGTCCAAGAGAGCCAAAATATGACCTTGAATATATCCCTCCTGAATTTAGAGATCATCTAAAGAATAGATTTGATGCATTGA
>NW_006921765.1:2131852-2150040 GCF_000298275.1 Orycteropus afer afer | reverse complement strand
GGGATCGGGCAGTGTTTCATTCTGCTGTGCATGGGGTCGCTATGAGTCGGAAACGACTCGACGGCACTTAACAACAACAACAACAACAGAAGTTGGTAAAAATCTTCAATTTCCTCATCTTTGGCTTTGGTGATTAGTGCATAAATTTGAATAGCAGTAGTATGTGGCAGTTAAGTTTGTGTGTCAACTTGGCCAGGCCTGGTTGAGTGGCTGGGAAGCTGGTGGTAGTTATTCCCCATGGTGAGATTAGTAATTAACTCCATGGTGCAATCTTTTGGAGCTGCTGAGTAGCTGCTTTGGGTATGTGGTCTGTTTCCCGTATATAAGAAACAGCTTTGGGAACAGTCTCTAGCCTATGGCATGTTTGGACCCTTCATGTAGCTGTGTCATTGCTCAGCAGCCTGCCATGCTCTGCTGACCTTGGGACTTTCAATGGACTTGAATTAATGGCCTGCTGAGTGGTTTGGTAACATCAGTACTGTGCCATTTTATTTGTCAACTTTGGGCTTGTCAGCCTCAGCACCCAGTAGGTGCCTGAGTGAAGAGATGCCTCTAGCTTCAGTGGGCTAGGAGCAAGAGGCAGAGCTGAAGCCCAAGGTCGAGGGACTTTCACATAGCCCCTAGAGCCTGGCACTTTGAACTTGGACTTCTAGCCTCCTGAACTATAAGAGAATAAACTCCTGTTTGTTCAAGCCAAACTATTTGTGGTATATTTCTGTTAAGAGTGACACTAGGTGACCAAAACATAGTATTAACTGGGAGTTCTAGTAGCACAGTGCCTAAGGCATTTGACTACTAACCAAGAGGCTGGTGGTACAAACCCATCAACCACTCCTTGGAAGGAAGGTTGGACAATCTACTTCTTTAGAGATACTGCCCCAGAAACCCAAGGTGGCGTCACTATGAGTCAGATCTGACTCGATGGCAGTGGGTTTTAGCATTAACCAGTCTTCCTTACAGGTGTATGGATATTACCCTATCACTGATAGCACTGTACTTCAAGATAGACCTTGAAACATTTTTTTGGAATGATGAATACCACAGCATTCCTCTTCAATTTGTCATTCCTGGCATGGTAGATCTTATGGTTATTGGATTCAAAATGGCCAAACCAGTCCATTTCAGCTCACTAATGCCTATGATATCAATCTTTATGCATTCCATTTATTTTTGACTGCTTCCAATTTTATTAGATTCATATTTCATGTATTCCATGTTCTGATTTGTAATGGATATTTGCAGCTGTTTCTTCTAATTTTCAGTCATGCCACATCAGCAAATGAAGGTCCCAAAAGCTTTACTCCATCCATGTCATTAATGTTGACTCTACTTTGAGGAGGAAGCTCTCCCCCAATCTTATTTTGAGTTCCTTGCAACCTGAGGGGCTCATCTTCTGTCCCTGTATTGGACAATGTTTCAGGGCTATTAATAATGTTTTCCAGTAATATATCAGACAGTATTTCACTGCTATTTAAAAGGTTTTCATGGGCTAATTCTTCAAGAAATGGATGGCCTCTTCTTCCAAGTCTCTCTTCGTCTGAAAGTTGTGCTGAAATCTGTTCACCATGCGTGACCCTACTGGTATTTGAAATACCAGTGGCATAGCCTCCAGGATCACAGTAATAGACAATCTACCACAGTACCACAAACTGATGGATGAACGGTGGATAAATATTATAATTATTACTAAAACTTTGGTGGATGCTGCATCATGCTAACCAGATTCCTACTTCAAGAATGGAATATGTTTGTCCCCTACTGCCAACAAGAGACAATCCTCTGCACTCAGTCCTCTTTGGATACCTCCTCAAATGAAGAAAACTGCCTTCCTCCAGGTCACACCTCCTTTTAGGAGCAACGTTTATCCAGTATAGGGATATAAAGACCTGCACTGATTCCAACTTGGACAACTCTGAAGGGCCATGCTAATTCAAGATTTTCTCATGGATGGACTGAGGGCTTAGCTGGAGGTTCTTTGCAACTCAATTTTCCCTCTTATCCAATCCTGTTTCTTCTATTTCCTTTCCACATGTATTGATACCAAGAGCACTAATATCTAATGTCTGCTTCAGAATCTGCTTCCTGGATGATCAGCTGTGCCATTAACTAACAATTAAACCAAACTAGTTAACATCAAGTGAACTCCAACTCACTGTGATCCTATGTGTGTCAGAGAAGAACAATGCTCCATAGAGTTTCCAAAAGCTGAGCTTTGGAAAGTAGATAGCCAGTTTTTTTTTTTTTCCAAGGTGCCTCTGGATGAATGCAAACTCAAACTTCCAACTCTTTATTTAGCAGCTGAGCTTGTTAACTATTTACAATACCCAGGACTCCAAATAACCCCTATTAGACACTTATTTTATCAAGACCTGTGGTTGGTCATCTATATAGTCATCTAATTTCTTCACTGCAACAGCCTTGCACAGGAGGAAGTTGGGGATAACATACAAGTTTTTATATCAGTTTACCTGGGTAGTCTCCACCATATTATAACTCTAGAAGGTTGAACCATAGTCCACCTTTTCTAATCCTGTTTTCTTACCAGTAAGGTGGACCTTATTAATAGAATAAAATGTTGATATTTTTTCAAAATATTAAATAAGGTGACACATTTTTAAAGAGTACCATAACAGTTGAGTTTTACATGAATTTATCTACATCTCTGGTTCTCTGGTTATATATACATATAAGCAATGGGAACAGTCCAGCCTGAAATATTCAGTATAGTAGAATAGTAAGGAAATGTACTCTGGACCTGAGATTCCTGTCCAGTTCCACATTATGCCTCAGTTTCCCCACATGTAAAGTGAATGTAATAATAGTACTAATGTAGAGCTTTTTGAAGATTGAGTGATTTAATATCTGTGAAGTGCTCAGAATAGAAACTAGCACACAAAAAATATCAATAAAACCTTAACTACTAAAAAATCATCACATGTTGATTAGAGAATGGATGGATTTTAAGTTTCTGAACATTGATATAAGTGTTGATGTTCTTAGATGCCATTGAGTCAGCTCCGACTCATAATGACTCCATGTACAACAAATGGTAATGCCTGGTAATGCACTGTCCTTAAAATACTTGCTGTTCTCAAGCTCATTATTATGAACTCTGTGTCAATCCATCTCACTGAGAATCACTGAGTAGCAAAAAGTTAGAGGAATACATGTAGACCTAGATTCACAAAACCCTGTAAACAGTACGTTGTGAGAACTTTAAGGATTTCTCAAGAATGTACTTGTACTTCTTTTACTTTCAAGCTGAATTAGAATGTACTATTCATGTAAGAAAAGTTTCTTCTTAAAATTGTGCTTGTCACAATAAATGTAAAAAATTGTAGTTATTAGTATTAAATAAATATAAAGTGTTTAGAACAAGTGTCCAGTATATAGTGAATGGTATATAAAATTTAGTTATTATTATAATCATTATATCTATTATACAAATCAAAGCATTTAGATGCTGGATAACCCTTCACAGAAGTCCAAATTTTCTGACTTAAAACTGGGTTCATAATCACTTTGCTTCATGATCAAATATAAAATAAGTAATAGTTGAGTTGTTGAGTTGAAGTAGAGAGTAGTGGAAGCCTCTGTTCAGCACGTCTTTCAACTGTACTTCCTGAGTAGATTCTGACCATGTAGTACTCTGAGGAGCACATTTCAAAAACCTGCATAGCTTGATAATCTACAGAAATCGTTTGAGGTCCAAAATCCTCAATTTATAAGGTTGGCAGACATTTCCTAAACAAGCAGCTATCTGCAAGGTGGCTCCTCTGACTTAGATATGCAGTCTTCCACCTTACACAAAATTCAATTCTGTAAGCTTGATATATTTGATCCATGTCCATGGGACAAATAAAGATTATAGCTGACAACCTAGTATTTCACACAGATAATTTAGTGGGGTGGGCACTTCAACCAGAGAAGCTAAAGAAGTAGGGCAAATGTTTCTTCCCTTATCTCTACTGGATCGCTCTTGGCAAACATCAAGAATGATGGGCTTAATAGAGACCCAGCTGCACAGATATCAGAAGCAAAAAACAAAATAATTAAATTTATCAATGTTTATAAGACTTGGCCCTTGAAAACACATAGAATCCCCCAGCACTAAGTGAGAAGTTCTTGTCTTCTGTTCCCTTACATAGTGCATTTCAAAATTTTTCTTACTATTAGCCACAGATTCCTTGACCTTTACTCTTCAAGAGAGACTTAATCCTGTACCCAAGAGCCACTGTAGGAATTACTGCTAAACTTTACCCATCTGGCAGTGGCTGAACAGAAGCCTTTGACAGATGGAACCACTGACCCATTATTTTGTAGCTTTTACCACGGAGTCAAACATAGTCTCACTGCCAATGAATACATCATCCTGCCAAGTTCAATGATGGAAAAGCTGTGGGTATGGGTGCTTCTGTTTTGTTTTGTTTTGTTTTTTTCCCAATAGAGCCTATTGTTTGAAAGAATTACAACAAGATATTTGAGTAAGATTTATGTACCACTTTAATACATGTGAATTAATCTATTAAAGAGACCCATAAACATGTTAAATTATCTGCACTCTGGACCTGGACTTGGGGTCTGGAATTACAGAAGTTCAATCTAGGCTAAAGGAGAGAAATTGGAACTCTTATGACATGAGTCCAAGGACAGAGCTAAAGGGCTCCCAGGGGAAGAGATGGAATAATTAACAATGTCATCAAAGTTTGTCCACAGAGACAGATTTCTGGCAAAATGGTGGAATAGGCAGGTAAGCTACACAGACTATCTGCAACAAAGAAACAAGAGAGAAATTGAAACAGATACAAAAGATAATGGGCACAGCAAGTTTGGAGTGTCTGAGGGAGATCGGGAAGTGAGTAGAGCAGTTTGGAATAACAAAAGGAGACAAACTTGTCTGTCAGTTTGTCATAATGTGGTGGTTGCTAAGACAGACTGGGAAGAAGGAATAGGCCATCCACTTCTCAAATAATTGGCCAGTATAAACCTTATGAATAGCAGTGAAACACTGATATATTACTGGAAAACTTTATGAATAGTCCCAAAACATTGTCTGAAGACAGTCAAAAGATGACTGGGGAAAAGCTACCTCCTCAGAGTAGAGCTGACCTTAATGATGTGAATAGAGTAAAGCTTTCAGTACCTCTGTTTGCAGATGTGGTATGACTCAAGATGAGAAAGTAAACAGCTGAAAACATCCACCAATAATCAGAACATGGAATGTATGAAGTATGAATCTAGGAAAACTAGAAGTTCTCAAAAATGAAATGGAACACATAAAGATCGATATCTTAGGTATTAGTGAGCTGAAAAGGCTATTTTGAATCAGACAATCATATGATCTACTATACCAGAATAACAAATTGAAGAGGAATGGTATGACATTCATCATCACAAAGAATGTACCAAGATCTATACTGAAGTACAATGCTGTCGATGATAGAATAATATCCATATGCCTACAAGGAAGACTAGTTACTACTACTATTATTCAAATTTATGCACCAACGCCCAAAGCCAAAGATGAGGAAATTGAAGATTTTTACCAACTTCTGCAGTCTGAAACTGACTGAACATGCAATCAAGATGTATTGATTTTCACTGGTAATTGGAATGCAAAATTTGGAAACAAAGAAGAATCACCAGTAGCTAGAAAATACAGCCTTGGTGACAGAAATAATGCTGGAGAGCACCTGATAGAATTTTGCAAGACCAATGACTTATGAATTGCAAACACCTTTTGTCAACAACACAAATGGTAGCTATACATGTGGACTTTGCTGATGGAGTATACAGGAATCAGATTGATTACATCTGTGGCAAGAGGTGATGGAGAAGCTCAATATCTTCACCTAAAACAAGACCAGGAGCTGATTGTGGAACAGAGCATCAACTGTTCATATGCAAGTTCAACTTCGAATTGAAGACAATTAAGCTAAGGCCACAAGAGCCAAAATATGACCTTGAATATATCCCACCTGAATTTAGAGACCATTTAAAGAGTATATTTGATGTATTTAACACTAATGATGAAACAACCAGAGGAACTATGGAGTGACATCAAGAACATCATCCATGAAGAAAGCAAAAGATCATTAAAAAGATAGGAAAAGAAGACAAGACCAAAATGGATGTCAGAAGAGACTCTGAAATTTGCCCTTGAATGAAGAATAGCTAAAGCAAATGGAAGAAATAACAAGATAAAAGAGCTGAACAGAAGACTTCAAAAAGCAGCTCAAGAAGACAAAGTCAATTATTATAATGAAATGTGCAAAGACCTGAAGTTAGAATACCCAAAGGGAAGAACACATTTGGCATTTCTCAAGCTAAAAGATAATACTGGAACTCTGAGCTTTGAAGGGAAGGATACAGAAGTAGATTAAATGCCAACTACTAGAAGAACCTGGATGAAAACAGTGAATAAGGAGACAAATGGAGTGGCGGACTGTCAGCTGTCCTGATGTTATGGCCAATGTCCACATTTACAAGTGACATTCCTATCTGGGCAGCAACATAAGGATTGGCTCTGCTTGCAGAAACTGCATGGGCAACTTCACGGGTGCCTGATGTCTAGAAAGGAAAACAGCGAATAAGGAGACAAAAAGAACTGCAGACTGTCAGCTGTCCTAAGGGCACAGCTATTTTGAATACCTGCAAGGGGCATTCTAATCCAGGCAGCAACTTAAGAATAGGCTCCACTTGCCAAAGTCAGCATGGCCAACTGCATGGAGGGTAACAACTACAAAGGTGCAATATTTTCCCTAGTTATTCTTGTATGCCACACTTTCTTGGTAAACAGAAGTGTGGCCACCTCCCACCTCTACCCACCATCTGAAATGGCAGGAATTCCACCCCAGTCTGGCCACCTGATAGAGCCTGGGTGCCTTGCCACCACATTTTTGTTTTTATTGATTTGTTTTTAAATTATTCTTTTGTTCATCTTCCTTCTTTTATTTATTTATTTATTTAATTATTTATTTCCCTTTCGTGGTTCTCGCTCTCTCTCTCTCTCTCTCTTTTTTTTTTTTTTCCCCTTTTCCTGGATCTCTTCTTTTCCTTTCCATTTTCCCTTTACACTTTTGGTTTTTCCCATCCTTTTCTGTGTGTGTTTTGCATTTTTTTTTTCATTTTCTCTTTCTTTTTCTTTTTCTCTTTCTCTTGTCTCTCATCTCCTCCTCTGCAGAATTGTAGAGTTTTTTTTTTATTCACTTTTACATTTTTTGTCTTTTTTGATATTTTCAAAATTTTTCATTTCATTTCATTTTTGTGATTATTACTTTTGTTTATGGGGTTTATGCCTTTTGTTCTCATATTATCTATTTATCTATTTATTTATTTATTTATTGTCTAACTTGGTGGGAGACAGCACCATGACTGCATGACCCAATCATACCAACACCACTAATAGGTGAGGGCCACCACTTGCTCTGGCAACAACTGATAAGTGACAGGTGGCAGCCAGTACCAGTCCCACTCATTCTCAACTACTTTTCATGAACAGCTAGCAGAGATCTTTTCCCACACTTTCATTCTCTATCCCACCCACCAGGAGATGAATGGTGCTTGCCTAACTGCTGCCAACTAGCAAATAGAGCAGTTCAATAGCTCTGCTCACTCAGATACATGAGAACAAAATAAATCAAACAAACAAACAAAAAATTTAGGAGAAACACACCAACATAAAATCACGAATTAAATGTAAATATAATGACATCATAATGTCTCAGAGAGAATTGACCATCCTAGTACAAAGAAACAAGATAAAGTAGTACAAAAAGGGACCAGCTACAGACCCAGAAAAATTCCCAAAGGAAGAAGTGGCATTGGAACTACCTGATAAGGAATTAAAAAGAATTATATTTATGTATCTTCAATGGATTGAGAGAGAGAGAGATGAGGGGAAACATGGATAAAGTAACAAAAATACTTACAAAATTCTAGAACAATTTAAGGAAAAACACCAGAACTGACAAAAATAAGAGAAATTAGAAAGCATGAAACAACAACAAATAGAAATCCAGAAGATTAAAACAAAGATTTCAGAAATGTAGCATATTGAATGGGCAAAGAAGTAAAATAGAATCAGTGGAAGATAAAATTATTGAGATTGAACACAAATACCTCAATGCTACTTCATTAAGGGATCAAAAAGAAAAACATCAAAGCAAAAAATTGCCTAAGATTCATGTGGGATACCATCAAGAGTAATATCTTACATGTGGTTGGAGTTCCAGAACAGGAAATGACAAATAAAACCACAGAGAAAATTGTTGAAGATTTGTTGGAAGACAACTTCCCTAATATGATGAAATATGAGAAGATATCCATTCAAGAAGTTCAATGAACCCCAAACATGATAGACCCCAAAGAAAATCACCAAGACATAAAATAATCAAATTCACCAAAACCAAAGACTAAGAAAGAATCCGGAGAGCAGCATGAGGAAAACAAAAAGTTACCTAGAAGAGGGCAACCAAAAGATTAATCTCTGATTTCTCAGCAGAAACCATGCAAATGAAAATGCAATGTGATGATATATATATAAAACCCTGAAAGAAAAAAGAAATTGCCAGTGAGGAGTTATATGCCCAGAAAAAATGTCTATCAAATATGAGGGTGAAATTAGGAGATTACCAGATAAGCAAAAATTAAGGGAATTTGTTAAAACCAGATCAACTTTACAAAAGATACTAAAGGGAGTCCTTCAGACAGGGAACCAACAACAACTAATATAACCTAAAACCAACACAATTATAGAAGTATACAAATAAAATAAGCTTACAAGATTTTAAACAAAAAACCAGAGACATCAATTGGTAAATGAAAACAATTACAAACCAAAAAGAGGGAATAAATAATATAGTGCAGTTACAGAACTTCTAAGGGTTGAGGGAGTCTGACAATTGTGAGATAGAGCAAATTGTTCCATAATTTTCTGTAATTTTCTATGGGAAGAAAATTATAAATTACAGGGTAACCTTGAAAAAAAATAATAAACCTTGGCATCAAAATAAAATGAGAACAAGCATAAATACTTAGCAAATACTAAAACAGGAGCTCTGGTAGCATAGTGCCTAAGGCACTTGACTGCTAACCAGAAGGCTGGCAGTTCAAACCCACCAGCCACTCCTCGGAAGGAACATTGGGCAATCCTACTTCTGTAGTGATACTGCCTCAGAAACCCAAGAAGGGATCACTATGAGTTGGGCCCGACTCGACGGCACATAAAAACAACAAAACAGTAGCAATGAAGGAGATGATAACACAATTCAAAAATAAAATGAGCTCAGCACAGAAAATTATATTGAAGAAATCAGCAACATCACAAAAAACAAAACAAAACAAAATGATACCAATAACTTCATACTTATTGATAATTACACTGAATATAAATGGACTAAATACACCACTCAAGAGACAGAGAGTCACAGACAGGATAAGACCCATCAATATGCTGCCTATAAGAGACTCATCTTTAACAGAAGGACAAAAACAGACTAAAAATCAAAGGTAGAGAAAAGATATACCAAGCATATGTCGTCAACCAAATTAGAGCATGAGTGGCAATATTAATTTTTCATAAAATAGATTTTAAGGCAAAAATGTCCATAAGAGACAAGAAAGGACATTATATAATGATTAAGGATCAAATGAACAAGAGGACATAACCATAATAATATATACACACACAATGAAAAAAAATATACATACATATATATATATTCAGTATTCTTCACCAACAACACAACTCAAAATATATAAATCAGAGTTTAACAAAATTGAAAAGACAAATAGATGATTCCACAGTAATAGCAGGAGATTATAATATACCACTTTCAGTGAAACATGTTGTTTGTTGTTATTTGCCATGGAGTAGGACCCAACTCATAGAGACCCCTCCTTGGGTTTCTGAGGCAGTATCACTATGGAAGTAGATTGCCCAACTTTCCTTTAAAGGAGTGGCTTGTGGGTTTGAACCGCCAGTTTTCTGGTTAGCAGTCAAGTGCCTTAGGCACTATGCTACACCTATAAAGAAACTCAACAAAGACACAGAAGAATTAAACAATACAATCAACCAGCTTTACCTTATTGAAATCTGCAGAGCATTTCATGCAAAAATAGTAAAATATACACATTCTTTTCCAGCAAACATGGAACATTCTCAAAGACAGACTATATGTCAGTCCACAAAACAAGCCTCAATAAATTTAAAAACATTGAAATACTATAAAACACCTTTTCAGATCACAATTCTATAAAATTTGTTGTTGTTTTCATTAGATGCTGTTGAGTTGGCTCTGACTCAATAGTGACACTATGTACCACAGAACAAAACACTGCCTGGTCATGTGCCATCCTCAAAGTCCTTGCTATACCAGAACCCATGGTTACAGCCACTGTGTCAATCCATCTTGAGGGTTTTCCCTTTTTTTCTCTGACCCTCCATTTTACCAAGCATGATATCCTTCTTCAGGGAAAGTTTCCTTCTGACAACATGACTAAAGTAGATGAGACACAGTCTGGCTATTCTCACTTCAGAGGAGATTCCAGCTGCACTTCTTCCAGGATGGATTTGTTAGCTCTTTTGGCAGTCCATGACACTTTCAGTATTCTTCACCAACAACACAACTCAAAAGCATCAAGTCTTCTTTGGTTTTCCTTATTCATTGTCCAGTTTTCACATGCATATGAAGCTATTGAAAATACCATGGCTTGGGTTCAACGCACCTTAGTTTTCAAAGCAGTATCTTTGCTTTCCTGCATTTGAAAGAGGCCTTTTGCAGCAGGTTTGCCAATGCAATATGGCCTTTGATTTCTTGACCGCTGCTTCCATGGGTACTGATTGTAGATACAAGTAATAAGAAATCTTTGACACTTCAATCATTTCTCCATTTATCATGATGCTGCTTATTGGTCCAGTTGTGAGGATATTTGTTTTCTTCATGTTGAATTGTTATCCATACTGCAGACTGTAGTTTTAATCTTCATCAATAGATTCTTCAAGTCATCCTCACTTTCACCAAGCAAGGTTGTATCATCTGCATATCTCAGGTTGTTAATGAGTCTTCCTCCAATCCTGATGTTGTGTTCTTCTTCATATAGTCTGGCTTCTGAGATAATTTGCACAGCATAGAAATTGAATAAGTATGGTGAAAGGATACAACTCTGACCCACACCCATCCTGATTTTGAAATATGAAGTATCTTCTTATTCTGTTCAAATGACAGCCTCCTTGTCCATGTGCCAGTTCCACATGAGCACAATTAATTGTTCTGGAATTCCTTTTCTTCTCAATGTTATTCATAATTTGTTATAGTTCACACAGTCAAATGCTTTTATATAACATGTTTCTGGTGTTCTTTGCTTTCAACTAAGATCCATTTGACATCAGCAATGATATTCCTAATTCCACAGCATCTTCTGAATCCAGCTTGCATTTCTGCAAGTTCCATATCAGTATACTGCTGCATCCATTTTTGAATTGTCTTCAGCAAAATTTTACTTGTGTGTTCTGTTAATGATATTGTTCAATAATTTCCACATTCTGTTGGATCACCTTTCTTTGGAATGTGTACAAATATGGATCTCTTCCAATCCATTGGTCAGGTAGCTGTCTTCCAAATTTATTGGAATAGATAAGTAAGTGCCTCCAGAGTGGCATCCGTTTGTTGAAACATCTTAATAGGTATTCTCTCAATTCCCAGAGCCTTGTTTTTTGTCAACTCCTTCAGTGCAGTTTCAATACCATTGGTTCCTGATCATATGTCACCTCCTGAAACAAAAGAACATCCACCAATTCTTTTTTGTACAGTGACTCTGAGTATTCTTTCCATCTTTTTATCCTTTCTGCATCATTTGATATTTTCCCCATAAATTCTTTCAATATTGCAACTTGTGGCATGAAATTTTTCTTCAGTTATTCCACTTGAGAAATGCTGAGCATGTTCTTCTTTTTTGGTTTTCTAATTCCAGGTCTTTGCACATTTCTTTACCAAAATTAACTTTGGCTTCTCAAGCTGCTCTTTGAAATCTTCTGTTCAGCTCTTTTATGTGTCATTTCTTCCATTTTCTATAGCTACTCTCCACTCAAGAGCAAATTCCAGAGTCACTTCTGACATCTAATTAGGTCTTTTCTTCCTTGCCTGTTTTTCAATGATCTTCTGTATTCTTCATGTAGGATATTCTTGATGTCATCCCACAACTCATCTGGTTTTCAGCCACTTGTGTTCAATGCATCAAATCTTTCCTTCACATGGTCTCTAAATTCAGATGAGATGTAATCAGGGTAATATTTTGGCTCTCATGGACTTGTTCTAATTTTCTTCAGCTTCAACTTGAGGTTGCATATGAGTAATTGATTGTCTGTTCCACAGTCAGCTCCTGGCCTTGTTTTGGCAGAAGATACTGAGTTTCTCCTATTCTCTTTCAACAGATGTGGTCAATCTGATTCCTGTGTATCCCACCAGGTGAAGTTCACATGTATAACCACTTTTTATGTTGTTGAAAAAATGTATTTGCAATGAATATATTGTTAGTTTAGCAAGATTCTACCATTCATCTATCATTCATTCTATCATTCAATCTCCAGTGTCATTTCTTCCACCAAGGCCATATTTTCCAACTACCAGTGATTATTCTTTGTTTCCAACTGTCACATTCCAATCACCAGTAATAATCAATACTTCTTGATTGCATGTGTGGTCATTTTCAGAAATTGGTAAAAGTCTTCAATTTCCTCATCTTTGACTTTAGTAGTTGGTGCATATATTTGAACAACAATAATATTAACTGGTCTTTCTTGTAGATGTATAAATATTATCCTACCACTGACAGCATTGTACTTCAGGATCGATCTTGAAACATTCTTTGTGATGATGAATGCCACAGTATTCCTCTTCAATTTGTCATTCCTGGCATAACAGATCATATTATTTTCTGATCATATGACCATTTTAGTTCACTAATGCCTAAGATATGGATTTTTATGCATTTCTTTTTTTTAACATCTTCTAATTTTCCTTAAAAAAATTATTATTATCTGATTATTAGTGGAAGTTTGCAGTTCTTTCTTCCCATTTTCAGTCATAACCCGTTAGCAAATGGAAGTCCCAAATGTTTTACTCTGTCCATGTCATTAAGATCAACTCCACTTTGAGGACAAAACTCTTCCCTAGTAACATTTTTGTGCCTTTCAAACTGAGAGGAGCACCAGCATTTGACTGCTAACCAGAAGGTTGGTGGTTCAAACCCACCAGCCACTTCTTGGAAGGAAGGTTGGGTAATTTACTTCAGTAGTGATACTGCTTTGGAAACACAAGAGGGGTTGCTATGAGTCAGATCAGACTTGACAACAGTGTTTTTTTTTTTTTTTTTTCAACTCAAGAGGCTCATCTTCTGACATCCTATCAGACAATGATTCAGCAGTATCCATAAAGTTTTCTAGTAATATATCAGATGGTGTTTCGCTACTATTCATAATGTTTTCACTAGCCAATTCTTTGAGAAGTGGATGGCTCCTTCCTTCTTCCCAATCTGTCTTAGTCTGGAAGTTTCACTGAAATATGTCCAACATGGGTGACCCTGATGGTATTTGAAATACCGGCGGCATAGCCTGAAACCTCACAGCAACACACAAGCCACCACAGTACATAAAACTGACAGACAAGTGGTGGAAATTATAAATTATAAATCAACAGTAGAAGATCAACAGAAAAAGAGAAAACACATAAAAACTGAATAGCAACCTTCTTAAAAACTGCTAGTTAATATAAGAATTGTAAAAGGAAATTGAAAATTGCTTTAATCAAAGAGAATGAAAATACAACATAAAATCTCTGGGACAAAGAAAAAGAAGTGATGACATGGAAATTTATAGCAATAAATGCACAAATAAAAAAACAAGACAGAGCCCAAATCAACAACTTAATCTAACATCTCCAGCAACTAGAAAAAGAGCAGCAAAAAAGCCTACAGTCACCAGAAGAAAAGAAATAATAAATATTCAAGCAGAAATAAATGAAACAGAAAAAAGAAGGAAATTTTAAAAGACCAATAAGGCAAGAAGTTGGTTTTTTGAAAAGATCTATTCAATTGACAAACCACTGGCAAACTTAACAAAAGAAAAGAAGGAGAAGATGCAAATAACATGAATAAGAAATGAAATGAACAATATCACAAGAGAACCAACAGGAATGAAAAGGATGCTATCAAGATACTATGAAGCACTGTACTCCAATAAATTTGAAAATCTAGAAGAAAAGGACAGATTTCTAGAAGCACACTATTTACCTAAACTAACACAGATTGAAGTTCAAATTGAAAATTTGAACAGATCCGTAACAAAAAAGAAATTGAACTGGTCATAAAAAAGAAAAACAAAAAAACTACTGACTAATAAATGTCCTGGTTCAGATGGTTTCACTAGAGAATTCTACCAAACATTTGTAGAAGAGCTGACACCAATCCTACTCAAACTATTCCAGAACATAGAAAAGGATGGAATCCTCCCAAATTCATTTTTTGAAGCAAGAATAACCATGATACCAAAAGCAGTCAAACATAGTCAGACACCACTAAAAGGGAAAAAAAAAAAAGAAAAACACTACACTAATATCCTTCATGAATATGGATGCCAACATCTTCAACAAAATATTAGGTATGCAAGAATGGTTCAACATTAAGAAAACAATCAACATAACCTATCACATAAGTAGAATAAAGGAAAAGAACCACAGTATCATATCAATTGATGCAGAAAATGCATTTGGTAAAATCCAACACAAGTTCTTGATTTAAAAAAAAAAAAAAAAACTCAGAGAAGTAAGAATAGAAGGGAAATTCCTCAACCATAATAAATGGCATATATGCAAAACCAACAACCAACATTATTCTCAATGGAGAGAGACTGAAAGCATTTCCCTTGCAAATGGGAACCAGAGAAGGATACCCTCTTTCAGCACTTCTATATCACATTCTATTGGAAGTACTAGCCAGGACAATAAGACAAGAAAAGAAATAAAAGACATCCAAGTTGGTAAGGAAGAAGTAAATCTATCCCTATTTGCAGATGATATAATCCTATACATAGAAAACCCAAGAAATTCTGGAAAAAAAAAAAAAAAAAACTAAGTGAAAGATTTAACATAGTATCAACATACAAAAATCAGTTGGATTCTTTTACATCAGCAAAGAGATTTCTTAAGAGGAAGCAGGAAATCAATACCATTTACAATAGCTACCAAAAAGATCAGAAATTTGGGAATAAATCTCATCAGAGACAGAAAAATGCATAGAGAGAAAAGTACAAAACACTACTTCAAAAAGTATAAGTGATTACCTGAATGGAAGACTATAACATTCTCATGGATTAAAAAAAAAAAAAAAAAAAAAAAAAACCTCACAGCTGTAGACTTGTATCCAACTCATAGCAACCTCTCCTTGGGTTTCCAGGGCATTATCACTAGGGAGTAGATTGCCCAGTCTTCCTTCCTAGGAGTGGCTGGTGGGTTTGAACCACCAGCCTTCTGGTTAACAGTCAAATGCCTTAGGTACTATGCCATTTATTGTGAAAATGTCAACACTACCCAAAGCAATCTATACATTCAATGCAATCCTGATCCAGATGACATCACTATTCTTTAAGGACAAGAAAAAAACAATCATGGATTTTATACCGAAAGGAAAGAACCCACAGATAAGCAAGGAAGTACTGAAGAAGAACAAAGATCACACTCCTAGATCTCAAAATCTGCTATACAGCCACAGTAGTTAAAACAGCCTTTTACTGGTACAGTGAAAAATATATAGAAAACTCTAATATCTCAACATCAAAAAGACAAACAACCCAATTAAAAAATGGGTGGAAGAAATGAACAAACACACCACCAAAGAAGATATTTAGGCAGCCAACAAACACATAAAGAAATGTTTGTGATTATTAGCCATCAGAGAGATGCAAATCAAAACAATAATGAGATATCATCTCACCCCAGCAAAGTTCAACAAGACAAAAAATAACAAATACTGATGAGGACATAGAGAGATCAACTGCTGGTGGTACTGTAAAATAATACAAATATTGTGTAAAATGGTAATAGTGATTCCTCAAAATTTGGAAATAGAAATACCATTTGATTCAACAATTCCATTACTAGGTATATATCCTAAAGAACATAAACAAAAAGAAAACAAATAACCTCACAACTGGACCAATGAGCAACATCACAATACATTGAGAAAAGATTGCATTTTTCAGGGATTTCATTTTACTTTAGTAAGGAAGCACAAGTAACACTGGGTACTCCATCACTATCGGGGATTATAAATTTGAAAAGAGACTTTGATTCCACAGGAAGATGTGCTGGGGTTGGGAGAGAGACAGATACTTGCCATTCCTAGAAGCAGAATCTTTGATATGGTGAAAAATATGAAATAGTTTACTACATATTAGTAAGCAGGCATAAGTAAACTTTTTCTTTCTTGATTTGCTTACTGGGTAATCTGACACTGGCCATTAATGGAGATACTAGGGGCCTAACAAAAAGAGGTGTTCTGGCCTGAGGGATAATTTGCTCAGAGCCTTCTTTACAAAAAACTCCCTCTAGTGTTTGGTTGGAGTCCCTGGGTGGTACAAAATGTAAATATGCTAGGCTGCTAACTGAAAGTCTGGCAGTTTGAGTCTACTCAGACATGCCCTGGGGATGGGGAACTATAGAAGAATTAAAAAAGAAAAAAAATGGCAAACAAGATATTTGAAACCATACAAAAACACCAAATAGAAATCTAGAAGATAACCCTAAAATTTCAGAAATAGATAATGCATTGGAAGGACAAAGGAGTAGAATGCAAACATCACAACACAGAATTATTGAGATTGAAGACAGATCTCTCAACATTAATCACTTATAGTAACTATAAGAAAAAATAATGAAAAAATATGAAGAAAGCCTAAGAATCATGTGGGACAGCATCAAAAGGAATAAATTACATGTGCTGAGCATTCTAGAATATGAAGAGACAAAAAATAAGAAAGCATCAAAAAAATTTGTCAAAGATTTTTTTGAAGAAAACTTACCTAATATCATGAAAGACAAGAATATGTGCATTCAATAAGATCAGTGAACCCCAAATAGGACATACCAAAAAAGAAAAGCATAAAAATGTATCTAATCAAATTTTCCAAAACCTAAGACAAAAAAGAGGAGCAGTCAGCTGTAGGTATCCAGGTGAGGAGAGGGAAATCAGGCACACCCAAAGCAGCAGTGAGGGAGAGCAGGAAATAGGGGATTAAAAGCCAGGAACCCTGACAGAGAAGCAGTCAGCCACAGGGATCCAGGTGAGGGGAGGGAAATCAGGCACACCCAAACCCAGCAGGGTGGGAGAGCAAGAGAAAGGTGTTAAAAAAGCCAGGAACCAAGACAGAGGAGCAGTCAGCTGCAGGGATCCAGTTGCGGAGAGGGAAATCAGGCATGCACAAAGCAGCAGTGAGGGAGAGCAGGAAAAAGGGGATTAAAAGCTAGGAACTCAGACAGAGGACCAGTCAGCTGCAGGGATCCAGGTGAGGAGAGTAAATCAGGCATGCCCAGAGAAGCAGTGCAGGAGAGCAGGAAAAAGGGGATTAAAAGCCAGAGGAGCAGTCAGCTGCAGGGATCCAGGTGAGGAGAGGAACTCAGTCATGCCCAAAGCAGCAGGGCAGGAGAGCAGGAGAAAGGGGATTAAAAGGCCTAGGAATCTGGACAGAGAAGGAGTCAGCTGCAGGGACCCAGGTAAGGGTGGTACAAGAGGTTTCCAACAGGGAGACAAACTTGTCTGTTGGTTTGTCCTACCATGGTGACGTGTTGATGTGAGTTTTGAGGCTGAACCATGGTGTTTCTAACCCAGTAGGTTGCACATAGTGCACAGGTATGAGCCCAGCTTACAGACTGAGACAGACTAGGAAGAAGGAGGAGGCTGTCCACTTTTCAAATAATTGGCCAAGGAAAACCTTATGAATAGAAAAGAAACACTGTTTGATACATTACCGTGCAACTTTAAAATACTCCAGTTAAGTTAGAAGGCTCTCAAAATAGGACTGGGAAAGAGCTGCATCATCTTAGTAAACCCAGCCTTACTCCTATGGATAAGGTAAAGCTTTCAAGACCTCCATTGGCTGATGTGGCACCACTCAAATTGAAGAGAAACAGCTGCAG
>NW_006921765.1:2124871-2129024 GCF_000298275.1 Orycteropus afer afer | reverse complement strand
TCTAGCAAAATTATCTCTTAAATACAAAGGCAAGATTAAGACATTCTCAAATAAACAGAAATTAAGGAAATTTACAAGAACAAAATGAAGTTTACAAGAAATGCTAAAGGGAATCTATCAGACAGAGAACCAACAATAGCAAACAACAATTGGAGATTAAGACACATGACATCATCTGAAAATCATCCCAGACATAGAAGTATCAGAAATAAAATATATCTACATCACTGAAAATAGATAAACAGAAATGTTTGAAAATCAATTTGAAAATGATGATAACTACAAACCAAAAAGAGGGAATCAATTATGTTGTAACAGAATTTCCAAATGGAGAATATATAAACACATATAACAGGCTGCTTTAAACTTGGATAGATAGTAATTACAGGGTAAACTCAAACGAAATTAATAAGTCTTCTCATCAAAACCAAAAAGAAGAAAATAACAAAATCTCAGTAAACATTAAAACAACAACAAAGAATAAATGATAAGAAAATTCATAATAAAAATGAACTCAGCAAAAATAAATACATTGAACAAAGAAACCATCAACACCACACACACCAAAAAAACCCACAAAAAGCCAGTAAATGTATGCCTATTGATAATTACACTAAATGAAAATGTACTGAATGTACCAGTCAAGATACAGAGAGTAACAAAATGAGTAAGAAAACATGAGCCATCAAGATGCTGTCTACAAGACACACACCTTAGACACAAAGACAAAAATAATCTAAAAATCAAAGTGTAGAAAAACATATATTAAAAACTGGAAAGTGAAATAGAGCAGTAATTATTGTTGTTGTTGTTATGTGCTGTTGAGTCAAACCCGACTCATAGTGACCCCTCTTTGGTAGTAATAGCAATATTAATTCCTGATAAAATAGATTTTAAGCAAAAAAGACAAAGAAGGACATTATATAATGATTACAGGGTCACTCAAACAAGAGGACATGACTATAACTGATATCTACATACCCAATGAAGGAACTATGAAATAAATAAATCAAATTTTAACAGAATTGAAAAGAGAAATAGACAACACTAGAATAAGAAGTCTTCTTTTTGTGGTTAGGTGCCGCTGAGTTGTCTCTGACTCATAGCAATGTTATGCACACAAGAATGAAACTCTACCCTGTCCTGTGCCAACCTCACGATCCCTGTTATATATACCTGAGCCCATTGTTGCAGACACTGTGTCAATACATCTCATTGAGGGCCTTTCCCTTCTTCATTTACCCTCCACTTTACCAAGAATGATATCCTTCTCCAGGAAATGTTTTCTCCTGACAACATGACCAAAATCGTTGAGATGAAGTCTGGCCATTCCCACTTCCAAGGAGCATTCTGGCTGCATTTCTTCCATGACAGATGTTAGTCCTTTTAGCAGTCCATGGTACTCTTAGCATTCTTCTGTAACATCACAACTCAAAAGCATCATCTCTTCTTCAGTCTTCCTTACTCATTGTCCAGCTCTCACATGCATAAGAGGTGATTGAAAATATCATGGCTTGGGTTAGGCACACCTTTGTCTTCAAGGAGATATCCTTGTTCTTCATCCCTTGAAAGAGGTCTTTTGCAGCAGATTTGCCCAACGCAATACGTCATCTGATGTCTTAACTGCTGCTTCCATTGGTGTTGCTTGTAGAACCAAGGAATATGAAGTCCTTGACAACTTCAATCTATTTTCCATCTCTTATGAAGCTGTTTATTCCACCAGTTGTGAGGATTTTTGATTTCTTTATATTGAGGTGTAATCCATATTGCAGACTGTAGTCTTTAATCTTCATCAGTAAATGCCTCAAGTCGTCCTCATGTTCGGCAAGCAAATATGTGTCAACTGCATATCTCCTGCTGTTCATGAGTCTTCCTCCAATCCTGTTGTTTTTCCTCATATTATCCAGCTTCATGGATTATTTGCTCAGCATACATATTGAATAAGTGTGGTGAAAAGATACAACCCTGACGGACTGGCTTTCTGATTTTAAACCATTCAGTATCCCCTTGTTCTGTCCAAACACAGCCTGCTGATCTATGTACAGGTTTCTCATGAGTACAATCAAATGTTCTGGAATCCCATTCTCCTTAATGTTATCCATGATTTGCTATGATCCACACAATCAAATGCTTTTGCATAGTCAATAAAACACAAGTAAACATCATTCTGGTATTCTTTGCTTTCAGCCAAGATCCATGTGACATCAGCAATGATATCCCTCATTCCATGCCCTCTTTTGAATCCAGCTTGCATTTCTGGAAGTTCTCTGTCAATATATTGCTGCAACCTTTTTTTGAATTATCTTCAGTAAGATTTTACTTACATGTGATTCTAATGATATTGTTTGATAATTTCCACATTCCACAACAATAATGTTGTTGTTGTTGTTAGGTACCATCAAGTCATTTCTGAGTCATAGCAACCCTGTGCACAGCAGAAGGAAATACTGTCCAGTCCTGTGCCAGCTCCATGATCCTTGCTATGCTTGAGCCCATTACTACTGCCACTGTGTCAATCCATCTCATTGAGGACCTTCTCCTTCTTCATCAACCCTCCACTTTACCAAGAATGACATCCTTCTCTAGGGAATGGTCCCTTCTGAAATGCCATTCTCACTTCCACAGAGCATTCCAGCTGCTCTTCCTCTAGGACAGATTTGTTAGATCTCATAGCAGTCCATGGTACTTTCAGTATTCTTCTCCAGCACTACAACTCAAAAGCATCAACTTTTCTTTGGTCTTCCTTATTCATTGTCCAGCTCTCACATGCATATGAGGTGACTGAAAATGCCATGTCTCATTTCAGGTGCACTTTAGTCCTCAAGGAGACATCTTTGGCCCTTCATCCCTTGAAAGGATCCTTTGCAGCCAATTTGCCCACTGCTATAAGTCATCTGATGTCCTGACTGTTGCTTCCATTGGCGTTGATTGTAGAACCAAGCAATGTGAAGTCTTTGACAACTTCAATCTTTTCTCCAACTATTGGGATGCTGCTTATAGTTCCAGTTGTGAGGAATTTTGTTTTCCTTATATTGAGATGAATCCATACTGCAAACTGTGTTCTTCAATCTTCATTAGTAAGTACTTCAAGTCATCCTTTCTTTCAGCAAGCAAAGTTGTGTTGTCAGCATATTGCAGATTGTGAATGATTGTTCTTCCAAACCTGATGCCACGTTCTTCTTCATATAGTCCAGCTTCTCAGATTATTTGCTCAGCATACAGATTGAATAAGTATGGTGAAAGAATAGAACCCTGACACACTCCCTTCTTGATTTTAAACCATGCTTCTTCTTGTTGTTATGTACCATAGAGTCAGACACGACTCATAGTGACATAGGGTTTCCGAGGCAGTATCACTACAGAAGTAGATGGGTTTGAACCGCCAGCCTTCGGGTTAGCAGTCAAGTGCCTTAGGCACTACGCTACCAAAGCTCCCTTAAACCATGCAGTGTTCTCTTTTTCTGTTCGAACGACAGCCTCCTGGTCTATGTACAAGTTCCTCATCAGTACAATTAAATGTTCTGGAATTTTCATTCTTCTTAATGTTATCCATAATTTTTTTATGATCCACACAATCAAATGCTTTTGCATAGTCAATAAAACAGAAGTAAACATCTTTCTGGTATCCTTTGCTTTCAACCAAGATCCATCTGACATCAGCAATGATATCCCTCATTCCACGTCCTCTTCTGAATTCAGCTTGCATTTCTGGAAGTTCTCTGTCAATATAATGCTGCACCATTTTCAAATTATCTTCGGTAAGATTTTCCTTGCATGTGATATTAATGATATCATTCAATAATTTCCACATTCTGTGGGATCACCTTTTTTAGAATGAGCACAAATATCGATCTCTTCCAGTCAGTTGGCCAAGTAGCTGTCTTCCAAATCTCTTGGCATAGCTGAGTGAGTGCCTTCAGTGGAGCATCCTTTTTTTGAAACATCTCAATGAGTATTCCATAAATTCCTGGAGCCTTGTTCTTTGCCAATTCCTTCAGTGCAGCTTCGACTTCTTCTTCAATAACATTGGTTCTTGATCATATGCCACCTCCTGAAATGGATGAAGATTGACCAGTTCTTTTTGGTACAGTGACTCTATGTATTCCTTTCATCTTCTTTTGATGTTCCCTGCATCATTCAATATTTTGCCCAT
>NW_006921765.1:2106643-2123961 GCF_000298275.1 Orycteropus afer afer | reverse complement strand
TTTCAGACTGCAGAAGTTGATAAAAATCTTCAATTTCCTCATCTTTGGCTTTGGTGGTTGGTGCATATATTTGAATAATAGTAGTATAATTGGTCTTCCTTGTAAACATATGTATATTATGCTATCACTAAGAGCATTGTACTTCAGGACAGATCTTGAAGTATCCCTTGTGATGATGAATACCATGTCATTCATCTTCAAATTTTCATTCCCAGCATAGTAGATCATATGGTTGTTTGATTCAAAATGGCCCCCACTGGTCCATTTAATCTCACAAATGCTTGGGATATCAATCTTTGCATGTTCCATTTCATTTTTGACAACTTCCAAGTTTCCTAGATTCATATTTCGTTCATCTCATCTTCCAATTACTAATGGATGTTTGCAGCTATTTCTCCTCTATTTGAGTCATGCCACATCAACAAATTGAAGTCCCAAAAGTTTTACTTTATCCATATCATTAAGACTGTTTCTACTCTGATGAGGCAGTTCTTTCCCAGTCGTATTTTGAGTGCCTTCCAATCAAAGGGGCTCATCTTCCTGCACTCTATAGTACAATGTTACTGGGTTATTCATAAAGTTGCCCAGTAATATATCAGACAGTGTTTCTCTGCTATTCATAAGGTTTTCCCTGGACAATTCTTGGAGAAGGAGATGGCCTCTTCCTTCTTCCTAGTGTGCCTCAGTCTACAACCTGCGTTGAAACCTAGATCTTGCTGCTTTGTCATCCCTGGCTTTTCCCCTCTTCCTGCCTCTTGGGGTGGGGCGATTCACAATAATAATTGGAGACTTTTATTTACTTATTTATTTTCTTTTTTATCCCACTTCCTCCGCTTAGTTACCTCTTCCCTGTGTCTTTCCCTCCCATGCACTCCCACCCCCTTAGCTGCCTTCCTGTGAAAACACTGCTTTTCTGTTCTCTCGTGATTGATTGGTCCAAAGAGTATATCAATTTGATATAAATGTTCACTTCATATGCCTGTCTATTGTTTGGCTGGAAGCCACAGGAGTGAGTTGAATTCCAGATCTGAAGGGTAGCTAGGGGCCATAGTTTCAGGGGTCTCACCACACTCTATCAGACCAGCAAACCTGGTCTGTTTGTTTATTTATTTATGATTTTTAGTTTTTTTCCACAATGTTTTCCTACTCTATTCAGGATCTCCTGTACCAATCCCCTTCTGAATTGTAGAGAGTGGTAGCAGGGCACCACCTAGTTCTTCTAGTCTCATGGTCACATAGGCTGAGGATTGCATGGTGTACCAGTCCTTTGAACTAGCTGTTTCCATGGTTCTTTGGTTTTTTTCATTCTTCTTTGCTCTGGACAAGGAGAGATGCATTGTGGAATCTAGATGGCCATTGACAAGCTTTTAACATCCCAGTTGCTACTCACCAAAGTAGGCTGTAGAACAATGTTTTTGTGTAGCACTTTATGCCAATTCATATAATAGGAGATTTTAAAATACCACTTTTGATGAAGGACAGAACAACTATAAAGAAATTCAACAAAGTTACAGAAGATCTAAACAACACCATCAACCATCTAGATGTCATAGATGCATAAAAAACACTCCACTTGACAACAACACAATGCACATGGAACTTTCTTTTCCAGTGCACATGGAACTTTCTTCAGAACAGATCATATGTTAGGCCACAAAGCAATCCTCAATAATTTTATAACATGAACATACTACAAAGCATCTTCTAAGAACACAGAGCTATAGTATTAGAAATTAACATCAAGATGATCAAAGGAAAAAAAAAAAAAAAAGAAAACATACTCTAGCTCTTTTCTCTTATTCCCTCCTCCACAGATATTGTGGTTAGTGATTTTTTTAAAAAAATTACATTTATTTTGTCTTTTTAAAGTATTTCTTTAAATATGTTTTCTCATTTATTGCCTTTCTTCTTCTTCTTCTTCTTCTTCTTCTTCTCCTTCTTCTTCTTCTCCTTCTTCTTCTTCTTCTCCTTCTTCTTCTTCTCTCTCTTTCTCTCTGGTGATTGTTCCTGTGTCTTTTTTCTTCTTGCTTTTACTCTTTTGGTGGTTTGTTATTATTGTCATTGTTGTTCTTTTTGTCTAATTGGGTGTAAGATAGCAAACATGGCCATATGACCCAACCATATCTGCATCTCCAGCAGCCCCACCTACTGAGTGAGGGCCACCAGTTGTTTTTGCACAAACCAGCCAAAGATACATGAAAGTCAATACAAGCCTGCATCACTCTTAACTGCTCTTTACAAACAACTAACAGAGATCTATGTACCCACTCTCATTATCTATCACACCCACTAGAAGACAGATTATAAGTTCATAAGTGCTGCCAACTAGTAAATAAAGGCACACCATACCCAGCTTACTCAGATATGTCCAAAGAAAATGAAAATCTTGGGTGAATCACTGCAACATAAAATCACCAACTAAATATAAATGTAACAATATCACAATGTCTTGGAGACATCAGAGAATCATAGTCCACACAAAGAAGCAAAAAAGCAGTAGAAACAAAGGACCAAGATACAGACCCAGAACACATCCCTGAGGAAGAAACAGCATTAGAATGCCCTGATAAGGAATTTAAAAGAATTATATTTTAGGTACCTTCAATGGATTGAGAGACAGATCAAGAAAAACACTGACAAAATTAAGGAAAACACAGACAAAATCCTAAAACAAGTTCAGAAGGCAATAAAAGAACAAATTAACAAAATAAATGAAAAATTAGAAATGATCCAAAATCTACAGATAGAAATCCAGAAGACTAATACTAAATTTTCAGAAATACATAACATATTGCAGGGGCAAAGGAGTAGAATCAAATCGGTGGAAGACAGAAATAGTGAGATTGAAGACAAGTACCTCAATACTTCTTTGGAAAGGAACAAATTAGAAAAAAGATCAAAACAAAATGAAGAAAGGCTAAGATTCTTGTGGGATACCATCAAGAGGAATAACCTATGTGTAGCTTCTAAGGCATTTGACTGCTAACTAGAAGGCTGGCAGTTCAAACCCACTAGCCACTTCTCAGAAGGAAGACTGGACAAGCTATTTTCATAGAGACACCATCTCGGAAACCCAAGGAGTTGAATTCTACTCAACAGCACTGAGTTTGTCTTTTTTGGTTTTGAATAGGAATTCTAGAACAGGAAGACACAAATAAAACCTCAAAAAGAAAAAAAAAAAAGTCAAAGATTTGTTGAGAGAGAATTTCCCTGATATGATGAAAGACGAGAGTATATCCACACAAGAAGTCCAATGAACCCCAAACAGGATAGACTCTAAAAGAAAATCACCAAGACATATCATCATTAAACTCACCTAAACCAAAGACAAAGAAAGAATCCTGAGAGCAGCATGGGAAAAATGAAAAGTTACCTACAAAGGAAAACCAATAAGACTAAGCTTGGATTTCTTGGCAGAAATCATGCAGGCAGGAAGGCAATGGGAAGGTATATATAAAACCTGGAATGATCAAAATTTCAAATGGAATTATATACCCAGCAAAATTGTCCCTCAAATATGTTGGTGAAATTAGGACATTTCCTGATAAACAGAAATGAAGGAAATTTGTTTAAACCAGACCAACCTTACAAGAAACACTAAAGGATGTCCTTTGGACAGAGAACCAACAATAGCAAACAAGAACCAACCATTAACACACATGATGACATAACCCAGAAACCAACCCAGTTATGGAAGTACAAAGTAAAATAAGCTTACAAGATTGTAAACAGGCAACCAGAGACATCAAGTGGCAAAGGAAGAAAACTACAAAATAGAGGAAAATAGCACTATTAAAGAATTTCTAATTGGTGAGGAAGTCAAGAGAATTGCAAGATAAGACAGAATGTTCTAAACTTAGGAAGAAAATCGTAAGTCACAGCGTAACCTCAAAGAAAAATGATTAAA
This sequence comes from Orycteropus afer afer, assembly GCF_000298275.1. Taxonomy (NCBI): domain Eukaryota; kingdom Metazoa; phylum Chordata; class Mammalia; order Tubulidentata; family Orycteropodidae; genus Orycteropus; species Orycteropus afer. The sequence continues at coordinate 2,120,054 of NW_006921765.1, read as the reverse complement.
AAAAATTCACATCAAAATAAAAAAAAGAGGACAAGCACAAATATTTAGCAAATACTAAAACAATAGCAACAAAGGAAATGGTAACACAATTCATAAACAAAATGTGCTCAGCACAGGAAATTATATGGAACAAAGAAATCAATAGCACCATGGAAAAAAAAATGACAGCAACAAATTCATACTTGTCAATAACTACATTAAATGTAAATGGATTAAATGCACCACACAAGAGATGGAGAGTTGAAGACTGGATGAGAAAACATAACCCATCAATATGATGACTATAAGACATACACGTTAAGGACAAAGACAAAAATAGACTAAAAATCAAAGGTTAGAAAAAGATATATCAAGCAAATGTCAATCAAAAAACAGCAGGAGTTGCAATATTAATTTGAGATAAAATTGACTTTAAGACAAAAACCATCATAAGAGACAAAGAAGGACATTATATAATGATTAAAGGATCAATTGAACAAGAGGACATAACCATAATTAGTATCTACATACCCAAAGAAAGAGTCTGAAAATATGCAAATAAGTCTTTAATAGAATTGAAAACACAAATAACTGACTCCACAGGGCACTACACCACCAGAGGTCCCACAGTCATAGTAGTAGACTTTAATATACCACTTTGAATGAAAGATAGAACAACTGGAAAGAAACAGCAAAGATGCAGAAAAATTAAACAATATAATCCACCATCTTGACTGTATAGACATCTACAGAGCACTTTACCCAAGAACAGCACAATACATATTCTTTTCTAATGCACATGGAATTTTCTCCAGGATGATAGGCCACAAAGCAAGCCTTAATAAATTAAAAACATTGAAATACTGCAAAGCATCTTCTCAGATCACAATGCTATGAAATTAGAAACTAACAACAGGAAGATCAACAAAAAAGAGCAGACACATGGGAATTGGATAACACCCTCCTTAAAAATGACTGAGTAATAGAAGAAATAAAAAAATAAGATTAAAAATGTCCTTGAGTCAAATGAGAATGAAAACACAATATACCAAAATCTTTGGGACACAACAAAAGAAGTGATCATAGGGCAAATTATAGCAATAAGTACACACAACAAAAAAGCAGAAAGAGTCAAAATCAACACCTTAACCCAAGATCTCCAGTAGTTAGAAAAAAAAAAAAAAAGCAAAAAAAAAAAAAAAAAAAACTAGAGTCACCAGAAGAAAAGAAATAATAAAGATTTGAACAAAAATAAATAGAAAATAGAAAGACAACAGAAAAAATCAACAAGATTAGAACTTGGTTATTTGAAAAGATTAATGAAATTGACAAACCACTGGCAAATTTAATGAAGGAAAAGAGAGAGAAAAAATAATAACATGAATAAGAAGTGAATTGGGTGACATCACAACAGAACCAACTAAAATATAAAGGATAACATCATGGGACTATGAAGAACTGTACTCCAACTAATTTGAAAATCTAGAAGAAATGGAAAGATTTCTACAAACACACTACTCATGTAAAATAACACAGACTGATGTGGAAAATTTGAACAGACCCATAACAAAAGAAACTGAACAGGTCATAAAAAAAAAATTATCAACAAAAAGAGTCCTAGCCCACTAGGTTTCACTGGAGATTTCTACCAAATGTTCAGAGAAGAAGTGACACCAATCCTACTCAAAGTGTTCCAGAACATAAAAAAAGATGGAATCCTCTCAAATCATTTTAGGAAGAAAGCATAACCTTGATACCAAAACCAGGCAAAGACATCACTCAAAAGGAAAACTACAAGCCAATATCCCTCATGAATATAGATGCAAAAATCTTCAACAAAATTCTAGCCAGTAGACTCCAACAATATATAAAAAAAATAATACATTATGACCAAATGGGGTTGATACCAGGTATGCAAGGATGGTTCGACATTAGAAAAACAATCAACATAGTACATCATATAAATAAAATAAAGAAAAAGAACCACATGATTACATTAATTGATGCAGAATATGCATTTGATAAAATCCAACACCCATTCCTGATCAAAACTCTCAGCAAAATAGGAGTAGAAGGAACATTCCTCAACATAATAAAGGGCATAGCTGCAAAAGTAACAGCCAACATTATTCTCAGTGAAGAGAGACTGAAACCATTCTCTGTGCAAACAGGAACCAGACAAGGCTGCCTTCTATCACCACTCTTACTCAACGTTGTATTTGCAAGTCTTAGCCAGGGCAAAAATGCAAGGAAGGGAAACCAAAGGCAACCAAATTGGGAAGGAAGAAGTCAAACTATCCCTATTTTCTGATGATGTGATCCTACACATAGAAAACCCAAGAGACTCAGCAAGAAAACTACTGGAACTAATTAAAAGATATAGCATATTGGCAGGATACAAGATTAACATACAAATATCAGTTGGATTCCTCTACTCCAGCAAAGAGATTGCTGAAAAAGAAATGAGGAAATCAATACCATTTACAATAGCCACCAAAAAATACTTGGGAATAAATCTTACCAGAAACACAAAAGACTCTTATAAAGAATACTACAAAACACTACTTCAAGAAACCATAAGAGATCCACATTACTGGAAGAACATGGGAGCTCTGGTGGTGTAGTGCCTAAGGCATTTGACTGCTAACCAGAAGGCTGGTGGTTCAGACCCACCAGCCACTCCTTGGAAGAAGACTGACCAATCTCCTTCTGCAGAGATATCACCCCAAGCAGTGGGTCACTGTGAGTTGGATTTGACTCTACAGCAGTGAGTGAGTAGACCATACTCATAGATAGGAAGATTGAACATTGTGAAAATGTCAATTCTACCCAAAGCAATCTATACATTCAATGCAATTCCAATTCAGAACCCATAAACATTGTTTAAGGGTATGGAAAGACCAATAATTAATTTTATATGGAGAAGAAAGAGACTTCCGGTAAGCAAAGCACTATGAAAAAGAACAAAGTAGGAGTTCTCACAATATCAGATCTCAAAACCTACTATATGCCCACAGTAGTCAAAACAGCCTGGTATTGGTACAATGACAGACATAAGACCAGTGGAATAGAATTGAAAACTCAGAAATAGATCCATTGACCTAAGGTCAGCTGATTTTTTGACGAAAGGCTGAAATAGATTACATGCAGAAAGAGATGGTCTCTTTAACAAATGGTGCTGGCAAAACTGTATACCCATTTGCAGAAAAATGAAACAACAAAAAGACAAACCATCCAATCAAAAAATGCACAGAATATATGAATAGACACTTCACCAAAGACGATATTCAGGTGCCCCCAAACACATGAAGAAATATTCATGATCTCCAGCCATTAGAGACATGGAAATCAAAACAATGAGATACCATCTTGCCTCAAAACTAATAACAAAGTTCATGAGACAAAGTTGTCATGAGACAAAAGGTGTATGAACTGCTGTATGGAAAATGAATTTTCTTTGTGAACTTTCACCCAAATTACAATAAAAATTGAAAAAAAAAAAAAAGGTAAGATTTACACACAGAAAGAATCATTCTTTGAAGGTTACCATAACTGAGGTAGAGGGAGGGTAAATCACTAACTAGAAGTTAGGTGTTTATTAACTTGGGTGAAAAGAAAGGCTGTATACAATAAGAGGGCGGTCAGGACAAATGATCAAGGCAGTGGAAGAAACAGAGAGGAACATAATAGTTAAACAATAGTGAATATTATTATTATTTTATTTATTTATTTATTTATTTATTTATTTATTTTACCTCTCTGTGTCTTCCTCTTCCTCAGGTTCACCATGTGGATCACACTTTTAGTACATTGCCCTTCCCATCACCCAAATATGGTGAATGCTACTAAACACACAATCCTGCAATAACAATACTAACAATTATCTGTGAATGAATGCATAAACAGACACTCAAGTTAAACAGGGGGGAACTATAGCCACTAATAGATATAGGTTTGACAGAGGATATCTCCACTTATCTATATATATAAAACCAAAAATAACCAAACCCCCTGTCATTGAGTTGATTCTGACCTATAGCTACCCCCATTGGGTTTCCAAGGCTGTAAATCTTTACTGGGGTAGATTGTTTCATCTCCCCCCCATGGAGCAGCTAGTGGGTTGGATCTTCTTGATTAGCAGCCAAGATACCTTACCAACTACACTAGCAGAGCTCCTTGTCTATATTTATATGTGCTGCATATAATCCACCAATGTAGTAGAGTATACAAACACCTTGAAGGAATGAATCACAGGGCATGAGGGCTCAGGATTATAATCTCAGGGGACATTAAGGTCAATTGGCATAACATGGTCCATAAAGAAAATGTTCTACATCATACTTGCTTAGTAGCTACTGAGGTCTTAAAAGCTTGTGAGAGGCCATCTAAAGTACAACTATTAGTCTTTCCCCATCTACAGCAATGAAGAGTGGAGAAAATAAAAAACTCCAGGAAACAATGAGTACAACGTACTAATAGTCCATCTATGTGAATCGCAGCCTCCACAGCGCTGACACCAGAATAACAAGATGATGCTGAAGACTCTGAAAGGGATCACAGTAGGAGGTCCCAGACAGAGTGGCAGAAAAATGTGGAGCAAAACTCAAAGTTCTATGAAAGAGTAGGCTTACTGGTCTGATCATGATTGGCCTGAGACTATGGCCCTTAGACACCTTTCAAGCTGGGAGCTGAACTCAACACTTGTAACTCAACTTTCAGCCAAATGATAGGCAGCCCTCTAAGTTTAATGGTAATACTAGGAAGGTATGCATTCATTAGAACAATCAACCATATGAGTTTCAAGAGGGAAAGAGCTAGGAAGGGAGCAGAGGATGGGAAGGAAGGAAGAGGGAAGTAGTGGGCACAGAGAGAAGTGGGAATAATGCAGTGGGATTGTGGGGATTGCAGTGAATGTCATAAAACAGAATGTGTGTGGATTGTTGAATGGAAAACCAATTTTCTCTGCAAACTTTCACCCAAATCACAATAAAAGAAAATAAAAAAATAAAATAAAGAATAAATTAATTTAAATTCTAGCTCTATTACTAACTATGGAGACTTGTGAAAGTGAAATTATTTGATCTTCAGTTTCTTCATTTATAGATTGAATATGTTTACTCTACAGAAATATTATGAAAATTAAATATTTATTATTTGTTAACAAAAATTATAAATTGTTCAGTAATGTTGTAGTTAAGGTTATATGTCAACTTGGCTGGACCTTCTTTTGAGTGACTGGGCAGCTAAATGTAGTTATTCCCCATGTTGAGACTGGTAATCAACTCCACAGTGGATTCTACAGCTGTGAGTAGTTACCGTAGAAATGTGGTCTGCTTCCAGTACATAAGAATACACTTTGAGAAAGTTCTTCAGCTTTTTGACATGCTTTAACACTGCATTTAGCTGAGTCTTCATTCAGCAGCCTGCCCTGTTGTCTGTCGATCTTTAGACTGTTTCTGAACTTCAACTAGTGGTCTGCTGTGTTGCTTGATATCCTGGGACTGTGCCATTTTACCTGTTGACCTTGGTTTGTCAATCTCAGCCACCAGAAGCTGCTTGGGTTAAGAGAAGCCTCCAGCTCCAGTAGGCTTGGAGCAAGAGTCAGAGCTATAGCCCAAAGTCTAGATGCTTTCACCCAGCCCCTAAAGCAGGTACCTGAACTCAGACTTCTAGCCTCTTAAACTGTAAGACAATAAATCCCTGTTTGTTAAAGCCATCCACTTTTGTATTTTCTGTCTGAGCAGTACTAGAACATCAAAACAGACAGAGTAAAACTTTTTAAAAAATCTGCTCCAATATGAGACCATGATTGGTTATGGCCATTTGGCTTTGCAGGTTAATTTCCAGGAGCAGCGAGCAGCCCCTATAGTATGGCTCAGACTTGAAAAACCTCTGCCCCTGGATCTGATGTAGAAAGATTAATTTATATACATATATATTACCCTTATTGCCCAATGGAGTCCAATTGGACAGCAACCCCTCCTTGGGTTTGGGTTTCTGAGGCCATTATCACTACGGACGCAGATTGCTCAATCTCCCTTCCAAGGAGTGGCTGGGGGGTTTGAACCGCCAGCCTTCTGATTAGCAGTCAAATGCCTTAGGCACTGCGCCTCTAGAGCCCCTGACATAAATAAAAAGATAATGGATACTGTATTTCTAGATGACGTTTTCAGGTATTGCTTTTACACAGGCAAAACCCAAGTGTTTCTCTCCAATAGCTTAATGAGGGTCATAGTGCAGAAATGACCAGTAGATGGCAGCAGAGTTCTTCCCATGTTACATCAGATGCCCTGGGAAGTTATTTAAAGTACTGTATAGCAAAACGACTTTTTAAAATATGCACACTTACACCACACCTATTTCTCTTTGCAGATATCTCAGGATCTTGTTTTGTTTGCCTTTTTCTCTGAAGTTGGAAAGCGAGTATTTCAATAGAAACACATAGCAGAGGTTGAGCAGATGGATTTAGGAGCTTGGGAGAATGACCTTGGGCAGGTTATTGATTAAAAAAAGTCTCATCACCTGGAAAATTGGAATCATAACAGTACCTATGTATTGGAGTATTATGAGTATTAAATAAAATAATTCTTGTAAAGCACTTTGCGAAGTTTGAGGAATAAAATAAACACATTGCTTGCAATGTCTTCTCATCTTTCTCTTTAAATATCAGCAACCAGAGAAACAGTGCAAAGATATGTGTAGCAGAAAGAGGAAAAAAAAATTGCATGTTAGATAAGAAGTATGATTTTATTCAGTACTATCTTCTAAAGAGTGACCTTTTGCCTCTTTGGGTTAGATAGCTCTTTTGTTAAGAAACAGTTTGGTGAGGTTTCTGTTTTAGAAAGGTGTCAAACTTGGGTGAGGAGGAACCAAAAAAAAACCTCATTGCTATCACTGCTAATTTGACTCATAGCAACCCCTTCTTGGGTTTCCAAGGTATTATCACTATGGAAGTATATTGTCCAACCTTGCTTCCAAGGAGTGGCTGGTGGGTTTGAACCACTAGCCTTCTGGTTAGCAGTCAAATGACTTAGGCACTATGCTACCAGAGCTCCCTAGGTGAGAATGAGAGGGAAAAAAAATATGCATTGGCAAAGTGTGCCACTGTGGCCAGAGACTAGTGAGGGCAGCAGGAGGCAGACAAATTGAGTTCTGGAAGGCAGTGTAGGCTCAGGTCCCACAGGACCTTACATGCCATTTTAAGGCTATGGCTTCTACTTTGAGTAAGATGGAAAACCACTGGAGGGTTCTGGAGAAGTGGCATGACTGATTTTAAAGTAATCACTTCAGTCATTCTCTGGACAATGTCTGTGCACATGGACAAGGCAAGCAGGGGAGTCCAATTAGGAGGGGAGTGGTGGAAGCCAGAGGTGTATTTGAGGTTATTGTAGTAATCCAGACATGACTTGGTTTGTACCAAGGTTGCAGCAAAAGTGTTTTGAAGATAGAGAGCTTTCATCCCTTTCTTCTGAAGAATGCAAAGATCAAAAAACACAACCACAGCCCTCAAGGAGTTTATACTATTTTGAGAATATGGTAAGAGTTAGACATGTATACAGGAGTCCCTGTGTAACTTAAATGGTTAAGCATTTGATTATTAGCCAAAATATTGTCAAACCCACCCAGAGGCACCTTGAAGACAGGCCTGACAATCTTCTGAAAGGACACAGTCTTAAAACCCTATGGAGCAGGTCTACTCTGTACACAAGATGTGTCCATGAGTTAGAATCATTTTCATGGAACTAACAACAACAGACAGACATATATATAGCTGTTGACAGTTCAATGTGATAAGCACTGCCATTGTGGTCAAGGATGATCTAAACCAAATGCTAGAGTCTCATGAATGAAGGACCAGCTATCTGTTTGTGTAGGCTCAGGGAAAGCTTCAGAGAAGAGATGGTAGTGAAAAAGGAAGGAAACAGAAGCAAAGAAGACATAGACTCCTGGGGCCCTTGAGTGGTAGAGAGATAATCCTTAATTCCTAAATTTCCACTTGCAGTTGCAATCATCAAGGCCTGCTGAGTTCTGGTATACATTTGGATGCTCATATAATTGTCTTGTAAAACTGGTTTTATAACAGCCTCCCTCTGTATTCACTGTCTGGAATGAAACACAGAATGAGTCAATCAAATCCTGATCACCTAATGACATCAACCTGGATGTGCAAGGTTGAGGAAAGGCAGAAGTCAGAGATGATGTTCAGATTTCTAGCCACTGGAGGGCAACCTCAATTATCAGGAGAAACAGTTCAGGAAGGGAGCCATGATTTAGGAGGAAACCAATTAAGTTTGTTTTCAAAAAAGACGAGTTTGAGCTTCCTCTAGGATTTAGCTGGTATGCATGTAGCTGAAGAGAAGCAGATTGGTAATTAAGCTGTGGTAAGTGTTACAATTAAAGCTGAGGAAACCTGTAGCAAGAGGAAAAGAGAAAACTGTGAATCTGAAGAATGCCTGAGTTATAGGCAAAAGGAGAGCCAGCACAGAAGACTAACACAGGGTATCAGAAAGACAAAGAGGAGGAAGTTAATAGACAGGAAGAGAGGAAAGCATTTCCATGGGTCAGGGAGCGGAATCTAGTTTCTTATACTTTAAATGACCTGCTTTCTTCTTCTTCTTTTTTTATTTCATTCATCTGTGGAGATAACTTATATACTATGTTTTATCACATTTGTTAGTTGTCAGCCTTAACAGGAGCTCTGGTGGCATAATAAGTAAGGTATTTGCCAACCAGGAAGTCAGCAGTTCAAACCCACCATCTGCTCCATGGGATGAAGATGAGGCAATCACCTTCTGTAAAGATTTACAGCCTTGGAAATGCAATGGGTGTTGCTATGAGTCAGAATCGACTCAATGGCAGTGGGTTAGTTAGTTGGTTGGTTGGTAGCCTTAGCAAACTGTGGTTCACACAATGGATAATCAACAGATGTGCATTGACTAAATGGGACTAGCTCGGCATTCTGTGGATCCTTAAGATGTTATTTCAATGACTAAGATTGTATTTTAAATAAATAAAGTGGAGTCATGACAAAGTTAAATAAGAATTCAATATTTAATTTTCTTAAAAACAACACAGAATATAATCCAAATTAAAATTATATTTCTCTACATTAGTTTGTAATTGTATATATACTATATATACTACACACATGCACACACATGCATATTTTTTTTTTCCTCATGCATAGCTTAGCTGGTAGAGTCCTGACACAGTCTTCTGCCACCTTCTGGTGTTTCCTTGGGATATCTTTTCTTTCTTTTGATTCCTGGCAAGTGTTCCTTTAAACTCTTGTTTAAAAGCATTGAACTTTTCCCCTGTAATGTTGCAATGTGTTCCATCTGCATCAGTATTTCCAGTTCTGCCCTGTTTCGCTCTTTACCTGGTAATCCTTCCTTCCCCTGGATTCTTGTCTGACTCTGGGATACTTATTATTTTTGGACCCCAAAGGAAGTCACTTGGTATTTCTGGTCCTCATTTATGCCCTATGTATAGACTGAGGAGATTTTTGTTTGTTTGTTTGTTTTCACTTTTACTGTGGTGAAAACATACACAACAAGATATTCACCAAAATAATAACTTCCGTATTTATAGCTCAGGGATATTAGTGACAATTTTCATATTGTGCCACCATTGTTGCCATCCTTTTTCAAAATATTCCAACACCATTGGCATAAACTCAATGGCTGCAAAAAACAGGTTCCCATTTCTCCTCCCCTGTCACCTCTGGAAACCACTAATAATCTCTGATTTATTTATATATATACATTTAATTTAAATTAAATTAAAAAAAATTTAAATTTATGTATTTTCTCTCTCTCTCTCTCTCTCTCTCTCTCTATCTATCTATCTATATATATGTAAATGGGAGATCTAAAGCATTTGACTGCTAACCAGAAGGCTGGTGGTTCCATCCCACCAGCCACTCCTCAGAAGGAAAACTGGGCGATCTACTTCCACAGTGATACAGCCTTGGAAACCCAAAGAAGGATTGCTATATGACTCAGGTCTGACTCGATGGCAGTGAGTTTGGTTTTTGTCTATATATGTGTGTGTGTATAATTTTTTTAAGCCTATCTAAGAATTTTTCCTCCCCTGCCCTTCCATCTTTAGTAGCCAACAAAGAATTTTCATTCTGCGTATAAACCTTTCCTTGACTTTTTACCATAGCAGATTAATGCAATATTTGTTCTTCTGTGATTGATTTATTTCACTCAGCACAACATCCTCCAAAGTGCTGGTATTTTGCAGATTCTACACTATTCTTTAGGGTTGCATAGTATTCCATTGTGTGTATGTACCAAAATTTGTTTGTCCATTCCTCGGTTGATGGACACTTAGGTTGTTTTCCTGTCTTTGCTATTGTGAATAATGCTGCAGTGAACATGGGTGTACATATATCTATTTGTGTCCTGCCTCACACTTCTTACCTAGTAATGGGATTTCTGGATCAAATGGTATTTCTTTTTCCAACTAAAAAGTTGGAATCGCCATACCAATTTCCACAGTGGTTGTATCATTTTACAGTCCCTTCAGCAACATATGAGAATTCCAATCTCTCCACATTCTGCCCAGCATTTGTTATTTTCTGTCTTGTTTAAATTTGTTATTAATGAATGCTGGGGTGAGATTGTATCTCATGGTTGTGTTGATTTTTGATTTGCCTATCTCTAATGGCTAATGATCATAAACATTTCTTCATGTGTTTGTTGGCTGCCTGAATATATTCTTTGGTGAAGTGTTTATTCATGTCTTCTCCCCATTTTTAAATTGGATTGTCTTTTTGATGTTGAGGTGTTGGAGTTTTCTATAAATTTTAGAGATAAGTCCTTTGTCCAATATGTCATTGCTGGATATTTTTTCCCATTCTGTGGGTTCTCGTTTTACTCTTTTAGAGAAGTTTTTAGATGAGCATAAGAATTAAAATTTTAGAAGGTCCCAATCATCTCATTTATCTTCTGCTATTTGTGAATCCTGGGTTATGCTTGATAAGACTGAGGAGATTTTTACCCACCTCAAATATTTGCTCTTCTCCTCAGCTTATTCAGTCTTCCCAGATGCCAGAGGGCTTCAGCCTCTGTGTACTGACTGCTTCTGTGTGCACAGTGGTCCTTGGCATCCCTGCTGTCTCAATACTTATCTCACATCATTGTCATGATTGTTTACCTATCTCTTGCCCTGATTGAGGTCCATGAGATCAGGGACCTCTTTTTGCACATTTTTGGATCCCAAGTACCTAGTAGCTTGCCTACTGGCCAAGTATCAATTTCTGTGAACCCATTCTGACTCATAGTGATCCAATGGGACAGAGTAGAACTGCCCCAAAGGTTTTTTCCAGGCTGTTATCTTTATGGAAGCAGACTGCCTCGTTTTTCTCCCATGGAACTCCTGGAGGGTTTGAATCACTGACTTTTTGGTTAACAGCCCAGCTGTTGACTACTGTGCTACCAGGACCTAGATAGTGCCCCACAAATATTTGTGACTGAGCTGAAGTTTGGCTCAAAAGATCATCCATTTACCTCTAAACTAAATGGTTTGCATTTTCTAATTCTAACTCTCATACTTGGCTACATGAATATGGTAAGATGTAGTGGAAAAACATTATTTGTTGTTTCTAATCTTTTTCTCTTGCTTTATTTACTTATTACACAAAGCTTCTATGAGAATGTGGTAAGATATTATTCTTTTTTTTATACAGGGAAAGGTAGTGAAGGTAAAGCAAAGACAGTTTCAGAGGTACTCAGGGAACTCAACTGGGAACGAATCTCTGTCTTCCTAATATTGGAGCCTAGCATGTACAAAAGATTTTGTAAATACTAAAGAAAACAATGAGTAAATGAATGATGTGGCCAAGTCTGTGGTTAGATTGGAAAGTGTGGTATATATCATATGTGTGGATATCTTTGAATATTTCAGACTGTTCTGCTATGAAAAGCCCTTTAAAAGCCATTTGCAAATGTATGTAGAGCTTCAGAGCCTGGTTGGTAGAATCGATGCTAAATATTCTCTGGTAAAGGGAACTTGTGCACTGTGTTAGCTTGGAAATTTAGCCACTGAGATAATCTTCATTTATAATCATGTCATTCTTCATGAACTTTAAAAAAAAATCCTACTGAAAACAGCTTTGTAGCCACCATCCATCACTTCTAAAGCTTGCAGGAAAGCCATATCTGGCAAAATTTCTGCTCTCTAAGCCAAACCACCAACAACTACTCTTTCACACAAGCTTCCTGGCCTAACCTGCACTTTGCTAACCACATAGCCAACGCCCTTCATTACTGTGTTGCAAGAAGGCCATTACAGGGGTGAGTGGGTAGCTGGGGAGAGCAGGCATATGAAACCAATTTAAAAATGCACACAATCTGTACAGCCATGAGTATAGAAAGGAGCTTTAGTGGCACAAGGGTTGAGCATTCCATTGCTAAGTGAAAATTTGGTAGTTCAAACAATGGCTTCTTGAGAGGAAGACCTGGCTATCTACTTCCAAAGGATTAGTTTAAGATACTCTATAGGGCATTTCTACTCTGTCACACGGGGTCACTATGAGTCAAAATTGATGCAATGACACCAGTTACAACAACAACATGAGTGCAGATTTATGAGCATAGGTCATGACAAAGGGCTGAAAAGGAAATAAGATAGAACAGTTATGGATGGTCTTTGTTGTTGTTGTTGTTGTTAGGTCCTGTCGAGTTGTTTCTGACTCATAGCGACCCCGTGCACAGCAGAACGAAACACCACTCCATCCCATGCCAGGTCCATGATCCTTGCTATACTTGAACCCATTGTTGCAGCCACTGTGTCAATCCATCTCATCGAAGGCCTTCCCCTCTTTCATCGACCCTCTACCTTACCAAGCATGACATCCTTCTCCAGGGAATGGTCTCCTCTGACAACATGACCAAAGTAAGTGAGACGAAGTCTGGCCATCCTTGCTTCCAAGGAGCATCTCGGCCGTACTTCCTCTAGGACAGATCTGTTAGTTCTTTTGGCAGTCCATGGTAACTTCAGCATTCTTCACCAGCACCACAACTCAAAAGCATCAACTCTTCTTTGGTCTTCCTTATTCATTGTCCGGCTCTCACATGCATATGAGACGATTGAAAATATCACAGCCTGTGTCAGATGCACCTTAGTCCTCAAGGAGACATCCTTGCTCCTCAGCACTTGAAACAGTTCCTTCACAGCTGACCTGCCCAGTACTGCACGTCATCTAATGTCCTGACTGCTGCTTCTATTGGCATCAATTGTAGAATCAAGCAATGTGAATTCTTTGACAACCTCAATCTTTTCTCCATTTATTGTGATGCTGCTTATTGGTCCAGTTGTGAGGAATTTTGTCTTCTTTGTATTGAGATGTAATCCATATTGAAGACTGTGTTCCTCAATATTCATCAGTAAGTGCCTCAAGTCATCCTCACTTTCAGCAAGCAAA
>NW_006921765.1:2088525-2104353 GCF_000298275.1 Orycteropus afer afer | reverse complement strand
CAGACAGTGTTTCTCTGCTATTCATAAGGTTTTCCCTGGCCAATTCTTTGAGAAGTGGATGGACTCCTCCTTCTTCCTAGTTTGTCTCAGTCTGCAAGCTGGGCTGATACCTGTGCACCATGTGCACCCCACTGGGTTTGAAACACCAGTGGCATAGCCTCAAGACTCACAGCAACATGTCACCACAGTAGGACAAACCAACAGAGAAGTTTGTCCCTCTTAGTTGTTGGATCCCTCCAAGCACCCTTACCTGGATCCCTGCAGCTGACTCCTCAATCTATTCTGGTCCCTTTTGCCTTTTCTGTTCTCTCCTTACCTTCCTGCCTCGCTGCTTGTGGGGCGTGGCCTGGGTTCTCTCTCCTCACCTTGCTGTTACCCTTCCTAGTCATAGGTCACCAGTGCAATCATCCATGCAGCCCTTGGTGACCAAGGCTGATCATTTTTAGGTCAATTCTCAGGTCCCAACACCACTTGGAAATATTCAAGCTATTGGTCCCATCAGAGTATCTGATAGTCTGTAGCTCCGGCCGTCTCTGTACTCACTGTTTTTTGTTCAGGTTTTTCCACTAGTTGGTGCCTAATCCACTTCTGTATAGTTCCTTTCAAAGCTCAGGGCTCCAGGATTATTTTCTGTATCTCTGGATGATCTTTGCAAGAGCAAAATATGTAAGAGGATTTTATGGGGATTATTTTTTGTATAATATTCTCCTGATACAGCTCATTCACATGAATATTAGAAATTATCGAATTTATCCCTTATCTTCCATATTCCTATAGAACTTAATTTATACATTTTTGCAGTATTAGTTGTTAATGTATATGTCAGTTTTCCCTAGTAGATCTAGTAGATCAGAACTTATAATCTATTATCTATATCTCCTCCACATTATCTAGAATGATGACTGATATAAAGGTTGGGCAATCCTACTTCCGTAGTGATACTGCCTCGGAAACCCAAGGAGGGGTCACTATGAGTCAGGTGTGACTCGACGGTACACAACAACAACAACAACAATTAATATTTAACTTAATTTCAATATTGAAGTAAATATAAGGCAAAATACACATTGTTGAAACTTATTGTGAAGAGTCAGCGAGTAAAACTAATAAAATTCAAAAATTTAAAACATTACTTTTGAAAGCATGCTGTAATCTGAATAAGGCATTATTCATGAATAAACAACAAATTTTTACTTTCTGAAGAAAAATTGTCTATTATTGTGTCTCATTTGATGAACATGTTTTGGATGATAGATGAGATTTTTATGTCATTTTATGAGAACTTCCAGGTGAATTTTAAATACTGTGTTAGCACTTTTTTTTTCTAGAAACAAAAATAATAATAACAACATTAGAAAGAAACAAAGGCACTAAAACTACAAATAGAGCAACTGGTTTGGGTCTCATCAATTAAGATAACAGATGCTTTGATGCTCAATCTTGCCTTCATTGTGACAGAGCAAAATGAGTCTTTCTCTTCCAAACTTAAGTCTTCAGATGGCATGCAAAACAATGTGTTGGCTTTGAGATGAGTTGAGACTCAGGGACTGTTGAAATAACTGGTCCTTAAAGGAGGAGGTGTTGAAATAATGTTTCAAGGGTGTTCACTGGGAGACTGATATTTCAACACACTTGAGTGACTTCCTTGCCATTTAGACTTTAAAACTAAAGTTGGATAAGTAATTAGAGCTTCCAAAAGGAAAATCATTAGACTTAGATAAGCCTCATTGGCAAGAAATTGGGGCTTAATAGATAGAAATGTCCCAGCAAACCAACCCCATGTTACCTATTTCCAGTGAACACTAATGTGAGTTGGACCTGCCTCCCAAATTAAAATGTTGGATTAGTGAGAAATAAATTTCTATGTTTCCCATTTCTTGTGAGGGAAAAATTAAAGAACTTTATGTCTGAGTGACAAAATTTTATTTTCTAAGAAAAATAATTTTCTTAGAAAATTAAGATAAATATTCCCATCCAGCTCCTACAAAAATTCATGTATGCATTTCATAATGATTTAGTGAGGGCCTCCGTGAAATAAATCCTATGCAAGAATTTCATCTACTGAATTTAAATTATGATTCAATTATGGTTCAATTGCATAAGATGAGAGCTCCTCCCATCTGAGCAGAGAGTCTATAATTCTCATTTTGAAAATAAAATTTATCTGGGTAACAACAGCTATACTTAATAGTTTAATACCAATAACTAAATCATTGGATCTTTTCCCAACATTTATTGATACCTTACATACATTGAGCCTTACATATTCATTCTTTTGGCTTTTATTTGCACATTATTTTTGTTTTTACTTTATCAATAAAAACCAAATTAGAACCAAGAAAAAGCACATAGAAATATGGAGATTTCAATAGGCAACTCAGGTTTCCACAGCAGTGTGGAGAGGCCTTTATAAGTGTAAGCAGCTCTGGGTTTCTAATAAATACA
This sequence comes from Orycteropus afer afer, assembly GCF_000298275.1. Classification (NCBI taxonomy): domain Eukaryota; kingdom Metazoa; phylum Chordata; class Mammalia; order Tubulidentata; family Orycteropodidae; genus Orycteropus; species Orycteropus afer. The sequence continues at coordinate 2,101,908 of NW_006921765.1, read as the reverse complement.
GTATTTTCACATATAACATGCCCATGTAAATAATGTCTACACACATATAACAGGCTCATAGGCAGCTAATGCAAAAGAGGTTGTACCATTTGAAAAAAAACATATAATGTGTGCATTATTTGCACAAAGTATGATAGTGAAGGGCTGGAATATCATTTAAGGAATTGTGAGAGAACAAGACTACAATGTGTGCTTGCTTCTTACACTTGTACATGTAACAAATGTGTTGCCATGGTCCTCCTTAGGGTTGAAGGCAAGTAGGTTCAGATTTTTTTTTTTTAGATGGAAATTAACATCTGTGGCTCAGAAATGCCTGAATCTTTCCCTAAAAGCCATCCCCTACACTCCCGAAATCAGATTCCCAAGTGATAGACATGAAATGATCAGTAGCCAAAAAAGATACTGAGTATCACTTCATTTTAAGTTATATCAAGACCCCAACCATAACAGAGGGCTCTCTGGCATACCTGAATTGAACTAATGTGCAAACTGGACATCTATTCACCCCAAAGCCAGAAACTATATTTTGGACTTTACCTTTTCTGATCAGTGTCATGAAGGAAAGAGATCAAAGAGTGTGACATAGCAATTGGTGGAATGATTATGTGTGTGTACGGAGACACAGAGAGGGAGAGGGAGAGGGAAAGTGAGAGAGAGAACACATTGGACATCCCCTAAGTAAGCAGAACCTGAATTGGTTCATTCAATCATCCAGAAGAGACTGAAGAGATAAGATGCCCAATATTAATGGGTTCAGTCAATATCCATAGTTCATCTCAGCTACCAACTTCCCCTCTATTGGTGAAGGGATCCAGGGTGCTGTATGCTAAGGGGCAGGCACTCCTCCCCTTCTCCACAACAGAGGTGGAGACAATGAACCTAGGTATGGGACAGCACTGATGGGAACAGGCAAAAAATAATTACAAATTTTGATGCACTCTTCATGGCTTATAGTCTGAGTACTGACAATTAATATTTCCAATCCATGTGTCACATTCCTCTAAAATACATCCTCTAGAATCTGTCTACCATGGCATTTACAAATCACATACCAATATATTAAAGGGCCACTTTTGTGCTCAGGGGAAACAATAGCTCCTTGTATTCCCCTCAGCTCTGCTCCTGCTCCAGAGTCTTCCTTGATAAATAGAGAAACATAAAAAAGCATATTTTTATTTTTAATTTTTAAACAATTTTACAGTAATAACTGTAAATGGGTTCTAAGTCAATGTTTCCCATAGTCTTAACATGAAAAAATCTTCTTTCTCACTCCACCCCATTCCTTGGAAGCTTCCCCCCACTCCCCGCAGAGACAGCTATCCTTGAGGATAGCTTATAGTTATGTCATATGGCTATTATTTCCAAATTTCTAAATAGTATATTGGTACTGCTAACCTGATTATTATTATTATTATTTTTAATTTGAAGATTATATATAAACTACCTGCCATTGGAGATGAAGGCTTAGCTTTTCAACGCCCACAAAGACCATAAATTCCCTTACTCCCAGCTTCTAATATAACTATATCAGAACTTTTAATTAAACCCAATGGCTATTAAAACATTGTCTACTGATACGTTCCACATTTGTCATCAATCCTCTACTATTGTTGTTTGAAGGCAGTCTGGTGATATAGTACCTAAGGCATTTTACTGTTAACCAGAAGGTTGGCAGTTCAAACTCACCAGCCACTCCTCAGAAGGAAGACTTGGCAATCTACTTCTGTAGAGGGACAGCCTTGGAAACTCAAGAGGGGTTGCTGAGTTGGAACCAACTTGATGGCAGTGAGTTTTTTCTGAGAGAGTTGTTGTTTGAAGTAGTAATTTAATCAATTTTTCATTTGTTTAGTTTTCTGTTGAGTGAAATTCTGCAACTCCTTTACCACAAACCTATCAATATTATTTTCAATACACTCAAATATATATATATTTTTTTTTTTCTTTCTTTCTTTTTTTTTTTTTTCCCCAGGAGAACTCCCATATTTAGCCATCCTTGTGCTGCTGTAATCTGTACTATTTGCTTTCTAGGCCTCCTACCCAAATATTGTCCTGAATATTCCTTTTCCTGCTCACTTGTGTTATACATCCTTTTTTGTTGAATGTAATGTCCTCTTCTTGATCCTTCTTTCATACCTACTTCCTTTATGCTTTGTTCAAAATCGTCCTTTAATATCATCCTGAGAAAATATAAAAATAATCCAATATTTAAGTACAAACATATCTGAAAAGTTCTATCACCATGTGTGATGGTTTATCTGGATATAAAATTTTATGTTTCTGTCAGAAATTAGAAACTAAATCCCCCTTGTTGTCTACCTTCCAATCTTACCATTGAGGATCTTGTTGCCATACTGATTCCCAAGTCTTTGGAGTAGTAGGTTATAGTGAGTAAGAGCCAAACCACCTGGCTTCAAATCCCTGTTTACTCCACCAACCTCCAGTTTGGCTAAATAACATTTGCCAAGTTATGTAAAGTCACTAGGTATCCTCTCTGAGAGACAGACTATATAAAAATTCTATTCAGAATAAGCCTGTTGCTTGGATGTTATTATCTTCTGATTATTTGAACTTGAATGGGGCAGATGTTTTGGCAAAATTCATCTTTCTGAGACTTAATATTTTTATGGACAAATCTAGTTTTTAGCTCATGGCTTGTAATGCATTTCTGCAGTAAAATACAACATGCAATGCTGAGTCTAGGTACACATACCTAAATACACAAACATAAACACACAAATTTATGGTACATCAATTACTAGAAAAATAATATGTATTAGAATACTCCAAAATAAAATTATAATTTCATTTTGAACATTAAAAAAAGATAATCCATCAAGAATCATCACTGTTGATATTCTTTTTTCAAACCTTAAGTGTTACATTACAAAAAATTAAGAGAAGTTTACAGATGAAGCATGTATTACAGCTAATAATGGGTAAAACTTGGGATTTGGAATGATGGAAAGAGAATATAGAATGTTATTAGATATGTCCAGGGGAAATTATCCCTTTCCTGAGAAAATAGTAAATAAATCTCTTTTAAATACAAATATTCATCACTTATTGACTATCTTGATATCCAACATTTTGTAATTACAATAGTGAAAAATCTACTGTCTATTTTGTGAATTAACAACATATGTCTGGCAGTGATGAATGCTGAGAATGTGAGTGAGAGTAATGCCAGGTGTGATAGTTAAGGTTATGTGTCGAGTTGGTTGGGCCATGATTCTCAACGATTTGGCAGTAATAATGTAAATTGGCAATTATCTAATGATTTTGTTGGGAGCTCTTGTAGCACAGTGCCTAAGGCACTTGACTGCTAACCAGAAGTCTGGCAGTTCAAAGCCACCAGCCACTCCTCGGAAGAAGATGGGGCAATCTACTTCCATAGTGATACTGCCTCCGAGGGGTCACTATGAGTCGGGTCTGACTCCATGGCATATAACAACAATCATTTTGTCATCCACCATTTTGTGATCTGATGTGGTCATCCTCTATTTTTGCACAACACCAATTTTCACATAATGACCTGGTCTTTGGAACCTAACCACGTGGATATTTGAGCACTGGATGTACATAAAGAAAGTTAAATAAACAGAATTCAACAGTTTTCTTTTTCTTTTGTTGAATGGTAAGTCTTTTCAGAGCCTTTAAAATGCTAACGTGAGGATTCACTATGCTGCTTTATAAACTGATTTGAGCACAGATGTCTATGACTTCAGACAGTTCATTATCATCCTCCTAAATAAAAGGATCAGTTTGGGAAGCCAAGAAAATGAGTATTGAAGCCAATATTTCCCATTAGAGGAGTCCCACATCCCACAAGAATGGGTCTGTCTTAGCACCCCATAAGGTAAGTAATTGACTGAAAGCAACAAGATGGTCTTGGATCAAACACATAATGGTAGATCCAGAAGACCAGAAGATGGCGTCAATTATGCTCTCTAGGGTGAAAGGTATGAATGGCACATTTTCATGGCCACCATACATGCAAAAAACTAGCCAAAAAATTTTAAAACACACATGTTACAAATTCATTAATTTTATAATAATTGATTGTTTGTTGTCATCCAAGTTTAATAACTTGTTGTTTTGAAATAGATTTCCCTTAATATATTATGGTAATTGCTACTGGCAATGTGCCTCATTTTCACAGATGTGAGAATGAGTTTTCAAAACACCTTGTCTCTAAATTGTAGCTATCCAATCAAAGCATTCTAAAGGTTCAAAGAATTTGCATGAAAATTCTAGGTATGAAATCTACTATTAGCAAAGACTGAGTATGAGATAATATTTTCATGGAATATAAATTCTTATGAAAGCAGAAGCTCTTTTACTTAATGCATAGTTATCTTTTAGAGTAGAATTGTAAATAAGAGCCAGGTTACTATAATTTATATTAGAGTTTCTCCATTGTAAATATTAAACAAGTATTTTAGCCTTAAAACAAAACCATATACTCAAAAGCTTATATACATTTTTCTTGTGTGTGTATTTTGTTTTTACTTTTTTTTCTTTTTTTCTTTTTCTGCAGGAGCAGAAGCCTGTTGAAGGTTCCCATTATGTATTTTTTTTTAATTCCATATGTAATTTCTCACCCTTGCCTTATTGCAAGCTATATGATTTTCATGGTTTCTGTTTTTTAAAGATGAATACTAGATAACATATACTGATAGCCTATTATGTACCAGGCATTTTGCTGGTAGGTACTCTAACTCCACTTGTTTTCTTCACTGCCCTAAGGGCACCATGACATTCTTGAAACAGTATTAATTTTGCAATCACTATTATCTTTTACTTTACACAAACAAAATTAACAGAACTCCTTTGGGAAGGGGTGTGTTGTGCAATAAATAAACAACAAGATGTTGTAATTCCACAAATTTTGGGAACTGTAAGCTAGAGAAAATAAATGTTTTATTCTGAACTTTTCTTTATTAGTACTTGGTGCTATATACATTTGGTGTTGCACAAGACTAAAATAATAATGATGTGCTAAAGAAACAGATAAAAAGTCAAAGGATTTAAAATCTAATGTAAATTGGACAAGATGGCAGGATGGCCATGTAGTATTTGACGTGGAAACACATAGGATAATAGATAAAATTTTCATTTTCTTATTTAAATGTTTTCTGGTTTGTTTGATAATGTTAATACATTAAATACTAGGGTTGCACAGACTCTACAGGGAGAAAGGTCAATCTCCAATGTTGTGGTTAAGAGACAGAATTCTAACTCTCTAATTCTGACTGGTTAAGAGACAGAATTAATAATATAGTAATATTATACAAATTATTAAAACTACCTATATCTCAGTTTTCTTATTTATAAAATGAGACTAAGAATACTTCTTTGTAGGGTAATTATGAGGATTAAATTAGGAAATTGATGGAAAACAGTTTCTACTGTGCCTGATCAAGGTAAGTATATAATAATTATTCGTTTGATTATAACATAAATATTATTTGTTAACTTCATGAAATTTCTTCCTTTTATTGAAATTCTCAATATCTTATGTAAACTATGGAATTCATAACTGAGTAGAGCTGTCCTTCAACAAAAACTCAAATCCAAGGAATTTAGAAACATAATGATCTAGCAATTACTGAACTTCTAGTAATATTTTCAATTAGCCTGGCAATAGCTATTGGAATAATACACAACCTGTACTCTATTTTTCCCAAAACATAAATCCATAGCTGAATATATGGAATCAAAGTCCCCATTAATTCAACTTTGCACTTTAGTCATAAATCAGAAAAACAATCCAAATTTATAATTTAATTTGGCTTGGGAAAGTGCATTCAATAAACTATTATGAGTTTGTCAAACTGATGAAAAGGAGTCATTTTTCCTATCCCATTATTCGAAAAAAGATCAAATAAAAAAAGTAAATGCATAATCACTTGAGAAAGAATTACAAAATATATACTCTTCCTCAGCTTCTGAGAACTTCATTGGGCCCAAAGAGCCAGTCCATATACCAAGTTTTATATTAATCAGAAAAGAGTTTTACCTCTACACATGCACTCTGACCTCTTCAACATTCTGCTAATACCACACAGAGAAATGTAATAACACTAATTAAAGGAACAGGATTCTTGTAACATAATAAATAATCAATAAAATCAAACAATAAAAACTTAACACTTTCTCTAGCTCAGTACTATATTTTGTCTGAGAACAGTGATCACAAAATTTACAAATATGATGACCACAAAATGGTGATCACAAAAAAATAATTGGATTTAATAGGGGTCCATAGAGGTCTTCAACTACATCTGTATTATTTTCCTTAATAACAGTAAAAATAATAACACATTTGAAGCATACTGCAAAATGTTAGAAGTTGATGAATTATGCACATTATATCTTTCCATATATCAGTGCAATTAAAATATTCATGATTTTTTTAATGATAAAACACTTAAGATAAAAACGTATCATGTGTAGTACAGAGAATATTGGAAGACACATTTGAATTCTAATTCTGCTGCTGAATATGTACATGATGAAAAATAGGTCATGTAAATTACCTTGCCAACCCTTAGTTTCTTCATCTATGAAATTGTTCATCTCTTCCTATACCTTCCTCATAAAGTAGTTTACAGCTACTAAGAGACTTCATCACCACTCATCTGTCAGTTTTTTGTATGGTGGTACCTTTAGTATTGCTGTGAAGCCATCAGTATTTCAAATACTAGCATGGTTACCCATGGTGGACGGGTTCCAGCAGAGCTTCCATACTACCACAGGCTAGGAAGAAGGACCTGGTGACCTACTACTGAAAAAAATGGCCAAGAAAAATGTCATGATTAATATCATAACATAGATATAGTTGTGGAAAGATGAGCCCCTCAGGATGGAAGGCACTGAAAATATGACTGAGAGAGAACTGCCAACTAGAGTTGACTTTAATGATGTGGATAGAGTAAAGCCTTCAGGACCTTCATTTGTCTATGCAATGTGACTCAAAATGAGAAGAAACAGCTACACACATTCATCAGTAATTACATCATGCAAAAATTAGTTGTCAAAAATGAAATAGAATGCATAAAGATAGATAACGTAGGAATTAGGGAAGTGAAATGGATGGGTATTGACCATCTTGAATTGGACAGTCATATGGCCTACTATGCTGTGAATGACCAATTGAAGAAGAACTATGTCACATTCATAGTTTAAAAGAATATTTCAAATCTATTATGAAGGGTAATACTGTCAGTGATAGGATAGTATTCATATGTCTACAAGGAAGGCAAGTTAATATGACTATTATTCAAATTCACACACCAAAAACTAATGGCAAAAGTGAAGAAACTGAAGATTTTTACAACCATTGCAGTTTGAAATTGTCAATTGATCAGACACTCAATCAAGATGAATTGATAATCACTGATGATTGGAATGTGAAAGTTAGAGTCAAGGCAGAAGGATCAGTAGTTTGAAATACGTTGTTGCTGTTGTTAGGTGCTGTTAAGTCAGCTTTCACTCATAGCGACCTTATGTACAATAGAATGAAACACTGGTCCTCCACCAGCCTCATAACCTTTGCTATACCTGAATCCAACATTGCAGCCACTCTATTAATCCATCTCATTGAAGGCCTTCCCCTTTTTCACTTACCCTCCACTTTACCGAGCATGATATCCTTCTCTAAGGATCAGTCACTTCTGAAAACATGACAAAAGCAGGTGAGATGAAGTCTTGCCATTCTTGCTTCCAAGTAGTATTCTGGCTGCACTCCTTACAGGACATTCAGAAGAGGATGTGGAAGGAGGGATATCATTGCTGATGTCAGATGGATCTTGGATGAAAGCAAAAAATACCAGGAAGAGGTTTACTTGTGCTTTATTGACTGTGCAAAAGCATTCAACTGTGTGGATCAGAACAAATTATGGATAACATTGAGAAAAATGGGAATTCCAGAACACTTAATTATACTCATGAGGAACCTGTACATAGACCAGGAGGCTGTCATTCAAACAGAACAATGGGATACTGCATGGTTTAAAATCAGGAAGGGAGTACATAACCATACTTCTGTATGGTGAGCAAATAATCGGAGAAGCTGGACTATATGAAGAAGAACATGGCATCAGGATTGGAGGAAGACTCATTAACAACTTGTGATATGCAGACAACACAACCTTGCTTGCTGAAAGTGAAGATGACTTGAAGCACTTACTGATGAAGTTCAAAATATAGCTTTGATTATAGAAATAATGCTGTATATCACATGATAAAAATTTACAAGATCAATGGCTTATTCAGTGCAAATACCTTTTTTCAACAACACAGTCAAATCAACTGTCTCTGTGGAAAGAGATGATGGAGAAACTCAGTACCATCATCAGTCAGAACAGGGCCATAGGCCTACTGTGGAACAGACCATCAATTACTCCTATGAAAGTACAAGTTGAATCTGAGGAAAATTGAAACAAACCACAAGAGACAAAATATGACCTTGAGTATTGCCCACCTGAATTTCAAGACCATCTCAAGAGTAGATATGAAGCACTAATGAGTGAAGACCAGAGGAGTTGTGAGATGATACCAATAATATTATACATGAAGAAAGTAATAGGTTGTTAAAAAGACAGGAAAGAAAGAAAAGACCAAGATGGATATCAGAAGAGACTCTGCAACTTTCTCTTGAAAGTAGAGCAGCTAAAGCAAATGGAAGAAATGATGAAGCAGAGTTGAACTGAAGATTTCAAAAGGCAACTTGAGAAAACAAAGTAAAGGATTATAATGAAATGTGCAAAGATCTGGAGTTAGAAAGCCAAAAGGGAATAAGATGCTTTGCATTTCTCAAGTTGAAATAACTGAAGAAAAAATTCAAACCTTGAAGAGCAATATTGAAGGATTGTGTGGGCAAAATATTAAACAGAACAGAACACATAAAAAGAAGATGAAAAGAATACAGTCTTTATACCAAGAATAACTGGGCTATGTTCAATTGTTTCAGGAGGCAGCATATGATCAAGAACCAATGGTATTGAAAGAAGTCCAAGCTGTGTTGGAGGAATAAGGATCAAGGAAAAATAAGGATCAAGGAATTGACAGAATACTCACTGACATGTTTCAACGAAAAAATAAAACCCTGGAAGTGCTCACTTACCTATGCCAATCTACCTGTCCAACTGTGGCACTTGATCTGTCTATGCCTATTACCTGTGCTACTGACTGGGATAGATCCATATTTGTGCCTATTCCAAAGAAAGGTGATTCAATAAACTGTGGAAATTATTGAACAATATTGTTCATATCACAAACAAGTAAATATTTGCTGAAGATAATTTAAAAGTGATTGTAACAGTACATCAATAAATAACTTCCAGAAATTCAAGCCATATTCAGAAGAGAACATGGAAGAAGGATTATCATTGCTTATGTCTTATGGCTCTTGGCTAAAGGCAGAGAATATCAGAAAGATGTTTACCTGTTTTTTATTGACTATGAAAAGGCATTAGATTGAGTGACTAATAACAAAATATGGATATATTTCAATGAATGGGATTTTCAGAGCCCTTATTTGTGCTCACAAAGAACCTGTACTTAGACCAAGAGACAGTCATTCAAACAGAACAGGGGAATACTGTGTGATTTAAAATAAGGAACAGTGTGTGTCAGGGTTGTATCCTTTCACCATACTTAGTCAATCTGTATGCTGAGCAAATAACCTGAGAAACTTTACTACATGTGAAGAACATATTATTAGGATTAGAGGAATACTCACTAGCAACCCGAAATATGCAGATGACACAATCTTACTTGCTGAAAGTGAAGAGGGTTTGAAGCACTTATTGATGAAGATCAAAGACTAGTCTTCAGTATGGATTACATACACCTCAACATAAAGAAAACAAAAATCTTCACAATTCAGCAACAAGCAACATCATGATAAATGGAGAAAACAAACAAACAAAAAATTAAACCATTTGAATTGTGCTGTGGGTGAAGGATATTGAATATGCCATGCCAGAAGAATGAACAGATCTGTTGTCTTAATTCTCTAGTGCTGTTATAAGAGACATACCACAAATGGATGGCTTAAACAAACAGAAGTTTATTCTCTTACACTTCAGGTGGCCAGAAGTTCAGATTCTGAGTGCCAGTTCTAGGGGAAGACTAGGCTAAAAGTCCACGTTCAGAGTGCCAGCCCTTGCAGCTGGGTGGAGGCCCCTCAACCTTGGGCTTCAGCTCTACCTCTTGTTCCAGGCCCACTGTAGCAAGCTGGAAGCTTCTCCTGACTCACTCAGGGGCTGGATGCTGAGGCTGATGAATCCAAGATTGCCAGGTAAAATGGCAGATTGTTGGCTCATAGGCTGCACAGACAACAACCTCCAGATCAGCAGACAACACAGGAGGCCACTGGTTCAAGTCCAGGAAATAGAGATAATGGTGGGTCAAATGCACAATCCTAAATAAGCCAAAATGCTAGAGACCTTTCCCAAAGTTTCTCCATATATGCTGGAAGCAGGCTACAGCCCAAAGACAACTTCCATTCAACTAACTAGCTGCTCAGAGCAGATTCTATCATGAAAGTGATTACGCCACATCCAATCTTAACATGGGGAATAGCTACATCCAGCTGATAAGCCACTCAAAATCACAGCCAAGCCAAGCTGACACACAAATTTAACTACCATATCTGTCTTGGAAGACATCCAACAAGAATACTTCTTAGAAGCAAAGATGGCAAGACATTGGCTCATGTACTCTGGACATGTTATCAGGAAGGACCAATCCTTGGAGAAGGATATCATGCTTGGTAATGTAGAGGGTCAGTGAAAAAGAGAATGACCCTCAAAGACATGGATTTATTCAGTGGCTGTTACAGTGGACTCAAATGTAGCAAGGATTGTGAGCATGGTGCAAAACTAAACATTTTTTTTTGTTCTGTTGTGCCTAGGGTTGACATGAGGCAGAACCAATTTGACAACACCTAACAACAACAACAAAAGTGTTAATATGAGAAAATACCTAGTGTAGTACCTAATATATAGTAAAGTCTGATTAAATATTATTTGATTTGAAAAATATAATTGATAAGTTATTTTTAAAAACCAAAAAAACAAACTCACTACCATCGAGTTGATTCCAACTTGCAGCAACCCCCATTGGGTTTCCAAGACTATAAGTCTTTATGGAAGTAGATTACCCCATCTTCCTCCCATGGAGTAGCTGGTAGGTTTGAACCACCAACCTTTTGGTTAGCGGTCTAATATCTTAACTACTACACCACGACGAGAACAGTCATTGCTTCGTATTGTTTTTATTCAATTGTTATTAATGTGTATTCCCACACATGACAAGAAGAATGGTGTAGAGAGTGAATTTTTATTGCACATTGTGAGAACAAGCTATTAGTGAAAATTATCTAACACTGACATACACTGGTCAAGAAAAGTGGATAATTAGACTAGATTGGGTTTATTATTGGATTGAGAAGTTTGGGTAGTTCTAAATGAACAATAATAATACTTATTCTGGCTACGCTTCTGTAAAGGCAGGAGAATTTGATAAATGGAGGAAAATTCCTGCTACAATAAGAATAAATTTAAATCTGATAAGAGAAATGAGGAATGTTCAGTTTTATTCCCAAAACTCTTGGAAAATAAAGCATATTATTAAAATAGACATATAAAGGAAGATTTCAAAGCCACCAGCTTTGAATAGGTAACCAGGTGTTTCCAGCTATGGAATCATTTAATTCCATCCTTGATTAACAAACAAATAAATAAATAAATAAACCAAACTCACTGCAGTCGAGTCAGATCCAAGTCATAGCGACCCATCCTTGGGTTTCCGAGGCAGTATCTCTAGGGAAATAGATTGCCTAACCTTCCTTCTGAGGAGTGGCTGATGGGTTTGAACCACCAGCCTTCTGGTTCACAGTCAAATGCCTTAGGCACTACAACACCAGAGTTCCTATTCCTTGATTAAGGGGGACGGGGGAGTTGAAGGAATTTTTTACAGAAATAGAAAAAATCGAAGACCAAAAAGAAAGAAATTTACAAAGACAGGACCAAAGTTGTGAGTGATGAAAAGTCAAAGCAAAATAAGAGCAGTTTCAAAGGGAGCAAGAAGGGAAATGGTGGTAATGATGGGGTATAGGGATACAATTGAAAATGTAGTGCTAAAAGAGAAGTAGCATAGTATTTACGTAGAACTCCTTTAAGGAAAAAAAAAAAAAGTCAAAGTAAGAAGTAATTGAACAGAATGTGATTAATCAAAGAAGGAAGAATAAAATAATGGGGCAGGAGACATGGCAGTTTAGAAAATAGGCTTCACAATGGAATTCCTGGAGGAGAGACAACGCAGGGACGCCAGAGTAGCAGGCCGGAAGAGCAGGGAAGGGGATAAAAGCCTTGAGCCCCAGGCTTACAGGTGAGGAGAGACAACGCAGGGACGCCAGAGTAGCAGACCAGAAGAGCAGGAGAAAGGGGATTAAAAGCCAGGAAGCCAGACAGAGGAACAGTCAGCCAGGTGGAGGTGACACGAGAGGTCTCCAGCAGCAGGACAATCTTGTCTGTCGGTTTGTCCTACTGTGGTGACATACAGACGTGAGTTTTGGAGGCTGAGCCTCTGGTGTTTAAAACCCAGAGAGATGTACCTGGTGCACAGATAACAGCCCAGCTTATAGACTGAGACAGACTAGGAAGAAGGAAGAGACATCCACTTCTGAAAGAACTGGCCAGGGAAAATCTTATGAATAGCAAAGAAACACTGTTTGGTACATTACTGCGCACCTTTAGGAATAGTCCATTTAGGCTAAAAGGCACTCAAAATAGGACTGGGAAAGAGTTGCAACATCTGAGTAAACCCACCCTTATTCATATGGAAAAGAGAAAGCTTTGGAGACCTTCATTTACTGATGTGGCACCACTCAAATTGAAGAGAAACAGCCGCAGACATCCATTAATCATCGAAACATGGAATGTACGAAGTATGAATCTAGGAAAATTGGAAGTTGTCAAAAAGAAAATGAAACGCATGAAGTTGATATCCTCAGCATTAGTGAGCTGAAATGGACTGGTTTTGGCCATTTTGAATCAGACAACCATAGGATCTACTATGCCGGGAATGACAGTTTGCAAAGGAATGGCGTGGCATTCCTCATCAAAAAGGATGTTTCAAGATCGGTCCTGAAGTACAATGCTGTCAGTGATAGGATAATATCCATACACCTACAAGGAAGACCCGCTAATATGACTGTTATTCAAATTTATGCCCCAAACACCAAAGCCAAAGATGAGGAAATGGAAGAAATTTATCAGCTTCTACAGTCTGAAATTGACAAAACATGCAATCAGGATGTGTTAATTATCACTGGTGACTGGAATGCAAAAGTTGGAAACAAAGAAGAATCAC
>NW_006921765.1:2068560-2083217 GCF_000298275.1 Orycteropus afer afer | reverse complement strand
TACCATGGACTGCTAAAAGAACTAACAGATCTGTCCTGGAGGAAGTGCAGCCAGATGCTCCTTGGAAGCAAGAATGGCCAGACTTCATCTCACCTATTTTGGTCATGTTGTAAGGAGGGACCATTCCCTGGAGAAGGATGTCAAGCTTGGTGGGGTGGAGGGTCGACGAAAGAGGGGGAGGTCTTCAATGAGATGGATTGATATGGTGGCTGCAATGATGAGCTCAAGTATAGCAGGGATTGTGGGGTTGGCACAGGATAAGGCAGTGTTTCCTTCTGCTGTGCATGGGATCGCTATGAGTCGGAAATGACTCGATGGCACTTAACAACAACAACAGCAACATGGAATTCCAGGAGAAGAGAAGGCCTTTGAAGAGGGCCAAAGCCTCACTGTTGAATCTGCTCTGTAAGAAAGGTGACTGGGATTTGCTGTTGTTAGCTGACCTTGCATCATCCCCTGACTCACAGTGACTCCAGTCATAGTGGGATCAGATCATTTTGACTCACAAGATTTTCATTGGCTGATTTTCAAAAGTAGATTGCCAGGAGAGCCTTCCTAATCAGTATTAGTCCAGAAGCTCCTTTAAAATTCGTTCTGCATTATAGCACATGCAAGCCTCCACTGAGGAGTGGGTGGTGGCTGTGTTAAAGTACATTGGCTGGGAATACAACCTGGGTCTCCCACATGGAAGGCAAGGCATCTACTGAACTACCACTGCCCTAGACTGGGGTGTAGCTCTGGGTGTTAATGGCAAGTGGAAGAAAGTTGAAAACCACTGCATAATGGGACACTCACAATGCAACCACTGCCATGGAGTTGGATCCAACTCATAGTGACCCCTCCTTGGGTTTCCAAGGTGGTATCACTACAGAAGTAGATTGCCCAATCTCCCTTCCAAGGAGTGGCTGGTGGATTTGAACAGCTAGCCTTCTGGTTAGCAGTTAAATGTCTTAGGCACTATGCCATAAAGGAAAAAAAGTATTATTTGAGGGAAGAAGGAAGATGATACTGTAAACTGGAGACCAATGAGCCTTGTAAATTCCAATTATAACACTGGGTATGTAAATTTCCATAAGGCCTAGCAAATGAAACAAAAAATGATAGACCATACCATAAGAACACACAAGGACAAGTAATAGGTGAATATTTTTTTACCTGAACCTCAGAGAAAATAGAGAATATCCCAAAAGTAAGAAATTAAAGATTACTCACACTTAAGAGAGAGACTAGAAAGATGTAGCAGTCTGCAGATTACAGCCTTGGAAACCACATGGGCAGTTCTACTCTGTCCTATAGAGTCACTATTAGTCAGAATTAACTTTATGGCAATGGGTAGGGTTGGTGACATTCATAAGAATCTGATAAATCAAACATTTACTTTTTTCTCTAAGACAATGCAATGTTTTTATCATGAACCATAGAGGTAGCTAAAATACTAGGAAAATAATATAAAACTAGTAGAAATCCACGAGTAAAAGTTAGTGAGAAAAATTAGAATAGAGATGAGTAAAACTATACATACAGCCATTTTTATATTGCTGCTGAAGATTTCCTGTTAGAATATGCATGTTGATTCTGAAGAAGGAAGTAAAAAGCAAAAGAGATAAATGATTTGCAGTCTTGTCATGGTCAGTGTCTTAGTCCTCTGGTGCTGTTATAACAGACATACCACAAGTGAATGGCTTTAATGAACAGGAATTTATTCTCTTATAGTTTAGGAGGCTAAAAGTCCAGATTCAGAGTGCCAACTCTAGGTGCTGGGTGAAGGCCCCTCAACCTTGGGCTTCAGCTCTGTCTCTTATTTCAGGCCCACTGGAGCTAGAGGCATCTCCCGTCTCAGGCAGCTGCTGGCTGCTGAGGCTGATGAACCTAAGGTTGGCAGGTAAAATGGCATAGTCCCAAGACCAGCAGGCAACACATCAATCCACTGGTTCAAGTCCAGGAACTGGAGATAAAGACTCAATCAAAAGTAGGATCCAAATATGCCAAAAGCTAAAGACCTTTCTAAAAAATTCCCCAAATACCTTGGATGCAGACCAGTGATTTACCCAACTCTATTACATTTCTTTCCAGTCTGTCTTAGTCTGGAAGCTCTGCTGAAAACTGTCCACCAAGGATGACCCTGCTAGTATTTGAAAAAACAGTGGCATAATTTCCAGGCTCAGAGCACCACACAAGGCACTAGAGTCCAACAAACTGATAGATGAGTGGTGGCAGAAACAACATCATGTTTGGAGGGCTGTTTTTCCATTTCGTATAGAACAAACTATACAAGTGCCTAAGGCACTTGACTGCTAACCAGAAGGCTGGGGGTTCAAATTCACCAGCCACTCCTTGGAAGGAAGGTTGCACAATCTATTTCCACAGTGATACTGCCTCGGAAACCCAAGGAGGGGTTGCTATGAGTCGGGTCGAATTCAATGGCACATGATGACAGCAACAACAACATAGAACAAACTGCTCATTTATGCCTCAGAGACAGCAGAAAGGAGAACATCTAGTAATGTCAACTATACACATTTTCCACTTTCACTCAATATAGAATACAAGGAAATGGTCATAAGTTACAGCAAGAGAAAATTAGGTTAGGAATAGCGAGAAGAATTTCTTATTGTTTATGCATGTAAACTGGTTACTGAGAGATACAAAACTATCTTTTTTGTAGATATGGTAAGAATAATTTCCTGCTTGTCTTCAGTGGTTTAGAAGAGTTCTTGGAGTTGGGACAAAAGTAGTGGGTAGAGTAATCTCCAAGGAACTGACAAACCCTCAATTACTATTATTATAAATTGCCATCTATTTATCAATTAAAGATGTGCTATTAACTCACAAGTGTGCTTATCAATTATTAATTATCTCAAGTGGCCTTAAAGATTAAAAAATATCTTCCATTTGGAAGTTGTTGAATCCATTGAGTGTGAAAACACTGAAATTTCCAACTATTTCAATTAATAAAAAACTCAAGTTAGATTTTTCTGTTGTGAATTGGTATTTCTTCCTGGCCCCCACCCCCGAACCAAACCATTTGCTCAGGCTGAGGCAAATTAGCTAGCTTTGGGCAATCATAGTATAGAATATGATGTTTCCTTCCTAATACAACTTCCTTCTCAAATCTCCTATCTTCTCAAAGGCTGTGAAGGCGTTCTCTGCTTCCTTATCCTTTCAAACAGTCCCAAAATGTTGTTTCCCCTTTCGGTAAGAGGTATAAAAATGTCAATGCCACTGAAAATGCAATATCTTTATTCACATCGTCTAGGAGACAGGATGTGGCAAGGGTGTTAAGTGTCAACCATGTCAGATTTCACTTCCTGCTTCATAATCAATCCAATATGGGTCTACCAGGCTCCTGTTATGTCCCAGTTTTTCCAAGGAGATTTTGCTTCTAATCTGACCTGGGCTGCTCTCACTTCAATTACCCTGGGAAAAAGTTAACAATACCCGGCAATATCCCTCTCCTTCATCCACCTCCTAGTCCTTCTTCCATCTCCAGGGTTATAAAAATGAAGGAAATGTGTTACGACTGATTCACATGGCTTGGGAGTTGCTTACTAGATGATTTCATAGTCTGGCTATTAGCTGTGAAGAAATATAATGCCATCCTCTTGTATCTGGTTTTTTGTTGGGAGGGAAAGGCTCAAATGAAAACCTCAAGAGAGGATGAGAGGAATGGAGAAAAAGAATGTTAGAATACTGGGGACTCAGTCTGATGATTTAGTAGGGTGATTGAATGGAGTATTTATGGCACTAATGTTGGAGCTTGATGCTCCAGCTTTCTTACTTGCAGTTCGTGTGCCAGGGTGGAATATGACCCTGGTGAATATATTAGTCCAGGTGGAAGGATCTCATTGGGAGGCAATGCACAGCTCTTTGACTAGTTCATTTCCCGTGGTGGAGGGTCTAATGATAGGGCTGGCAGCCAAGAAGCCAGAGATTTTGGGTTCAACTTCAGGTCCCATTAACACATTGATGGGTGGTCTTGAGACAAAATACTGTAGTGGGTAAGAAGTTGCACTTTGGGCTCAGGCTCTGTGTCTTTGTGAAAATAAAAGCAACATCCGTGTTCCTCAGTTCCTCGGACAAAAACATGAATTGTGTCTAAATGAGGTAATGCATAAATTGTGCTTAGCATATTACTGACACACAAATACAGCCAAAATTGAGGAGGAAAAGAACAGGAAATAAAACAGAGAAGTGCCTAAGAGAATTTTTGATTCACCAGATGTTTATCAAACAACTATTATGAATCAACCACCACCATCTGTCAATTTGTTACTGTGGTGGCTTGTGTATTGCTTGTGTGTATTGCTTAGTAATTCAGGAGAAGCTATGCCATCGGCATTTCAAATACCAGCAGGGTTGCTTATTCCAGACTCAGATTAGGAAGAAAGCACTGATGATCTATTTCCAAAAATTAGCTAATGAAAACCCTATGGGCCACAACAGAATATTGCACAATATAGTGATAGGAGATGAGCAATCTAGGTTAGAAGGCACTCAAAATACACAAGGACCACAAGAATGAACTTGAACAAATCAATGATCATGAATGGGTGCAGGACAGGGCAATATCATCTTCTGTTATACATGGGGTTGTCATGATTTGGAACCAACTTGATGTCAATTACAACATTATGAATCAATACCCATACATGGTAATATGAAAGAGAGAAGGAGAGCCTGGGTATCCTGCCCTAAGTACTTACATTCTCATTAGGAAAACAAAATATAATTTAAATATCAAGCTATTTAGATGAAAGTAATGAGATCTTAGGAATTCAGGAGAGGGGTAATATAAATTAAAGAATCTCATGAAAATTTTAGAAATCTTTAGAGAAAATCAGAAAATATCTTTGTAGAATCTCATGAAATTATTAGAAATAGCTGATGGAGAATGAAAAGAGCACTAAACTTGAATCAAAAGTCAGGGATTAAAATCCAGTGTCCATGTCACCTTACTAGTGTGTTGCTGGGGAATTATTTAACCTCTGTAAAATTGATGATAAGATATATCTCACAGATTCTGTAAAGACAGAATTAGATAGTGTGTATTAAATTGCAGGGCTTTGATTTCACACTAGGGAACATTTCAAGAGAAAGGTATGAAAATTGTGCAAAGTCAGTGCTCATTTCCTGTTCCTCTCCGTTCCTTTCTCCACTGTTCAGAGCTATAAGAGCTCTTATTTGCTTTTTCCCTCCCTACACTATTGGTGTGAAAATAAACATATTCAGATGATGAAGAAGTGATCTTAAATCTTCCAGATGTGATGAATTGCTGAACAACATATTGCACTATTTCTTCCTCATTGCTCAGCAATGTCATGAGTGGACCAGAGCTGCAGCTTCATAGTCCAATAGGATGGAGTACAGTCCTGGCTTCTCAGAAGGTCTGGCTTCTATTCTTTTTTAAAAAATGTTAATTGTGGAACAAATATAAGAAGTACCTAATTCAACAAATTTTACATGTATAATTCAGTTAGTGTTCACATTGTTCATTTTTTTGCAACCATTCTCACTATCCTTTTCTGAATTATTCCACCACCATTAACATAAAGTCTGTGAGGGTAGTCATGAGTTGGAATAGAATACTCTCGACTCCAACTCGGTTTGGTTTCTTGGTTTTGGTGCTTTCTGAATAGTAATTTTCCCTTTCCCCCTCTCTGCTGCCCCTGTTTTTGTTGTTAGGTGACATGGAGTTGTCTCTGACTCCTAGTGACTTTATTTATAGCAGAATGAAACACTGCCATGTCCGACACCACCCTCACAGTCCTTGCTATGCTTGAGCCCATCGTTGCAGCCATTGTGTCAATCCATCTTTTTGAGGGTTTCCCCTTTTTTGCTGACCTTCTACTTTAACAAGTATGATCTCCTTCTCCAGGGAATGGCACGTTTTGACAACATGAGCAAAGTAGATGAGAACTAATCTGGCCTTTGTCACTTCCAAGCAGCATTCCAGCTGCACTTCCTCCAGGACATATTTGCTAGTTCTTCTGGAAGTCCAGGGTATATTTGCCAATACCACAATTCAAAGTCATCAACTCTTCCATATGCCTTCCTTATTCATCATTCTGCTTTCACATGCATATGAGGCAAATGAAAATACCCATGGCTTGGGTTAGAGGTACTTCAGTCTTCAAAGTGACATCTTTACTTCCTAACACTTTGAAGAGGTCTTTTGCAGCAAATTTGCCTAGTGCAATATGAGGTCTGATTTGCTGACTGCTTCCATGAGTGTTGAGTGTGCATCTGAGTAAAATGACATCCCTGACAACATCAATCTTTTCTCCATTTATCATGATGTTCCTTGTTGCTCCAGTTGTGAGGATTTTCATTTTCTTTATGTTCAGGTGTAATCCACACTGAAGACTGTAGTTTTGATCTTCATCAGTAAGTGCTTCAAATCATCTTCACCTTCAGCAAGTAAGGTTGTGTCATCTGCATACCACAGGTAATTAATCATTCTTCCTCTAGTAAATACTAATATGAATTGGTTTCTAAGTATTTCTATTTCATATAGTGAGATCATGCAATATTTGACTTTTGGTGATTAACTAATTTCACTTAGCATAGTCTTTTTTAGGTTTATCCACAGTGTAGCACACATCAGGACTTCTTTTACTTTACAGCTGAATTTAATTGTATGTACTTACTACATTTAGCTTATTCAGTCATCTATTGATGGAGCTCTGGTAGCATAGTGCCTAAGACACTTTACTGCTAACCAGAAGGCTGGTGGTTCAAACCCACCAGCCACTCCTCTGAAGGAAGATGGGGCAATCTACTTCCGTAGTGATACTGCCTGGGAAACCCAAGGAGGGGTCACTATGAGTTGGGGCCGACTCGACAGCACATAATAACAACAACAATTGATGGTCATCTAATTTGTTTCTACATTTTGGCTATTGTGAATAGTGCTGCAATGAACAGTAGTATACAGGTTTCTGTGTGCATTCCCCTTTTCACTTCTTTTGGGTGTTTATGTAGATTGGAATTTCTGGTTCATATGGTCATTTTATATTGGCATCCACTCTTAATTCTGTGAGAGTTCACTGAATGACAGTAGTTAACTTACCCTTCACACCTTGCCTTAATATCTTCGTACTCTAGAAGGAGATGTTAATACTAGTTCCTGCTTCAAGGTAGCCATTGTTGTTGTTGGGTGCCACCAAGTCACTTCCAATTCATAATGACACTGTGTGACAGAAAAGAACAACCCCATAAGGATTATTTATTGGAATATTGATGGGAAAAGATAGGAAGGTTGGAATTGCCATCATTTTGTTTAGCAGCTGAGGCCTCTTAATCATTGTGCCACAAAGCCTCCTTCAAGATAGTTAATAAGACGAATTAGTTAATGCTGGAAGTTAGAGAGGCTTGCAGAGAAAAGGCCCTGTCTTAGTTTTACATGATTCTTTTGTCCTATGTTATTCTTCATTTCATTGATGATCCTGTTACTTCTACCTTCTATAGGATAGAAAAGGATTTTGAATAGCATAACAAAGAGACCCAATGTTTTTCCTCCAGGCCATCTTAGGGTTGGCTTTTTGGTCTTGTCGATCTCACAAAACATTTTTCTCTCCTAATATAGTATTGTGCTAGATTTGAAAATATTTCAGCAAAGTCTAAGATCACAGCATATTTGATGATGAGTTTCCTGGGACAAATCAAAGTACATAGACTTCTTGAAAATACAGTTTGAAATGACATTTTTTTAAAAAAATTGTAATCACTTTTCATTACTTAAAGAAAACTTCTGTGTTTGCCTTTATAACACGTGTCCCTTTTTTCCCAGGGGTAAAACTTTGATTTTGCATGTGAGTTGGGATGGAGTGCATGTGTGAGGAGTTACCTACATTCTATCATTTTTTTTAACACAGTTGTATTGAGATATAATTAACATATCATAAAATTAACACATTTAAAGAGTATAATTAAATGGTTTTTAGTATATTCACAGAGTTGAGTAACTACCGCCATAATCACTATTAAAAATTTTTCATCTTTCCAAAATGAGCTCCCTACCCATTAGCAGACATTTCTCATCCCCTTCCACCACCCTAACCTGAGGCAATCACCAATCTACTTTCTGTCTCTATTAATTTGCCAAGTCTGGAAATTTCATGTAAATGGAGTCACACAACATGTGATCCTTTGTGACTGGCTTTGTTCACAAAGCATAATGTTTTTAAAGTCCATCCATTTTATGCTATACCAATATATCATTTATTATTATTGCCAAATCATATTATTATATTAAAAAACAAAACACTGCTCTTGAGACAATTTCAACTCATAGCAACACTATAGGACAGAGTGAGCTTCCCTATATGGTTTGCAAAGCTATAAATTTTTCCAGAAGCAGACTGCCCCATCTTTCTCCCACTGGGTGAATGGTGGGTTCAAACCATCAAACTTTTGGTTAGCAGCCAAGCACTTAACCACTATACACCAGAGCTCTTTTTCCTATATTTTCATGTACATGCACATTGTATTTCTTGTGTGTGTATATATATGTTGTTGTTGTTGTTATGTGCTGTCGAGTCAGACCCAACTCACAGTGACCCCTCCTTGGGTTTCTGAGGCAATATCACTACGGAAGTAGATTGTCCCATCTTCCTTCTGAGGAGTGGCTGGTGGGTTTAAACCACCAGCCTTCTGGTTAGCAGTCAAGTGCCTTAGGCAGTAGGTTACCAAAGCTCCCATGTATATATACACACACAGTAATATGTATTATAATATCATATATTATAATACATAGTGCCTAAAGCATTTGACTGCTAACCAGAAGGCTGGTGGTTCAAACCTACCAGCCACTCCTAGGGAGGATGATTGGGCAATTTACTTCCATAGAGATACCGCCTCAGGAACCCAATGAGGGGTCCCTATGAGTTGAATTTGACTCGAGGGCAGTGATATATAATATGCATATTACATATTATATATAATATATAAATATAATATATATGTACACCACAATTTAAAAAAAATTCACTGCCATTAAGTTGGATCTGACTAAGAGTGACCCCTCCTTTGGTTTCCAAGGTAGTATCACTACGGAACAATATTTATCTATTCATCAGTTGATGGACATTTGGGTTGTTTCCTTTTTTGGCTGGTATGAATAATGCTGCCTTGAACATCCATATACAAGATTTTGTGTGCATATATGTTATCATTTCTCCTGGTATATATCTAGCGGTGGAATTCTGGTAATATAGGAAATCTATGTTTAGCATTTTGAAGAACTACCTGACTGTTCTCCAAAGGAGGTGCACCATTTTACATCCTCACCATCTAGTTATAAGATAACCAATTCTTCCTCATCCACATCAGCACTTGTTACTATCTGTCTTTTTAAATTATAGTTATCCTAGTGCGTGTGAAAGGAGCTCTAATGGTGTAGTTGTTAAGACATTTGGCTGCTAACAAAAATGTCAGTGATTTGAACCCACCAGCTGCTCCATGGAAGAAAGATGGGGCAGTCTGTTTCCATAAAGATTTATAGCCTTTATACCCATTGGGGTTACTATGAGTCAGATTCAAATCAAAGGCATTGAGTTTTAGGTTTGAGTGAGTATGAAGCTATTTCTTTACCAATTCCTTTGATTACTTCTTTGATGATACTCTTTATGATTTTGATAAAAATTTAATTGATGTTTATCCCTTCTCTAAAATTAAAATGATGTCTAGTCTTAAATATCCTCCAAGAGGGAACAGCTCAATTGTGAAGAATGTGATAAAGGAAATCTATCACAGAAAAAGGGTGATGAATTTAAAGGAAGACAACACAGGTCTTTCATTCTTTTCTAGATGTTTCTCCAGAACAAGTCTCTATCAGTCATTTTCCCCAATGAAATCAAAGAAAAATATTGTTGTTGTTGTTGTTATGTGCTGTTGAGTTGGCCCCGACTCATAGCAACCCCTCCTTGGGTTGCCAAGGCAGTATCACTACGGAAGTAGATTGTCCAACCTTCCTTCTGAGGAGTGGCTGGTGGGTTTGAACCGCCAGCCTTCTGGTTAGTAGTTAAGTGCCTTAGGCACTATGCTACCAGGACTCCTAGAAAAATATTAATGAAAAGAATAAAACAATATGAAGCAAACAAAATATTTCCATCTATCTACTAGTTCACTAGGAGCTCTGGTAGTGTAGTGCCTAAGGCACTTGACTGCTGACTAGAAGGCTGGCGGTTCAAACCCACCAGCCACTTCTCAGAAGGAAATTTGGGCAATCTACTTCCATAATGATACTGCCTCTGAAACACAAGTTGGGGTCGCTATGAGTCGACTTGATGGCATATAACAACAACAACAACAACTAGTTCACTGACCAAAAGAGACAAAAAAAGAAAACTTATAACTCTACACACACAAAATCCAAGTTAGAAGGGACTAAAATAAGAATCCAAATAATAGATATGGTTTAACTTTTAATGACAACATGAGTGTTCTGGAAAAATTACTCAATGTTCCTACCTAGGCACAAACTGGACTAGAACTCCTCCACAACTATAAGGAATTTTTAATGTTTTACTTATAGAGTAATATTACTCATAGAGTAATATTATGCATGTAATAGAGGATAATATCGGTGGTGATTATTAAAGCTAATATTAAAAAGCACTTATTATGTATCAAATATTGGGATGTATTTTGTATATATTTTTGTCATAACACAAGTAATAGGTTTGTATGTATTTGTTATTTCCAATTTACATGAGGAAATGAGGCAAAAACTTGACTATTGTCACAAAGTTACTAAGTAGCAAGGAGGAGAATTAAACACAACGTGCCTGAATAGTATAGATGAGAACCTGTACTCATCCATTATATTTATTAATGCTCAAAAGATAAATGTATCCATTATAAATGGATAAATATTTCCAAATACCAATTTGTAAAATATGTGGTAAAAGAAAAATATATTTTTTAAAATTGAACAAAAGATTTATAGACACAAGAACAGAGTAGCCTATCACATATTTATCAATGTATTTACAGATTAAAATCTATATGCATCTATATAATAGTAATAAAGTAATTTAATGTATGCTTCCACAGGCTTCATTAACTTGTGATTACAATGGGTACATCATCAAAAGTAATAATTTTGCAAATGCCAACTTGACCTGCTCCCATAAAATATCAAATCTTTCAATGTCCAAACCAATTGTTCCTTGAATTTACTTGGAATTTATCACATGCATTTACAAATAATCTCATGGACTACAAAAGCCACATGGCATTTTTAGTGCATCAGCAAGGTTCCTTCCTTCCTGTTCTAGCAACCTCTTCAGTATCTATTTTCTGACAAGCCAATTTGAAGTATCAGCCCTCCAGCAGTCCCCAGTCATTAAGTATTTTGGTATGAGGAAAGGGGTCACTGAACATTTAAAATTCACTCAGCCTCTACATGTTAGTGTAGTGCCACACTCCCTGGAGCTCTAAATATTTCAAAGCTATGCTGGATTTTGCACAAATGTGGGTAGTAGACTCCTTTCCCATACCTTGTCACCAGATCACCAATACAGAAGTATTTGAGTTTCAGAGCTTTCCAAATTTTGACATTGTACAAACAATTCAATTTTCTTATAGATGCCCCTTTGCTTTCTATGCTGTGCAAATATGGCATTTCTCAGACTTCCTCCTTCATGTAGTCTCCTTTTCCATGTGCAGTTCAGCTAATCCAACTAGATAGCAAAAGGACCCACTGATGTACCAGGCTAACCCAGACATGTTGTTGTCAAGTGCTGTCGAGTCGTTTCCAACTCATAGCGACCCCATGCACAGCAGAATGAAACACTGCCTGATCCCACGCCAGCCCCACAATCCTTGCTATACTAGAGCCCATCATCGCAGCCACTGTGTCAGTCCATCTCGTTGAAGGCCTCCCCCTCTTTTGTCAACCCTCCACCCTACCAAGCATGACATCCTTCTCCAGGGAATGGTCCCTTCTTACAACATGACCAAAATAGGTGAGACGAAGTCTGGCCATTCTTGCTTCCAAGGAGCATTCTGGCTGCACTTGCTCCAGGACAGATCTGTTAGTTCTTTTAGCAGTCCATGGTACTTTCATCATTCTTCACCAGCACCACAACTCAAAAGCATCAACTCTTCTTCGGTGTTCCTTATTCATTGTCCAGCTCTCACATGCATACGAGGTGATTGGAAATATCATGGCTTGTGTCAGGTGCACCTTAGTCCTCAAGGAGATCTCCTTGCTCCTCGGCACTTGATACAGTTCCTTTGCAGTTGACCTTCCCAATGCTACACGTTGTCTAATGTCCTCACTGCTGCTTCCATTGGCATCGATTGTGGAACCAAACAACGTGAATTCTTTGACAACCTCAATCTTCTCTCCATTTATTGTGATGCTGCTCATTGGTCCAGTTGTGAGGATTTTTGTTTTCTTTATATTGAGATATAATCCATACTGCAGACTGTATTCTTCAACCTTCATCAGTAGGTGCCTTAAGTCATCCTCACTTTCAGCAAGTATTATCTGCATATCTCAGGTTGTTAATGATTCTTCCTCCAATCCTGATGCCACGTTTTTCTTCATATAGTCCAGCTTCTTGGATTATTTGCTCAGCATATAGATTGAATAAGTGTGGAGAAAGGATACAACCCTGATGCACTCCCTTCTTGATTTTAAACTATGTAGTGTCTCCTTGTTTTGTTTGAACGACAGCCTCCTGGTCAAGGTACAGATTCCTCATGAGTACAATCAAGTGCTCAGGAATTCCCATTCTTCCCAATGTTATCCATAATTTGTCATGATCCACACAATCAAATGCCTTTGCATAGTCAATAAAACACAAGTCAACATCTTTCTGGTATTCTTTGCCTTGAGCCAAGATCCATCTGACAACCCAGACATATATGAGTGCTAATGGTGGATATAGTTTAGCATCAACATGAAATCATTGCTGTATTATTTTTCAAACCCTTACATTATTTTGGAAATCTGATAAGGAATTTTTTTTTTTTTTTGTACAGCTTATTGATGACATGGGTGAAACATTATATTTTGCCAGATATGATTTTAGAATTGTAGCTTAAATATTTTTTCCACATCAAAAATATATTTAGTCAAATAAGATTAAGATGATGAGTATGAGGTACCTTATTAAAAAATAATCAGCGAATCTCAGAAGTGGAATATATTCCATTGCTAAACCAAAAATTTGTGTGTATGTGTGTATTTGACTAACAGATTTTGAAATGTAAGCAGTTAAATGAAAAATCAACAGATCAATGATTAAGAAATAAGCTAAATGACAAAGATATACAAATTTATTATTATTTATAATAAAAAAGTTATTCATTCTTGAGAAGTTCAAGTTAATACAGTTCTGTAGATACATGCACCAGAATGACACTCTGACAAAAGTGACCCAAGAAACTAAGAAAAAGAGATACCAAAAATATATTTGCTTCCCAGAACTCAAAGCAGAATTTGAGGAAACAGACTGAGCACCAACTGAAAGGGCAGGCAGAACTAGACCAGCAGGACAAGAAAAATTCATGGATTGACAGCAACCTGTCTTCTGGTGTGGAGCACTATGGTAATTTTAGGACCACACAAAATAACAACATGGGTTAAGAAGCTCAAGAAGGAAGATGCCAAGAGAACAAAGCTATTAGCAGATATTAAGTACAAATAATCCTGGAAAGAAACTAGAAGTTGGGCAGGATATGGCCCAGGCAGGGCACTCTTGGGGGAGGAAGAGTATAGGTGTGTAACCAGGGAACCATAGGGAAATATATCTAGAGCTAGTAAAACAAACTGAGACATCTGAGCCACAGTGAAGGAGAAAGTATAGGCAAGGAGTACATAATTGTGGAAGAATAAAGAGGAGTAAGAGAGGGACGGGCAAGAGCACCAATCCTTTTGAAGAGTGCCAGAGGAGAGGAAGTTGTGTGCTTGCCCACATACCTCCCACTCTTTTGAGCTGGCGAGTAAAGATGACCAGGCACTCCTGTGTGGTTGACCATGACCCACTCCCCACCCCCAACCCAGCAAGTGGTGTTGTCAACACTTCCATGTGCTCATCCACCTGCCTCCCACCCCCCCGACCCAGTGAGTGTTGGTGACCACATACTTCTTTGCACTCAATTGACCACCAACAACCCCCTTTGACCAGGCTAAGTAGAGAGCAACCTCTTATTCCCCCCTAACCCTCCATCTACTTCCATCTGCCAGACTAATGAGTAGTAGAGAGCTCTCACCACACACTATTAACCACCAACCTAAGTTTTGGCATACATTATTTATGATGTGTCTGCATGAATGGTTCATATTCCCACCCATTGACCTGGCAAGTAAAGGAGAACCACTGCCACATCATCTTCTTGACTACTACACCTAACACACCTATTCCTGTACCACTGGAACAATGACAGATGGTGGACAATGCCCTCCCATCCTGCCCTCACCCATACCACACAACCAGCAAATAGAGACCCATACTCACACTGCCAGTTGCTGTCCCATCCACATGGAGACAGGGAGTGAATGCTTCAGTGCTGCCAGGTCAGTGACTAGCATAGTATGCCTGCCTCACCCACATGGATATATTAAAAAAAAAAAAAAAAAAAATCAGAACAAAGCAAGCAAATATATAATGACACAATAAACAAAATAATAATTCAATGCCTCA
>NW_006921765.1:2052452-2060335 GCF_000298275.1 Orycteropus afer afer | reverse complement strand
CTTCCTGGCTTTTAATCCCCTTTCTCCTGCTCTTCCCACCTGCTGCTTTGGGTGTCCCTGAGTTGTCTCTCCTCACCTGTATCCCTGGGGCTGACTGCTCTTCTGTCCAGGTTCCTGGCTTTTATCCCCTTTCTCCTGCTCTTCCCGCCTGCTGCTTTCAGTGTCCCTGAGTTGTCTCTCCTCACCTGTAACCCTGGGGCTGACTCTGACAAAGGAATAGATTGAGAAAATGCAAGTAAATGAGATGATTGGCATTGCAACAGAAATTGACTGAGGTCTAGAGTATCATAAAAGAATATTATGAAAAATTGTACTTCAACAAGGTTAAAAACAGAAGAAATGGACAAATTTCTAGAAACTTATTACCTACCGAAACTAACACAAACAGATAGAAAATTTGAAGAAACCATAACAACAAAAAAAAAGAAATTGAAGAGGTCATGAAAAAAAGAAAGAAAAATCCTAACACCACCACCAAAAGCTGGCCAAGATAGGTTCACTGAAGGATTCTATGAAACATTTGGAGAACTGTTGACATTATTTCTACTCAAATCCTTCCACAGGATTGAAAATGAAGGAATACTGCTGAATTTATTCTATGATGCCAGCATAACCCTGATACAAACTCAGACAAAGACATAGCAAAAAGAAAATTATAAACAAATATTCCTCCTGAATATAGACACAAAAATTTCTCAACAAATTTTTAGCCAATAGAGTTCAACAGCCTATCAAAAAAATAATATTTCATAACAAAGTGAGATTCATAACAAGTATGCACAGACAAGTCACTATAAGAAAACAAATCAACAAAATTCACTTCATTTATAAAACAAAGGAAAAGAATGACATGATAATGCCAATCAATGCAGAAAAACTTGCTAAAATGCAAAACCCTTTCCTAATAAAAATTCTCAGCACAATAGGAATATATTAAAATTCTGCAACATAATTAAGGACATATACACAATACCAAAAGCCAATATTACCCTCAATGGAGAGAGACTGAAAGCATTCCCCTTGAGAATGGGAACCAGACAAGGATGCTCTCTATCATCTCTTTTATTCAATATTGTGCTGGGACTCTTTGCCAGAGCAATAAGGCAAGACATGAAAGTAAAACCCCCTACCATCAAGTTGATTCTAACTTATCACAACCCTATAGGAGTTCTGGTAGCATAGTGCCTAAGGCACTTGACTTCTAACCAGAAGGCTGGCAGTTCAAACCCACCAGCCACTCCTCGGAAGAAAGATGGGGCAATCTACTTCTGTAGTGATACTGCCTCGGAAACCCAAGGAGAGGTAGCTATAAGTCGGGTCCGACTTGAAGGCACATAACAACAGAGCAGAACTGTCTCATAGGGTTTCCAAGGCTATAAATAAGACTACCTCATCTATTTCCCACAGAGCACCTGGTGGGTTTAAACCACCAACCTTTCAGTTAGCAGCCAAATGTCTTAACCACTGGGCCACAAGAGCTTCTTAAGGGAAATAAAGAGCATCCAATTTGATAAGGAAGAATTAAAACTATCCCTATTGGCAAAAGACATGATACATACACAGAAAATCCCAGAGATTCTACAAAAGCTACTGGACCTAATAGAAAGATTAGACAAAGTACAAAATCAACATATAAAAATCACTTGGATTCCTCTACACTAAGACACCAAACTCCAAAGAGAATCAAGAAAATAATATCATTTACAATAGCTCCCCAAAAGATAAAATAGTTAAGAATAAATCCAACTGCGGACATAAAAGGCTAATTAAAAAACAAACAAACAAACAAAAAACTATAAATAACACTACTACAAGAAACCAAAAAAGACATACATAACTGGAAATACATACCATGCTCATGGATAAGGAGACTTGTTGTTTTTAGGTGCCAACAAACCAGTTCCAATTCATAGTAACCCTATGTACAACACATCAAAGCACTGCCTGGATCTGCACCATGTTCACAATCTTTGCTATCCTAGAGCCTATTGTTGCAGACTGTGTCATTTATGGCATTGAGGGTCTTCCTCTTTTTTGCTGACATTCTACTTTTCCAAGGAGGATGTCTTCTCCAGGGACTGATCCTTACTGATAACATGTCCAACATATGTGAGATGAAGTCTCAGCATCCTCATGTCTAAGGAACATTCAGGATATAATTCTTCCATGACAGATTTGTTTGTTCTTGCAGTGAATGATATGTTAAATATTCTTTGCCAACACTATAATTCAAAAGTATCAATTCTTCTTCAGTCTTACTTATCTCTTGTCCAGCTTTCACATGCATATGAGATCATTGAAATTACCATTGGGTCAGGTACATTTTAGCCCTCAAAGTGACATCTTTTCTTTTTAACAGTTTAAAGAAGTCTTATGCAACAGATTTCCAAAATACAGTATGTCATTTGATTAGGTGTTGATTTTTTGTCCAAGTAAAATGAAATTCCTGACAACTTCAAACTTTTCTCCATATATCATAATGTTGTGAATTGACCAAATTGTGAAGATTTTTGGTTTCTTTTTGTGGAGGTGTGATTCATACTTAA
Source organism: Orycteropus afer afer (assembly GCF_000298275.1). Classification (NCBI taxonomy): domain Eukaryota; kingdom Metazoa; phylum Chordata; class Mammalia; order Tubulidentata; family Orycteropodidae; genus Orycteropus; species Orycteropus afer. The sequence continues at coordinate 2,057,789 of NW_006921765.1, read as the reverse complement.
GGCAATAGTCTTTGAACTTAATCAGTAAATTCTTCAAATCCTTTTCACTTTCAGAAAACTAGGTTGTGTCATCTGCATATCACAACTTGATAATGAGTCTTCCTCCAATCCTAATGCTTCATTCCTCTCCATATAGTCCAGCCTTTCAGATTATGTACTCAGCATACAGACTGAGTAAGTGTGATGAAACTATACAACTTTTATGCACACCTTTCCTGATTGGAAACCATGCAATGTTCCCTAGTTATGTTCAAACAACTATCTCTTGGTCTATGTACAGGTTACACATAACTTCATTTAGGTGTTCTGGAAATCCCATTCTTTCTATTGTTATCTATAATTTGCTTTGATCCACACAGCTGAATGCCTTTGCATAGTCCATAAAATACAAATAAACATATTTCTGGTATTCTCTGCTCTCAGCCAAAATCCATCTGGCACTAGCAATCATGTCCTTCATTCCACATCCTCTTCTGCATCTGGCATGAATTTTTTGCAGTTTACTACTGATGTACTGCTAAAACCATTTTAAAATTATTTTTAGCTAAACTTTACTTGCAAATGATATTGACAGTATTGTTCAATAATTTCCACATTTTGTTGAATCACTTTTCTTGGAATCAGCACAAACATGGATCTCTTCCAGTCAATTAGCCAGGAAACTGTCTTCCAAACTTCTTGGTGTGGAAAAGTGAGTGCTACCAGTGTTGCATCTGTTTGTTGAAATATCTCAATTGGTATGCTATCAATTCTTTGAGTCTTGTTTTTTTCAATGCCTTCAGTGTAGCTTGGATTTATTCCTTCAGTATCATCAGTTCTTCATATGTTATCTCCTGAAAAGTTGAACATCAACAAATTCATTTTAGTACAATGACCTGTATTCCTTTCATCTTCTTTTGATGCCTCCTGTATTGTTTAATACTTTCCCCATAAAATCTTTCAGTATTGCAGTTTGAGATTTGAATTTTTCTTCAGTTCTTTCAGCTTGAAAAATGTCATGTATGTTATTCCTTTTTGGCTTTCTAACTCCAGTTCTTTGCACATTTCATTATAATGCTTTGCTTTGTCTTCTCAAGCCACCATTTGGAATCTTCTATTTTGTTCTTTTGCTTCATCATTTCTTCCGTTAACTTTAGTTACTCTACATTAAATAACACGTTTCAGCATCACTTCTGATATCCCCTTTATCTTTTATTTTTTCCTTGGCTTTTTAACGGCCTTTTTTCTTTCCTCATGTATGATGTCCTTCTTGTCAGCCTACAAATCATCTGGTCTTCAGTTATTGGTGTTAAATGGGTCAAACCTATTCTTTAAATGGTCTCTAAATTTGGTGGGATATAATCAAGATTGTATTTTCGTTCTCACGCACTTGTTTTAATTATCTCCAGCTTGATCTTGAACTTGCATATGAGCAATTGACAGTTTGTTCCACAGTTCTGACTTGTGACCTTGTTCTGACTAATTATATTAAGTTTCTACATCACCTCTTTCCACAGATATATTGGATTTGATTCCTGTGTATTTCATCTGATGAAGTCCATGTGTATAGTCACCATTTGTGTTGAAAAAGGCATTTGCAATAAGCAAGTCTCAAGTCTTGCAAAATTCTATCATGTGATCTCCGGTGTCATTTCTATCACCAAGGTCATATTTCCTAACCACCAATGTTTTGCCTTTGTTTTCAACTTTCACATTCTAATCATCAGTAATTATCAATGCATCTTGATTACATGTTTGATCAATTTCAGACTGCAGAAGTTGGTAAAATTCCAATTTCTTCATCTTTGGCTTAGTGGTTAGTGAGCAAATTTGAATAATATTCATATTAGGTAGGCTTTTTTGTATACATATGGATATCATTCTATCAGTGACAGCATTGTACTTTAGGACAGATCATGAAATGTTCTTTTTGCTGATGAATGTGGTATCATTATTCTTCAATTTGCTATTAGTGACATAATAGACCATATGATTGTCCTATTCACTGCTTAGACATCAAGACTGAACTACTGGTCTTGAAGACTAAGGTCCATACTCTTGAGAAACCTCTATGTCAACTGGCAAAAAACAGGTCAGAAATATCATGCTCTACTTTCCTGTCTGTTCAGTAGTGGACTGGGATCATAAAAGCTTATGAGTGACCACCTAAGAAGCAGCATTTAGTCTCTTTCTATATGGAGCAAAGCAGAAAGAGGAAAACTAAAGAGCCAAGGAAGCAATTAGTCCAAGAGACTAATGGCCTTCATGAACCACAACCTCTTCTATCCCGAGACAAGATGAACTGGATGTTTCTGGCTACCAGTACTGAATGCTCTGACCAGGACCACAATAGGAAGAATGGATTTAAAAAAATGTATTACAAAATGCATCATTTTAAAAAAATTCCAGCAGCATTCAAGAAATCAGATGTTGTACTGAGCTGGGTGAACGTGCTGCAGAACAATTCTGTAAAGAGTTGAAAAGTAAAGTTGTGTCTCTAAAGATTAAGGTGCACCTCTTACTCGACAGCACATAACAACAACAAGCCAAGCCATAATGTTTTCAATCACCTCATATACATGTCAAAGCTGGGCAATGAATAAGGAAAACTGAAGAAGAGTTGATGCTTTTGACTTTTGGTGTTGGCAAAGAATACTGAAGGTACCATGGACTGCCAGAAGAGCTAACAGATCTGTCCTGGAAGAACTGCAGTCAGAATGCTCCTTGTTTGTAAGAATGCCCAGACTTCACATCAACTACTTCAGTCATGTTGTCAGAAGGGACCATTCCCTGTGGAAGGATATCATGCTTGGAAAAGTGGAAGGTCAGTAAAAAAGGGGAAGGCTCTCAATAAGATGGATTGATATAGTGGTTGCAACGATGGACTTAGGTATAGCAAGGATTGTGAGGCTGGTGCAAGACTGAGCAGTGCTTAGGTCTGTTGTACATAGGGTCACTATGAGTCGTAGCCAACTGGAGAGCACCTAACAACAACAAAAACCACAACAACACAAAATGCAAATTAAAAAAAGGACCAAACTTACTAGTCTGAAACAGACTAGAGGAAAACCGGAGAATATTGCCCTAAGACAGCCTTGTAACTTGAAACTGAAGACACCCCTGGAGTCCACCTTTTAGCCAATTAACAAATATGCCTATAAGATAAATAACAACATCTAGGAAGAATATGTTTCTTAGAACAGTCAACTACATGAGACTAAAAGGGCAACATTTGTCCAAAACCAAAGATGAAAAGCCAGAAAGGGACAGTGAAACCAGACGAATGGAAACAGAGAAACCAGGGAGGAAAAAGGAAAAGTGTTGACACATTGTGGGAATTGCATTCAATGCCACAGAATAATTTGTGTGTGAATTATTGATCGGAAAACTAATTTGCTATGTAATTTGTCACCTAAAGTATAATAAAATGTTCCAAAAAATATATGCAGAAGTCATTCATTCTTTTTTTACTTTGCTTACAAAACTGTGATTTAATGACTTGTTACTCTATGCAAATCACCAGGAATATCAAGATAAATACAACATGCCATGTAAATTAATAATTGCAATGGATGATGTATCTTATAAATAGACAAATTATATCTGAATAATAAAAAAAGTGATTGAATGACTCAGAGTTGTAAGAGCTAGATTTAGGAGCTTGAAAGTTTTACAAGGGAGATAAAGAGACACAGAGGAAACAATGTTACCAAATTACAATGTCTAAATAAGAATTGGTCATAGTAAGATAGGAAATTTTCTGATACAGATTTAACCTTAGATTCCACATGGTTTTTCTGATTGACTCATACCAGCCACTAACTCTCCAATCTCATTTAATTTTTCCCCATAGTGCTGTACTTAGACAGCTCTACCTAGTTTCTGAGTCAATTATCAACACAACAAGGAATACTTTAAGATCCTCCAGCCTACCACCTGTTGGTTCTAAAAGTGCTTTTATTTCTGGATGCTCACTCTCCACATATATGATTAAGTACTAAATTTTATACTAGCCCACACAGCTACTTTAAGGATCTCTGGTGGAGTAATGCTTAAGTGATTTGACTGCTAACCAGAAGGTTGGTGGTTCAAACCCAACAGCAGCTCCATGGAAGGAAGATGAGGCAAGCTACTTCGTTAAAGATTTACCACCTGAGAAACCCAAAGGGGGTTGCTATGAGTTGGAATCAACATGATGGTAGTGAGTTTGTTTTCTTTTTGGATTTTGGTTTTACATATCTATGTATCTTATTGTCCACCTATTCTGTTTCCTGCTGAACCCAGATCCCTAACTCAATCCCAATCTGTTTGATCTGGCCCGTTTCATGAGTCTAACTCTTGCTACTTGCCTCTTCAATCATTATCAGAACTTTAATTCTGTCTTCCAGCCTGACTTAAATATCTTTTCTTTCTGAAAGCCTATGCTATTGAGGCCTGCTTATTGGAATGTGTGACCATTGCTATCAAGCCATAAAGGTCTGAGCTCACTTTGTCTTCCCTTCTTCAATATTGTACAGTGAATTGCTGACTTTCTCATTCAAGAACTTGCTCCAAAGGGCAGTTCCACTGTCCCTTGTTCTCTACCTACCTATTTAATTTCTCCTTAACTCTATATTCACACAACAAATTCCTGAATAATAATAATAAATCAATGGTTCCCTCCCTCAACCCTCAATAAACACTAGCTCCGCTCTTTGTATTTCATTTTACAGCCATTAACAACACTTTCTATATAATTGTCCTAGCCAGAAGCTAGGAACTTTTTTCTTTTTCTTTATTTTCCTTCACAATCTGCAAGTTAGTCATCAGATGTTGTTGAAGTTATCTACTAAATTTCTTATTCCCACTCTCTCTCTATCTCAAATACGACTACCATGTCTCCAATATTATTTTCCTGAACTCTACCCATATCTTGCTCTCTAGCATTATATTCTTTGTTCTGATCACAAGCTGAATGCTAGATTGTGGAATGTGCTCTTTTTACAAAGCACAGCTGATTCTGCCATATTGCCACTTTAAACCCTTCAGTGAGTCACCACTTACTACAAAATATTTAGTAATTTCTGAGTATAAAACCTAAGGTCTGTATTTTCATTTAAAAAAATAATATTTTATTGAGTTTTTAGTGAAAATTCACATAGCAAGTTAGCAAACCTAAGGTCTTTATAATTTATTCCTCAGTAATCCAAAAAGGAATAAAAGTCAGGAAGCCAGAGAGAAAAGCAATCAGCCGAAGGGATTAGGTGAGGAGAGGAAACTCAGGCCCACCCAGAGTAGCAGGCCAGAAGAGCAGGAGAAAGGGGATAAAAGCCAGGAACCTGGACAGAGGAGCAGTCAGCCCCAGGAACAGCCCAGGGA
>NW_006921765.1:2047892-2052352 GCF_000298275.1 Orycteropus afer afer | reverse complement strand
AAAGAACTAGAAGAATTCAATAAAATAATACAAGAACAAACTGACAAAATAAAATAGACAATAAGAAACCATACATTAGCAACTTCTAGAAATTCAGAGGATTAAAAATAAAATTTGAGAAATGGATAACTCAATGGAAGGATGTAGTAGAGTTGAAGCAATAGAATACAAAATTAGCAAAATAGAGGACAAATCTCTCGACACTAATTTGTTTCAGGAACAATTAGAAAAAAAGAATGAAGAAAAATGAAGAAAGTTTCAGAATTATGTGAGACACTATCAAGAGGAATAATCTACATATGGTCACAAGAAGATATCCAACCAAGAAGCTCAACAAATCCCACACAGGATAGATCTCAAAAGAAAAATCACCAAGACATCATCATCAAAATTTCCAAAATGAAAGACAAGGAAAGACTCCTGAGAAAAATTTAGGAGAAAAGGAATATTACCAACATTTGACTGAGCTCTGATTTCTCAAAAGAAGCCATTCAAAAAAGGCAATGACATGATATATACTAAACCCTGAAAAAAAAATTGCCAACCAAGAATTATATATTCAGCAAAATTCTTTCTCAAATACAATGGTGAAATTAGGACATTTCCAGATATACAGAAATTAAGGGGATTGGTTAAATAATAATAATAAAATGAAGACCAGTCTTACAAGAAATATTGAAGGATATCATTTGGACAGAAAACCACATCAGACAAAAACCTGAGATTAAAACATATGATAGCATCAGGCAGATACCAAATCAGATAAAGAAATCTCGAAAACAAAATAAAACTACAAGACTAAAGACTGGAAATCAGAGACGTCAATTGGTAAATGATAACAACTTCAAAACAAACAGGGAGGATACATATAACTTCCATACAGAGAGGAAATCTAGGCCACATCAAGAAAAAAAGTGAAAGTTTTAAACTAAGGATGATAAAGGTACATTTCTGGGTAACCATGAAGAAAATTTAACAATCTAGTAATCAAAATTAAAAAAGAAAAAAAAAAGAAAAGAAAAGAAAAGGCAGTCGGTAAACTAGTAAAGTCAACAACAAAGAAGAAAAACTCAGCACAGAAATTTGAGTGGAACAAAAAAACAGTCAACACACGCACCCCCACATTACAAGCATGAAAAAATGAGAGCAGTAAGTTTGTACATGTTGATTATCATAGTGAAAGTAAATGGTTTAAATGTACCAGTCAAGAGACAGAGAATAGTAGAAGAGATGAAAAAAAAAAAAAAGTCTCATCAATGTGTTCTCTACAGGAGACACACCTAGATACAAATACATAAATAAGCAAAAAATGGAACAAAAAATATCAAGCAAACAGTGACAATAAAGGGAAGAAAAGCAATACTAATGTCTTATAAAATAGACTTTAAGGAAAAATCCACCACAAAATACAAAGAAGGAAAATTATGATTAAAGAGTCAGTACAACAAGAGGACATAATCATAATAAATATTTATGAATTCAATTACAGAGATCCAAAATACATAAAACACTAATAGTTAGCACTGAACCGAGAAATAGACAGTCCCACCATAACAGTAGGAGAATGTAACACATCACTTTAAATGAAAAACAGAACAACTAAGAAAGAAACTCAACAAAAATGCAGAAGATCTAAACACCACAATCAACCAACTTGACTTCATAGATATATATAAAATATTCCATCCCAAAGCAGCACAATACACATTCTTTTCCAATACATATGGATCATTCTACAGAATAGACCATATTTTAGGTCATAAAGCACACCACAAAAAACTAAAAAAATATTGTTGTTGTTGTTAGGTGCCGTTGAGTCATTTCCAACTCATAATGACCCCATGCACAGCAGAATGAAACACTGCCCAATCCCATGCCAGCTTCATGATCCCTGCTATAGTTGAGCCCATCATCACAGCCACTGTGTCAATCCATCTCATTGAAGGCCTTCCCCTCTTATGTCGACCCTCCACCCTACCAAGCATGACATTCTTCTCCAGGGAATGGTCCCTTCTGACAACATCGCCAAAGTAGGTGAGATGAAGTCTGGCCATTCTCCCTTCCAAGGAGCATTTCGGGTGCACTTCCTCCAGGACATATCTGTTAGTTCTTTTAGCAGTCCATGGTACTTTCAGCATTCTTGCCAGCACCACAACTCAAAAGCACCAACTCTTCTTTGGTCTTCCTTATTCATTGTCCAGCTCTCACATCCATATGAGGCGATTGGAAATATGGCTTGTGTCAGGCGCACCTTAGTCCCCAAGGAGACATCCTTGCTCCTCAGAAGCTGAAACAGTTCCTTTGCGGTTGACCTTCTGAGGGTTACACGTCATCTAATGTCTTGACTGCTGCTTCCATTGGCATCGATTGTGGAACCAAGCAGCGTGAATTCTTTAACAACCTCAATCTTCTCTCTATTTATTGTGATACTGTTCATTGGTCCAGTTGTGAAGATTTTTGTTTTCTTTACATTGAGACATAATCCATACTGCAGACTATATTCTTCAACTTTCATCAGTAAGTGCCTTAAGTCATCCTCAATTTCAGCAAGCAAAGTTGCATCATCTGTGTATCTCAGGTTGTTAATGATTCTTCCTCCAATCTTGATGCCATGTTTTCATTCATATAGTCCAGCTTCCCTGATTATTTGCTCAGCATATATATAGAATAAGTGTGGGGAAAGGATACAATCCTGACACAATCCCTTCTTAATTTTAAACCATGTAGTGTCCCCTTGTTCCATTTGAATGACAGCATCCTCGTCAAGATACAGGTTCCTTATGAGTATAATCAAGTGCTCAGGAATTCCCATTCTTCTCAATGCTATCCATAATTTGTCAGGATACACACAATCAAATGCCTTTGCATATTCAATAAAACACAAGTAAACATCTTTCTGGTATTCTTTGCCTTGAGCCAAGATCCATCTGACAACAGCTATGATATCCCTTGTTCCACGTCCTCTTCTGAATCCAGCTTACACCTCTGGAAGTTCTCTGTCAATATACTGCTGCAAATGTTTTTGAATTATCTTCAATAAGATCTTACTTGTGTGCGATATTAATGATATTGTTCTATAATTCCCACATTCTGTGGGATCACCTTTCTTTAGAATGGATGTCTTCCAGTCAGTTGGCCAGGTAGCTGTCTTCCAAATCTCTTGGCATAACTGAGTGAGTGCCTCCAGTGGGGCATCTGTTTGTTGAAATATCTCAGTGGGTATTCCATCAATTCCTGGAGCCTTTAGATCATCTCTAAATTCAGGAGGGATATATTCAAGATCATATTTTGGCTCTCTTGGACTTGTTTTAATTGTTTTCAACTTCAAGTTGAACTTGCCTAAGAGCAGTTGATGGTCTGTTCCACAATCAGCTCCTGGCCTGGTTTTGGCTAAAGATATTGAGCTTTTCCATCACCTCTTGCCACTGACGTAGTCAATCTGATTCCTGCGTATTCCATCTGGTGAAGTACATGTGTAGAGCTGCTGTTTGTATTGTTGAAAAAAGGTGTTTGCAATGAATAAGTCGTTGGTCTTGCAAAATTCTACCATGAGAGTTCCAGCATTATTTTTGTCACCAAGGCCAAATTTTCCAACTTCCAGTGATTCTTCTTTGCTTCCAACTTTTGCATTCCAGTCACCAGTGATAATTAACACATCCCGATTGCATGTTAGGTCAATTTTAGACTGCAGAAGTTGATAAAAAATCTTCAATTTCCTCATCTTTGGCTTTGGTGGTTGGTGCATATATTGGAAAAATAATTGTATTAACGGGTCTTCCCTGTAGGTGTATGGATATTATGCTATCACTGGCAGCATTGTACTTCAGGACAGATCTTGAAACATCCTTTATGATGATCAATGTCATGCCATTCCTCTTCAAACTGTCATTCCCGGCATAGTAGATCATGTGGTTGTCTGACTCAAAATGGCCCAAACCAGTCCATTTCATCTCACTAATGCCAAGGATATCAATCTTTATGCATTCCATTTCATTTTTGAAAAACTTCCAATTTTCCTAGATTCATACTTCGTACATTCCATGTTCCTATGATTAACGGATGTCTGCAGCTGTTTCTCCATGATTTGAATGGTCCCAATTTTGTTTATACTCCTCAATTTGAGTGGTGCCACATCGGCAAATGGAAGTCTCAAAAGCTTTACCTTATCCATATGTGTAAGACAGGGTTTACTCTGATGATGCAGCTCTTTCCTAGTCCTATTTTGACAGCCTTATAACATGACCAGACTATTCATAAAGTTGTGTGGTAATGTATCATACAGTGTTTCTATGCTATTCATAAGGTTTTCCTTGGCCAATTATTTGAGAAGAAATATTAAAATAGTACAAAGCATCTTCTCTGATCGGTTGGGCAATCCTACTTCCGTAGTGATACTGCCTCAGAAACCCAAGGAGGGGTCGCTATGAGTCAGGGCTGACTCGACGGCACATAACAACAAC
>NW_006921765.1:2033981-2045650 GCF_000298275.1 Orycteropus afer afer | reverse complement strand
CATGGACTGCTAAAAGAACTAACAGATCTGTCCTGGAGGAAGTGCAGCCAGAATGCTCCTTGGAAGCAAGAATGGCCAGACTTTGTCTCACCTATTTTGCTCATGTTGTAAGAAGGGACCATCCCTGGAGAAGGATGTCATGCTTGGTAGGGTGGAGGGTCGACAAAAGAGGGGAAGGCCTTCAACGAGATGGATTGACACGGTGGTTGCAATGATGGGCTCAAGTATAGCAGGGATTGTGGGGCTGGCGCGGGATGGGGCAGTGTTTCGTTCTGCTGTGCATGGGGTTGCTATGAGTCAGAAACGACTCGACGGCACTTAACAACAACAACAATCCAAATTACTTAGGTTTCAAAAATGAGTTGTGCTCTTTTCCCCACAATTTCCTTTCCAAGAGTGCTTCCTTCTAGCACCACAAAAATAGCCTGTTAAACTTTTAGGACTCAGATTTACAATTACATCCCCTGTGAATCCTTGTTTTGAGGTACACTTTACACTCACACACGAATTTCCTAATTTCCCTGCTTCATGCCATCTCCCTAACTTGTACACATTTTAATCACAGCACTTAACTGTACACACTATGGTAATTTTTATTAGCATCCTCACCACTAACAAAAAACTATTTGTGGCATCTTTGATTGTCTTTTCTCTAGTTAGTATTTCTCAACAATGATATTATTGATATTTTAAGCCAAATAATTACTGTGCATGTGTGTGCATGCCTTGGTGAGGATAAGCATGCATTGTAGTATGTTTAGCAGCATGTCTGGTCTCTAATTGCTAGGTATCAGTAGCACCCACCCCAAATTTAGACAATCAAAAATGTCTTTTGTTGATTCCAAATGTTTTCTGCCAAGATATGTAGAGGAAGTCTGAATTTCCCCAGGTTAGAAACACTGATCCAGTTGAAAGTTTGGCATACGGTAGTTTGGTAAAGAAAGAAAAGAGGAATGAAAGGAGGGAAGGAGAAAAGAAGGAAGGTAGGAAGGAACAGAAGGAGGGAGAGAGGAAGACAGTGAGGGAGAAAAGAGATGAAGAAATATGTGAAGGATAAAAGATGGGATAGATAAGAATCTAACATCATGGTTATTTAAAAAGAGAGCCCTTGAGATATTCAGTCAGGGATTAGTCATCTGTTATCCCAAGATTAAACTATGTGCATTGATATCACCGTTAGTGATAAGACACAGGCAGGAAAGAAAATAAAAATAAAACAAAGGGGGAAGTACGTAAGAGATAGTATAACAAAAAGGAAGGAGAGAGGAAGCAGAAAATCACAGTTGCACTGGCAGTATGAAATGGAGTTACAGCAGCAGTATCAAAAGTTCTTCACGTGTATCAATGATATGCTATGTAGTTAAGAGTATTGGCTCTGGAAATAGGTAGTCTGGGTCCATATTCTGCTCTATGACTTATTGCCTCACTTCTGTTGCTTCATCTGTAAAATGATGATAACAATTTTGCTATTTCATTTGGCTGTTGAAAACATAGTGATGAATACATTAGATACTTCACATAAAAGATTTAGAAGTGTCAGGGGCATTTTAACTTCTTCACAAATGATAACCATCTATAGTTATCTCTTCTTTGGAAGGAAGATTGGGCAATCTGCTTCCATACAGATACTGCATTGGAAACCCAAGGAAGTGTGGCTGTGAATCGGGTCTGACTAGATGGCGCATAACAACAACAACAACAACACACTGATAATAATATAGAAAAAAATGGACTTGGGATATATTTTTAGAGCCACCAGAAGTCCAGATATTCTTTGACATTCATAGTATCAAATATTTTGTTGCAGGGTTTAGGTAAATATTTTTGTATTTTCAGGTCATGAACCTTTGCATTTTTACTATCTGCATGTAATTCCTTATTTGGAAAAAGTTTCAGGTCAACCCTTGATTTCTTCATTTCTTCGTATCACTTGGTCACACATGGCTTCTTACAGAAGTCATTAAGCAAGAAACACTGGGGTAGAAATCCCAGAAGAACTTTAATAGGCCTTAGCCTTAGAGAAGCTGACATATTTACTGTTGTTGACCTAGTCATAAACTTCTTTATGGCAGGAGCCTCAGGCTCTGGAGGCTGATGGCAAGAGGATGAGATTGTGAGAGGTAAGGGACTTTTTACCAGGTCCTCCTTGACGGAAGGTATATGGAAATCTGGTCAGAAGTCAAGGCTGGCCTGACTTCTGCAAGCCAGAGCTCCATGGCTCTATCAGGGCACTGCATTAGCATCCAGTTCAGCAGGGAAGAGAGCTAGCATCCTAAATGAAAGAGTGGCCTTTATTCTTAGAGTTGTTGTTGTTGTTGTTATGTGCTGTCCAGTCGGACCAGACTCTTGACAGCACATAACAACAACAACAAAAACAACAACAAGTGACCCCTCTTTGGGTTTCCGAAGCAGTATCACTATGGGAGTAGATTGCCCAAATTTCCTTCCGAGGAGTGGCTGGTGGGATTGAACCGCCAGCCTTCTGCTTAGCAGTCAAGTACCTTAGACACTACACTACCAGAGCTCGTGTAGTACATATTCCAGACTGACATATTATGGTCCCTTGTCATTTAAGAGTACAAAATCTGCCTATTTCCTTTCTCATGGATATTTCTTCTGGTTTAAGAAGGCTAAGATTACCAAGCAGAGGTTAGTGGAAAGAGAACTTTCAGGATTCCAGTGAAAACTCTGCTAATATTAGTTTTTCCACATTGTCATTTTGCTGCCCTAGACCTCAGTTTTTTTGTGGGTAAAAGGAAGGGTTTAGACCTTCTAATTTCTAAAAGAAATAGTTGTTTTCATAACATAACATAACAATAGTGTCTTTCTGTGTTCTCTCTGAACTCCTTCCTGCATTGACTGAAAAGATTATTTGAAGATGGGGTAGGGTGGGAAATGTCTATCCACAGTTTTGCCCCATTGATTAATCATCATCATCATCCTTTTACATATGTCTGCAATTACTATAAAATTTCATGTATTCTGTGAATGTAAATTCACCATTACCCATTTAAAGTGATCATTTCTTTTTTTAATGCACATTATTTTCATACTTTTTCTCTTACAGTGAATTCTTTCTACTTCCATACTAGATCCTATAATCCTTATTGCATTTTGTGTGTACATGAGTGCATGGGGCTTGTGTGTATGTGTTGGGGGCAGAGCAGCAGGAGCAAAGAAGGAAAAAGTATGGGTTTTCTGAGTACCTATAGGATGAAAGAACAAAGAAATTAGAGAGCCAATTTCTCCTCATTTATCAACTATTTACTTTATCTGTAATTTGCATTTATGACAAGAGTGAAAAAATCTACTATCTGACTCATCAACAATGTACATCTGGCAGTAAGGAGCACCAGGGTGCAAGCTAAGAGCAATGCTGTCTGTGATGGTTAAAGTTATGTGGCAAATTGGCTGAGCCAATTTGTCAGTTTTGTAATAATGTCATTTAGCAGTTATGGAATGTAATTTGGCAGTTCTACAATGATGCATTCATCCTTCATTTTGTGATCCTGTGTGGTCATCTTCCATTTTTGCATAATGCTGATTTTGCATGATGACTTGGTATTTGGAAACTAACCAAATCAATAAGTGCACATTATACCCACATATATGAGTTTACTTCTTTGATTGTAGGACTATATTTTAGCAATGTTCATATTCCCAGTAGTGCATCATATAGGAAGTGAACAGAGCTCAACTGCTGAGCTCCAACTGCTTCCTGAAATTTCACCCATTCTTCCTTTGGAATATTAATAAAATATGTATAATGTATGAGCCATTATTCTAAGCATTTTACATGGATTGTATCCTTTAATTCTCATAACAATAATATAAAGTAAGTACTAGTATCATTTTTATTTTAAGATAAGATAATATGCCATACAGAGAGATTAAATAACTTTCACTGAATCACAAAGCTGGTTACTGATGGAGCCAGGATTCAAAACCAGAGAGACTAGTTCAGGACCCAGTGTTCTTCCTCATCTACAGTTCTGCCCATGGAAGTATAGATGATGATGAAAAAATAGCACACTATCTATATAAACACTGCATTATGAATTGGTGTAACCCACACTTGTAGACCTCTAGGGATAAAGAAGGGGAAAAGAAGACAAGATAATAAAAGGCTGGTGACATTGAACACAAAATTTCTCCCTTCTATTGTGAAAAAGGAGCAGTGAGAACAATAAGAATTTCTTTATCAGTGGTTACATTACATGGCTTTTCATCAGATGTATATAGAGCTGTAAAATTAAAACAATATATAAAGCAAAATAACTTCAAAAGCAAGATCTGTCTTACATGGCTGGTGAAAAATAAAGTATAAATACATTGGAAAACAATTTGGAAGTTTTTTAAAAAGTTAAATAAACACTCTTCATATGGTCCATCAATTGCATTACATGTATCTAACAAAGAGAAATAAAATCTTATATCCTTGATTTGTTCATGTTCATAACACCCTCATTCATATGAACCAAAACTTGTAAACATCTCCTTGTATATTAGCTTGTGAAAGGATATACAATTTGTGGTACAATGGAATACTATTTAACAATACAAAAGGAATGGAATATTGACACATACAGCAACAAGGATGAACCTTAAAAATTTCATTCTGAATGAAATAAACCAGAAACTAAAAACCTAGATAATGTGTAATTTCATTTTTATGAAATTTGTAGAAAAGGCAATATTGAGAGGAAGAAAGCCTATACATGTGCAAAAAAAACAAAGAGGCCACATGTTCTGTCCTCCTTTAACCCCACAAGAGGAAGACAGAATCACCATCAGTAGCCCAAGGCCTATTGTTGCAAGGCCAGACATGCTGCCTCCCTCCAGCCCTTCCTCCCAAAGCACCCACCACCTTTCTCCCAGATTCAATAATTCACTGCAGTGGCCACACAGACTCACAGATTATGGGGTTTATTAGGTAAGCACCAGGTTACAATTCAAGTTCAGGAAAAATGCTCAGTCTCTTTCCCAGCCTGCCATCCCTCAGTCTCTCTCCCAGCAGTGTGTGTCCCTTGGTCTCTCTCTCAGCAATGCATGCCTCTTTTGTCTCTTTCCCAGTAGCATGTGTCTCTCAGGGATGTGACCTTCCTCAGCCAGCAGAGAAAGAGAGAGTTCTGCTTCTAGGAGGGCTCCTTTTGAGTCCGACGGAGTGGCCAAACTAGCCAATCACATTGAATTCTAAACACCTGAGAGACAGCAGGAACCTTTCAGAACACTGTTTAGTGCCACTCCCAACAGATATACCCCAGGTGGACAACTTTTGCAATCAGGAGCTCCTTAGTTGCTCATGGCAAATTCCACCTCAGAGTTTACAAAGACTTCTGGGTGGAAAAGCCACACTAAGTAATTTACTACACTGCAACATGATCTGGACTGGGAGTGAGAATTAATTGCCAATAAACAAAACAAAACCCTTTTGATTGTTTTGGGCAATGGAGATTTCTAAAATAGACTTACAGGGATCGTTGAACAACTGTATACTTTGCTAAAGCTCAATTAAATGTTCTTTTAAAATGAGTAAATTTATGGTACTTAAATTAATAAAGTTGTTTAAAAATTACTGAAGTCCTTCTCTCTAGACTTATTCAGTCAGAATCCCCTCATACTGCTTTAAAAATTTTTTTTTTTTGACAGACTTCAAACAAGATGGTGAAATAGGCAGACACGTTACATAGATCCTCTGCAACAGAGAAAGGAGAAACTAGTTGAAACAGACACAGAGGATAATCTTGGAACCCTGAGCTTTGAAGGAAATAATTAAAAAGTGGATTAAATGCCACCTAGTAGAAGAACCTGAATGAAAATAGTGAATAAGGAGAGAAACGGAGCTGTGGATTATAGGCTGTATTCACAGCACAGCCAATTTGCATATTTACAAGTGGCATTGTAAATCTGAGCAGCAACCTAAGAATTGCTCTGCTTTCCAAGGACTGCACAGGCAACAGCACAGGAGGCTGATGATTAGGAAAATGCAATGTTCCTCTTGTTTCTCTTGTATGCCACACCCTCTTGGTAAATGGAGGTGTGGCCATTCCCCACCTCAACCCACATTCTGGACTGGCAGGAATTCCATGCTGGTCTGGTGCCCTGACAGATCCCAGGGGCCCTACCACCACCCACCTCTCCCAGTTTTGTTTTTGTTGGATTGTTTTTACATTATTCTTTTTTTCTTCCTCCTATCTTCCATTATGTTGTTTTTTCTCTGTTTCTTCCCTGGTTCCTTGTTTTTTCCTCCCTTTTCCTAGTTCTCTTCTTTTTCCTTCATTTTATTTTTTCCCTTTTTGTTCTTCCTATCCTTATTTTTCTTTTTGCACTTTTCTCAATTCTTTCTTTATTATTCTTTTTCATCTCTCTTCTCTTATTCCCCCCCCGCAAGATATTATGAGATATTGTTTCTCTTCATTTTCTTTTGTCCTTTTTAATTTCTCTTTTCATTTCTTGCAATTTTTTTTTTTGCCATAATTGATATTTATTTTTGCAGGCTGTGTTTTCTTTTTCTCTTGTTTAATTTATTTATTTATTTTTGTCTAACCGGATGGGAGACAACAACTATGCTCACACAACTCAATCATACCCAAGCAACTTGCAAGACCACCACTTGCTTCTACCCCAAGTGATCAATGATAGATGGTGGCCATCTATCTACCAGCCCAACTCACCCTCAACTGCTCTTCATGAACAACTAACAGAGATCTGTGCATATACTCTCATTCTCTGTCACACTATCAGGAGACAGGTCATGAATTCTGTGAACTACAAATGGAGTATCACAATAGCCCTGCTCACTCAGATATATCAAAATAAAACAAAATGAAAAAAAAAAAAAAAACCTGAGAGAATCATATCAGTACAAAATCTCAATTAAATATCAGTATGATGACATCATAAGGTCTCAAAGAGAACCAACCATCCCACTCCATACAAAAAAGCAAGACAAATAGTACAAATAAGGGACCAAGATACAAAACCAGAAAACATCCCTGAGGAAGAAGTGGCATTAGAACTGCCTGATAAGGAATTCAAAATAATTATATTTAGATACCTTCAATGGATTGAGAGATAGATCAAGGAAAATGCAGACAAAACTTTAGAATAATTTATGAAGACAATGTAAGAAAAAACTGACAAAATAAATGAAAAATTAGAAATGATATAAAAACAACAAATAGATATCCAGAAGATTAATATAAGATTTCAGAAATAGATAACATATGGGATGGGCAAAAGAGAAGAATTGAATCAATGGAAGACAAAAGTAGTGAGGTTAAAGACAAATACTCAATACTACTTTGTTAGGGAACCAATCCAAAAAAAACAAAATGAAGAAAGCCTAAGATTCATATGGGATATCATCAAGAGGAATAACCTATGTGCAATCAGAATTCCAAAACAGGAAGAGACAAATAAAACCACAGAGAAAATTGCCAAAGATTTGTTGGAAGAAAATTTCCAAAATATGATGAAAGATGAGAAAATGTCCATTCAAGAAGTTCAACAAAACCTAAATAGGATAGACCACAGAAGAAAATCAACTAGACATATAATTAAACTCGCCAAAACCAAAGACAAACAAAGAATCCTGAAAGCAGCACTGGAAAAATGAAAAGTTATCTACAAAGGGCAACCAATAAGATTAAGCTCTGATTTCTCACAGAAACCACTCAGGTGAGAAGGCAATGGGGTGATATATATAAAACTGTGAAAGAAAAAAATTGGCAATCAAGAATTATATACCAAAAAAAAAAAAAAAAACAACACTCACTGCCATCAAGTCTATTTCAACTCATAGTGATCCCCATTGGGTTTGAGGTTGTAAATCTTTACAGAAGTAGATCACCCCATCTTCCTTCCATGAAGCATCTGGTGGGTTTGGACCACTTACTTCTGGTTAGCAGCTAAATGCCTTATCCACTAGGCCACCAGAGACATTTGAATGCTAGACAGAAAGTTGTTGGTTCAAACTCTTCAGCCAGTCCATGGAAGGAAGATAAGTCAATCTACTTCCATAAAGATTACTGCCTCAGAAACCCAATGGGGGTTGCTATGAGTCAGAATTGACTCAATGGCAGTGAGTAAGAAATATATAACTAGTAAAATTATTGCTCAAATATGATGGTGAAATTAAGACATTTCCAGATAAACAGATATTAGGGAAATTTGTTAAAACCAGACCAAACTTACCAGAGACGCTAAAGGGAGTTCTTTGGACAGAGAACTAACAAAAGCAGACAACAACTGATGATTAACACAAATAACAACATAACCCAGAAATCAACCCAGTTACAAAGGTATCCAAAGTAAAATAAGCTTGTAAGTCTGCTATCAGGGAACCAGAGACACCATTCAATTACTGAGGACTACAAACCAAAAACTAGGGAATAAATAGTGTAGGTACAGAATTTCCAAATGGAGAGGAAATCTAGACAATGGTGAGATAGAACAGACTGTTCTAAATGTGGGAAGAAAACAATAAATTACAGAGTCATTGCAAAGAGAAATAATAAATCTTCATATCAAAACAAAAGAGGAGTGGCACAAATATTTAGCAAATACTAAAACAATAACAACAATGGAAATGATAAATTTCATAAACAAAATGAGTTCAGGAGAGAAAATAATATGAAACAAAGAAATCAGCAATACCATGAAAAACATAACAAAGCAACAGCAATAAATTCATACTTGTCAATAATTACACTGAATGTAAATGGATTAAATGCACCACTCAAGAGACAGAGAGTTGCAGACTGGACAAGAAAAATGACCCATCAATATACTGTTTACAAGAGACTCACCTTAGATACAAAGGAAAAAAAAAATAGTTTAAAAATTGAAAGTTGGAAAAAGATACATCATGCAAATACCCAAAACCCACTGCCATCAAGTTGATTCTGACTCATAGTGACACCCATTAGGTTTTCAAGGCTGTAAAACTTCACAGAAGTAGATAGATTGCCTCATCTTCCTCCTACAGAGCAGCTGGTACCTGGAACAACTGACCTTCTGGTTAGCAGAAAAATGCCTTACCCACTATGCCACCAGAGGTCCTTTCCAGCAAATGGTGATCAAAAAAAGCAGGAGTGGCATAAATTTCTGATAAAATAGACTTTAAGACTAAAACCACCATAAAGTCAAGGAAGGACATTTTATAATGATTAAAGGAACAATTGAACAAGAGGGCATAACCATAATAAATATCTATGCCCCCAGTGAAAGAGCCCCAAAATACATGAATCACACATTAACAGAATTGAAAAGACAAATAACTCCACAGCAATACTAGGAGACTTTAACATACCACTTCCAACAAAAGATAGAACTAGAAAGAAACTCAACAAAGACACAGAAGTAGACAATATCATCAACTAACTTGACTTTATACAGATCTACAGAGCACTTCACTCAACAACAGCAAAATATACATTATTTTCCAATGGACATGGAACATTCTCTAGAATCAAATGTATGTCAGACCACAAAACAAGCCTCAACAAATTTAAAAACTGCAAAATGTCTTCTTAGACCACAATCCTGTAAAATTAGAAATCAACCATAGGAAATGGAAAAAGAGCAAACACATGGAAACTGAATAAAATGTTCTTTAAAAATTGCTATGTAATAGAGGAAATTAAAAAAAGGACATTTTAAATTTCTTGAATAAAATGAGAATGAAAACACAATATAACAAAATCTTTGGGATGTAGCAAACGTAGTAATTAGAGGGTAATTTATAGCAATAAATGCCCACATCAAAATAGAAGAAGAACCAAAATCAACACCTTAACTCAACATCTCCAACAATTAGAAAAAGTAGCAATAAAAAGCTATAGCCATCCAAAGAAAATAATTAATAAAGACTCAAGCAGAAATAAATGAAACTGAAAAGAGAAACACAATTAAAAAAATCACTAAGACTAAAAGCTACTTCTTTGAAAAAATTAAGATTGACAAATCACTGGCAAACTTAGCAAAGGAAAAGAAGATGCAAATAACACAAACAAGAATTAAAGAAGGTGATCCCATGACAGAACCAACAAAAATAAAAAAGGTAGTATCAGAATACTATGAAGAACTGTACTTGAACATATTTGAAAATCTAGGAGAAATGGACAGATTTCTAGAACCACTTTACACAGTAAAACTTAGACAGACTGAGGGAGAATATATTAACAATCTTATAAAAGATTAAATTAAACAGGTCATTAAAAAAAAAAAAAACTACCAACAAAAAATGTCTTAGGTCAGATGGTTTCACTGGAGAGTTCTACCAAACATTCAGGGAAGAACTGACTACTCATACCATTCCAGAGCATATGAAAGGATGGAACCTCCCAAATTCATTTTATGAAGACACAGATTTGTTAGTTCTTTCAGCAGTCTATGGTACTCTCAGTATTCTTCAACACCACAACTCAAAAGTATCAGCTCTACAGTCTTCCTTTTTCATTGTCCAGCTGTCACATGAATAAGAGGCGATCAAAAATACCATAGCTTGGGTTTTTGTTGCTGTAGTTAGGTGCCATCAAGTCATTTATGACTCGTAGCGACCCCATGAACAGCAGAACGAAACACCACCCGATCCTATGCCAGCTCCACGATCCTTGCTATGCTTGAGCTCAATCTATATGCTGAGCAAATAATCCAAGAAGCTGGACTATATGAAGAAAAATGTGGCATCAGGATTGGAGCAAGAATTGCAGCCACTGTGTCAATCCATCTCGTCGAAGGCCTTTCCCTCCTTCGTTGATGCTCCACCTTACCAAGCATGACATTCTTCTCCTTGTCCTTCTCTGACAACATGACCAAAGTAGGTGAGACAAAGTCTGACCACTCTCACTTCCAAGGAGCATCTCAACTGCACTTCCTCCAGGACAGATCTGTTAGTTCTCTTGGCAGGCCATGGTACCTTCTGCATTCTTCACCACCACCACAACTCAAAAGCATCAACTCTTCTTCAGTTTTCCTTATTCATTGTCCAGTTCTCACATGGGTATGAGGCGATTGGAAATATCATGGCATCTATCAGGTGCACCTTAGTCCTCAAGGAGACATCCTTGCTCCTCAGCACTTGAAACAGTTCCTTCGCAGCCAACCTGCCCATTGCTACACATCGTCTAATGTCCTGACTGCTGCTTCCATTGGCTTCAATTGTAGAACCAAGAAACGTGAATTCTTTGACAACCTCAATCTTCTCTCCATTTATCATGATGCTTCTTATTGGTCTAGTTGTAAGGATTTTTGTCTTCTTTATATTGAGATGTTATCCATACTGCAGACTGTGTTCCTCTATCTTCATCAGTAAGTGCCTGAAGTCATCCTCACTTTCAGCAAGCAAAGTTGTATTATCTGCATTTCTCAGGTTGTTAATGATTTGTCCTCCAATCCTGATGCCACGTTTTTCTTCATGTAGTCCAGCTTCTCAGATTATTTGCTCAGCATATAGATTGAATAAATATGGAGAAAGGATACAACCTTGACACACACCCTATAGAACAATATCATTAATATTGCACTCAAGTAAGATCTTACTGAAGATAAGTCAAAAAAGGTTGTAGCAGTATATTGACAGAGAACTTCCAGAGGTGAAAGCTGGATTCAGAAGAGGACGTGGAACAAGGGATATCATAGCTGCTGTCAGATGGATCTTGGCTCAA
>NW_006921765.1:2031666-2033459 GCF_000298275.1 Orycteropus afer afer | reverse complement strand
AATAAATGGAGAGAAGATTGAGGTTGTCAAAGAATTCACTTTGCTTGGTTCTACAATCGATGTCAATGGAAACAGCAGTCAGGACATTAGATGATGTGTAGCATTGGGAAAGTCAACCATGAAGGAACTTGTTTCAAGTGCTAGGGAGCAAGGATGTCTGCTTGAGGAATAAGATGCACCTGACAGAAGCCATGACATTTCCAATTGCCTCATATGCATGTGAGAGCTCGACAATGAATATTGTTGTTGTTGTTGTGATGTGCCGTCGAGTCGGCCCCGACTCATAGCGACCCAACAATGAATATAGAAGACCAAAAAAGAGTTGATGCTTTTGAGTTGTGGTGCTGGTGAAAAATGCCGAAAGTACCGTGGACTGTTAAAAGAACTAATAGATCTGTCCTGGAGGAAGTGTATACAAAATGCTCCTTGGAAGTGAGAATGGCCGACTTTGTCTCACCTATTTTGGTCATGTTGTCAGAAGGACCATTCCTTGGAGAAAGATGTCATGCTTGGTAGGGTGGAGGGTCAATGAAACAGGGGGAGGCCTTCAAAGAGATGGATTGACACAATGGCTGCGATGATGGGCTCAAGTGTAGCAGGGATCGTGGAGCTGGTGCAGGATCGGGCAGTGTTTCATTCTGCTGTGCATGGGGTCTCTATGAGTCGGAAATGACTCGACGGTACCTAACAACAACAACAGTGTCCCCTTGTTCTGTTCAAATGACAGCCTCCTGGTCATGGTACAGGTTCCTCATGAGTACAATCAAGTACTCGGAAATTCCCATTCTTCTCAATGTTATCCATAATTTATCATGATCCACACAATCAAATGCCTTTGCATAGTCAATAAAATACAAGTAAGCATCTTTATGGTATTCTTTGCCTTGAGCCAAGATCCATCTGACAGCAGCTATGATATCCCTTGTTCCATGTCCTCTTCTGAATCCAGCTTGCACCTCCGGAAGTTCTCTGTCGATATACTGCTGCAACCGTTTTTGAATTATTTTCAGTAAGATCTTGCTTGCGTGCGATATTAATGATATTGTTTGATAATTTCCACATTCTGCGGGATCATCTTTCTTTGGAATGGGTACAAATATGAATCTCTTCCAGTCAGTTGTCCAGGTAGCTGTCTTCCAAGTCTCTTTGCATAACCGAGTTAGTGCTTCCAATGGGGCATCCATTTGTTGAAATATCTCAATGGGTATTCCTTCAATTTCTGGAGCCTTGTTCTTTGCCAATTCTTTCATTGAAGCTTTGATTTCCTCCTTCACTACCATTGGTTCTAGATCAGATGCCATTTCCTGAAATGGATGAAGATTGACCAGTTCTTTTTGGTGCAGTGACTCTGTGTATTCCTTCCATCTTCTTTTGATGTTCTCTGCCTCATTCAATGTTTTGCCCTTAGAAACTTTCAATATTGCAACTCAAGCCTTAAATTTTTTCTTCAGTTCTTTCAGCTTGAGAAATGCTGAGCGTGTTCTTCCCTTTTGGTTTTCTAACTTGAGATCTTTGCACGTTTCATTATAGTAATTGGCTTTGTCTTCTTGAGCTGCTCTTCAAAATCTTTGGTTCAATTCTATTATCTTATCATTTCTTCCATTTGTTTTAGCCACTCTCTACTCAAGGGCAAGTTTCAGAGTCTCTTCTGTCATCCACTTTGGTCTGCTCTTCTTCTGTTGTCTTTTTAATGACCTCTTGCTTTCTTCATGGATGATGCTCTTGATGTCATCCCACAATTCATCTGGTTTCCAGTCATTGGTGTTCAATGCATCAAATCTATTCTTTAGATG
>NW_006921765.1:2021164-2031566 GCF_000298275.1 Orycteropus afer afer | reverse complement strand
CATATGAGCAGTTGATGGTCTGTTCCACAATCAGCTCCTGGCCTGGTTTTGGCTGAAGATATTGAGCTTTTCCATTACCTCTTGCCACAGATGTAGTCAATCTGATTCCTGTGTGTTCCATCTGGTGAAGTCCACATGTACAGCCCCATTTGTGTTGTTGAAAAAAGGTGTTTGCAATGAACAAGTCTTTGGTCTTGCAAAATTCTACCATGCGAGTTCCAGCAGCATTATTTCTGTCACCAAGGCCAAATTTTCTAACTACTGGTGATTGTTCTTTGTTTCCAACTTTTGCATTCCAGTCACCAGTGAAAATTAATACATCTTGATTGCAAGTTCGGTCAATTTCAGACTGCAAGAGTTGACAAAAATCTTCAATTTCCTCATCTTTGGCTTTGGTGGTTGATGCATAAATTTGAATAATAGTTGTATTAATGGGTATTCCTTGTAGGCATATGGATATTATCCTATACTGACAGCATTGTACTTCAGCTTGGGTTAGGTTCACCTTAATCTTCATGGAGACATCTTTATTCCTTAGCACTTGAAAGAGGTCTTTTGCTGTAGATTTGCCCAATGTAATATGTCATCTACTGTCTTGACTTTTACTTCCATTGGTGTTGATTGTAGGACCAAGTAATATGAAGTCTTTGACAACTTCAATCTTTTCTCCATTTATCGTGATGTTGCTTATGGGTCCAGTTGTGAGGATTTTGTTTCTTTATATTGAAGTGTAATCCATATTGCAGACTGCAGTCTTTAATCTTCATCAGCAAGTGCTTCAAATCATCCTCACTTTCAGCAATCAACATTGTATCATCTGTGTATCTCAGGTTGTTAATGATTCTTCCTCCAATCCTGATGCCAATTTCTTCTTCATATACTTCAGCTTCTCAGATTATTTGCTCACCATACAGCACCGAACAAATATGGTGAAAGGATACAACCCTGACATACTTCCTTTTTAAACCATATAGTATTCCCTGTTCTGTTCTCACAACAACCTTCTGGTCTATGTACAGGTTCCTCATGAGTACAATTAAGTGCTCTGGAATTCCCATTCTTCCCAATGTTATCCACAATTTGTTAAGATCCACACAATCAAATACTTTTGCATAGTCAAAATACAACTAAACATCTTTCTGGTATTCATTGCTTTGAGCCAAGATCCACCCGACATCAGCAATGATATCCCTCGTTCCATGATCTTTTCTGAATCCAGCTTGCATTTCTGGAAGTTCTCTGTCAATACACTGCTGTAACTGTTTTGGATTATCTTCAGTAAGATTTTACTTGCATGTGGTATTAATGATATTGTTCACTAATTTCCACAATCCATGGGATCACTTTTCTTTGGAATACGTATAGACATGGATCTCTCCCAGTCAGTGGGCCAGTTAGCTGTCATCCAAATTTCTTGGCATAGACGAGTGAGTGCCTCCAGCATGGCATCCGTTTGTTAAAACACCTGAATGGGTATTCTGCCAATTCCTAGAAACTTGTTTATCATCAATTCCTCCAGTATAGCTTCAACTTCTTCCTTCGATACCATTGGTTCTTGATATGCTACCCCCTGAAATGGATGAACATCAACCAATTCTTTTTATTTATTTGTTTATTTATGTTAAGATTTTGTTTTACATTCAACATTATGTGTACATTTACTTTCACTCCCCATTTACCATGCCCAACCTGAACCCAGTCTCCTCCCCTCCCTGGCCAGTAACCCTCCCCCTGTGACCCTTATAGTTATGTACTCCTGTTTGTCTTGCATTACCTCCATGTGAATGTTGTCCCTCTAATGTCCTGTGGTCTATTGCTCCAAGGGATGTATTTCCATAGAGTATGTGGGTGCATTGATCCTGGGTTGAGTGGTCTGCATGTACATCTTGTTAACTATCAGGCTGAGATCCAGCCCCTGGGAGTGAGTTTTATTCCAGGTGCAGAATGTATTCCAGGGCCATAGTATTGGGGGTCTCACCAGACTCCATCTGACAAGTAATTCTGGTCATTATTGAGTTTTTGGATTTTGTTCTACATTTTCCCTCTGAATCTATCCAGGATCTACATATTTGATCCTTTCCTGAGTGGTTGGCATTGGTAGATGGGCACCATTTAGTTCTTCTGGTCTTGAGGGCCATCATGTCCTAGGGCTGATTGCTTCCAAAGGCCCTTGTTTTTTTCACTCATCTTTACTTCTGATGCTAGGAGATGATTAGGTGAATCTTAGATGGCCGCTTGAAAACTTTTAAGACCCCAGTTATACTCACCATTGTAGGATGAGGAACAAGGCTTTTTATGTATTTTGTTGTGCCAATTGAGCCTGGTGTCCCCCAGTACTATAGTCCTGAGACAGTAGATCCATTGGATCTCTCTCCCATAGTGTCTGGGTGTCTGTTAGGGATTGCTCTGTGTCTGTCTTCTATTGTTTCTGTAAGGATTGCAGGTATTTTGTATCACTGTCAACTAATTCTTTTTGGCATAGTGACTCTATGTATCCTTTCCATCTTATTTTGATATTTCCTGCATCGTTCAACATTTTTGCCCATAGAACCTTTCAATATTGCAACTCAAGGCTTACATTTTTTTTTCATTGCCTTCAGCTTGAGAAATGCTGAGTGTGTTCTTCCCTTTTGGTTTTGTAACTTCAGGTCTTTGCACATTTATTCTAATAACTGACTTTGTCCTCTCAAGCTGCTCTTTGAAATCTTCTGTTCAGCTCTTTTATCTTGTCATTTCTTCCTCCATTCAAGGGCAAGTTTCAGAGTCATTTCTGACATCCATTTTTGTCTTTTCTTCCTTTCCTGTCTTTTTTAATGACTGTTTACTTTCTTCATGGATGATGTTCTTGATGCCATCCCACAATTCCTCTGGTGTTTGGTCATTAATATTCAATGCATCAAGCCTATTCTTTAAATGGTCTCTAAATTCAGGAGGGATATTATCAAGGTCATATTTTGGCTCTTGTGAATATCTTTGAATTGTCTTCAGTATCAACTTGAACTTGCATATTGTTGATGGTCTATTCCACAAGCAGCTCCTGGCCTTGTTTTGGCTGAGGATATTGAAATTTTCCATCACCTCTTTCCACAGATGTAGTCAATCTGATTCTTGTGGACTCCATGTGGTGAAGTCCACATGTATAGTCAGTCCCTGCCTGTGTTGTTGAAAAAAGTTATTTGCAATGAATAAGTCGTTGGTCCTGCAAAATTCTATCATGCAATCTCCAGCAACATTTCTATCATTAAGACCACAGTTTCCAACTATAGGTGATTCTTCTTTGTTTCCAACTTTTGCATTCCAGTCACCAGTGATAATCAGCACAGCTTGATCGCATGTTTGGTCAATTTCAGACTGCAGAAATTGATAAAAATCTTCAATATCCTCATCTTTGGCTCTGATGATTGGTGCATAAATTTGAATAATAGTTGTATTAACTGCTCTTCCTTGTAGGCATACAGATATTAGCCTATCCCTGACAGCTTTGTACTTCAGGACAGATTTTGAAACATTCTTTGTTATGATGAATGCTATGTATGCCATTCCTCTCCAATCTGTCATTCCCAACATCTAGATCATATGGTTGTTTGATTCAAAATGGCCCAAACCAGTCCATTTCAGCTCACTGATGTCTGAGATACCGATCTTTATGCACCCCATTTCATTTTTGTAAATTTCCAATTTTCCTAGATTCATACTTCATACAATCCATGTTCCAATTGTTAATTGATTTTTGGAGCTGTTTTTTGTAATTTTGATTCATGCCACATCAGCAAATGGATGTCCCAAAAGCATTACTCTATGCACTTCACTAAGGTCAACTTTACTATGAGGAGGCAGCTCTTCCCCAGTCATATTTTGAATGTCCTCCAACCTGAGGAGCTCATCTTCTGGCACTATATTGGACAATGCTACATGGCTATTCAGAAAGTTTTCCAGTAATACATCAGACAGTGTTTCACTGCTATCCATAAGATTCTTCACTGGTCAATTCTTTGAGAAGTGCATGGCTTCTTTCTTCTTCTGAGTCTGTCTTAGTCTGGAAGTTCCACTGAAACCTGCCACTATGAGTAACCCTGTTGGCATTTAAAACACCAGTGGCATAGTCTTCAGCTTCACAGCAAAACATAGCCACCACAGTAGGACAAACTGACAGACACGTTTGTCTCGCTTAGCTGTTGCAAACCTCTCTGCTCACTTCCTGGCCTGTCTATCTCCTTCCTCAGCTCCTCCGAACTGCACCACCACCATCTCTGGCCAGCTTCCTGGTCTGTCTATCTCCTCCTTCCGGTTTCTCTGAATCACACTGCTGCCATCCTCAGCTGGCTTCCTGATCTTAGAAGTCTTGACCAGAGCAACAAGGCAAGAAAGGGAAATCAAGGCTTCCAAATTGGTAAGACATAAGTAAAACCATCCCTATTTGCAGATGGTATGATCCTATACATAGAACACTCAAGAGACTCAGCAAGATAGCTACTTGAACTCATTGAAAGATTTAGCATAGTCGCAGGATACAAGATCAACACACAAAAATCAGTTGGATTCCTTTATACCAGCAAAAATATCTCTGAAAAGGAAATAAGGAAATCAATATAATTTACAATAGCTACTAAAAAGATATAATACTTAGGAATTAATCTTACCAGGGACACAAAAGACATGTACTAAGACAGCTACAAAAAAAAAAAAAACTACTTCAAAAAACTATAGGACATCTACATAAATGGATGAACATACCCTGATCATAGGTAGGAGGACTGAACATTGTGAACATGTCAGTACTACACACAAAAAAATCTATATATTCAATGCAATCTTGGTCCTGAGTCCATCATTCTTTAGGGACATGGAAAAAACAATCACTATTTTTATACAGAAAGGAAAGAAGCCTCAGATAAGCATATCACTCTCAAAGAAGAGGAATAAAGTAGGTCTCACAATCCCAGATTTCAAAACCTACTATACAGCCACAGCAGTCAAAACAACCTCATATTGGCACAATGGCAGACACATAGACCAGTGGAACAGAGTTAAGAACCCAGAAAAAGATCCATCCACCTATAGTCAGCCAGTCTTTGACAAAGGGCCAAAATCCATTCAAGAGTGGAAGAGACAGTCTCTTTAAGGTACGATGCTGGGAAAACTGGATATTCATTTGCAGAAAAATAGAACAATATCCATATGACACACCATACATAAAAACTAACTCTAGATGGATCAAAGACTTAAGTGTAAGATGTAAAACTATAAAGTTCATCAAAGAAAAAATAGGGTCTAATTTAGAGCCCCTGATATATGTCATTAAGCAACCAGAGGTCCAAATATATCGTATTAATAGACTACCAGACATAAATAAAAATGCACAAACAGCAGAAGATAAATTAGATGATTGGTACCTTCTAAAAATTAAATTCTTATGTGCATCAAAAGAAGCTCTGGTGGCGTGGTGCCTGAGGCATTTTACTGCTAACCAGAAGGATGGCAGTTCAAACCCACCATCCACTACTCAGAAGGAAGCCTGGGCAATCTACTTCTGTAGAGATACCATCTTAGAAACCCAAGGAGTGGTCGCTATGAGTCGGGACTGACTTGACGGCAGTGAGTCTGGTTTGATTTGTTTTATATGAATCAAAAAACTTCTCCAAAAGAGTAAAGATAGAAACTACAGATTGGAGAAAAAATATTTGGCAATGATATATTTGACAAGGGATTTATCTTTAAAATTTAGAGAAAACTTCAACATCTCATCATCAAAAAGATAAACAACCCAATTAAAAAATGGGCAGAAGACATGAACAGACACTTCACCAAGGAACATATTCAAGTAGCTAACAAACACATGAAGAAATTTTTCTGATTCTTAGCCATTGGAGAGATGAAAAGAAAAACAACGAGATACCATCTCACTCCAGCACTACTAGCAAAGTTCAACAAGGTAGAAAACAACAAATGTTGGCCAGGATGTTGAGAAATAGAAACTCTTGTACAATGCTGGTGGGACTGTAAAATGATACAATCATTGTAGAAAACAGTATGTCAATTCCTTAAAAAGTTGGAAATGGAAATACCATCTGATCCAGCAATCCCATTACTAGCTATATATCCTACAGAAGTGATATCCAGGACACAGATATACACACACCCATGTTCATTACAGCACTATTCACAATAGCAAAGATATAGAAACAATCTAAGTGCCCATCAGTGGAGGAATGGATAACCAACTGATTGTATACATACACAATGTGTATGTGTATTATGCAACAGTTAAGAATAATGTAGAATCTGCAAAACACCTCATAAAGTGGATGAACTTGGAGTATATTATGCTGAGTGAAATAAGTCAATGACAGAAGGACAATATTGTTTTAGTCCACTATTTTTAAAAGTCAAGGAAATGTTTATATATGGAAGGAAACTTTCTTTGTCGGATGTTGGGGATGGGATGGGAGAGGAGGGAATATTGCTAGATAGATAAGAGAGAAATAGTGATTTGGGTGAAGGGAAAGGAAACATAACTAAAGGAAGTGATCAACACAATAACATCAGGGAAAAGGAAGACACAGAGAGGCCACAAGAGGTACAAACAACAAAGATAAACACTGAATTATCAGTAATAACAAACATTAATCTACAGGTAGATACATAGGTAGACAGGCTGAATGATCAGGTATGTTGAAGTAAAAGAGGTTATATCCATGACCATACATAAATTTGGCAAACGATATTTCTACATACATATTTGTATATGCTATAAGAATGTCCATATATATAATAGACTAACTAGGAGCTCTGGTAGCATAGTGCCTAAGGCACTTGACTGCTAACCAGAAGGCTGGCGGTTCAAACCCACCAGCCACTCCTCGGAAGGAAGGTTGGGCAATCTACTTCCGCAGTGATACCACCTCGGAAACCCAAGAAGGGGTCGTTATGAGTCGGGTCGGACTCAATGGCACATAACAACAAATAACAACTAGAGGAAAAGTTATTGTTCTGGTTACCTAGTGCTGCTCTGACAAGAAATATACCACAAATGGGATGGCTTAAACAAACAGGAGTTTATTCTTACAATTTGGAGGCTTTAAGTCCAAGTTCAAAGTGCCAGGTTCTTAGGGGCTGGGTGAAAGCCCCTCAACCTTGGGGTCCAGCTCTGCCTCCTGCTCCTGGCCCACTGGAGCTAGAGGTGTTTCTTCACTCAGACAGGTGATGGCTGCTGAGGTTGAGAAGCCTCAAAGTTGGCAAGTAAAAAGGCACAGTCCCGATGTTACCAAACCACACAACAGGCCATTAACTTAAGTCCATTGTAAGTCCCAAGGTCGGCAGAGCATTACAGGCTGCTGAGCAATGACACTGCTACATGCAGGGTCCAAGCATGCCATAGGCTAGAGACCATTCCCAAGGCTTCTCCTTAAGTACAGGAAGCTGACCACATCCAAAAAGCTGATTGTGGTAGATCCCACCATGGAGATGATTGCCAGTCTCATCATGGGAAATAACTACCACCAGATGCCCAGCCACTCAACCAGGCCCAGCAAAGTTGACACACAAACATAACTACCACAGTTATGATACTGTTTTAGCCACAGCCAACTACCCTGAGGGAGCCTGTGGGCTCAGCAACATGACCATGGAGAATGTCAAGCTCAATTGGCATAACATATGACACAAAATCACTGTTTTCCATCCTACTTTTATGAATAGTGACTGGAGTCTTAAAACCTTGCAAGAGGTCATCTAAGATGCAACAATTGGTCTCTCCTCGTCAAGAGCAAAGAAGAATGAAGAAAACTAAGGATGCATGGAAACAATAAGTTGAAGGGACTAGAGGGCCACACACAAAAAAAATATTTTTTTCTTTTGAGGGAAGAAGATCTATGGTTTTAATTTTATTTTCAAAGGGATTTATGATCCATATTCTTGTCATGTGGCTGACTACAAATAACGTAACTTAAAATACTTCATGCCTTTATCTCCTGACTGTGAGATGAGCTCAGCAATAAAGAATGGATCATATACTTACTAGAATTAACAAACTAGAGGTGATAAAAGTATAATATTATTAATTCATAATTATGTGCCGGACTCTATACCAGATATTTTTCTTCATAGAAAGCTATATAGTATTTAATTCTTAGAACAGATTTATGATCCACATTTATGAGACAATGGGAAGGTAAGTAATTTAATCCAGTTCAGTAGAGAATTTTGACAAATTCAGCTTTTTCTGGCCCGAAGGCCATGCTCTTAACCAGTGTCCTTCCTGCCTCTGGGGAGAGAGTCTAGTGACTCACCTGAGTAAGTTGAATGGATGTGAGTTGGTAGTTCATTTTAGGAAAGACTGGTACTTTGCTTCAAAAAACAAAGCAAAATTCTTAACACTTTGGGATATCATTAGCAGAATCTGATAAATAAAAAGAAGGCGTAGAACTCCAGCAGTGATTATGTTTTAGATCTATCTGATTTAAGACTTTCTTTTGCAAAAATTAAGCTGTCTAAGAACCAATCTAGTCCTATTAAAACTAATTTTTCTTATGTTCCATTGTGTTTTCTTCCCCTAATCTGAAGCAATACACAGACAGGCTGTGGATTAGAGACGAAAGGCCACTCTATCTGTAGCAATCAAGTCTGTAAAGTCTTTGGCTGGAAAATTTTATTTGGGAATCCTCTCTAACTCTCACTCAGTAAATGCTAGGCAGGTGCAGGAGAGAGAAGACAAGGAGTGTGTGTGTGTTTCTTCCCCTAATTGAAAGCAGGCTTTTCCACCAAAATTTTCATGATGACCTAGATGCAAGTCAGGAGCTCTTTTACAGACAGAGATTGTGTTCTCAAACAAATGAAAGATGTCTAGTTTGGCCTTGGTGTTCCCAGCTCTGACAGCTGCATTCTCACCTGAGTTTTCAAATAACTCCTTTGGCTACAGCTAAGTGATTCTCTCATTAAAAGGTAGACACCTGTCTTTCCTTTCTGGAGCTTTGTTCTCTACAGCCTCTGTTTCTATTAATAGAGACTTGGGGACAGAATACTCAGAGAAGAAGAAATCACTCAAGTATAAGACCAGCTTGTTGCTCACAGATTTGATCAAAAGTGTCAGTGTGTGGAATAAAGCAGAACAGAGGATGAATTGATGCATGATTTATAAAAGCAACAGTTCACAGTTGGCTTGCATGAAATGCTCTGTATTTGCATGACTATAGTTAGTACTAGGGAGCTCTGGTAGCTTAGTGCCTAAGGCAATTGACTGCTAACCAGAAGGCTGGCAGTTCAAACCCACCAGCCATCCTCCGAAGGAAGATGGGGCAAACTACTTCTGTAGTGATACTGCCTCGGAAACCCAAGGAGGGGTCACTATGAGTCGGGTCCGACTCGACAGCACATAATAACAACGACAACAGTTAGTACTAAGGCATGCCTGCTGCGTTTATAGCCTCTTCACAATGTCCCAACTAGACTCTATATTCTGTAAGGCAAGAGAGTGTGCTTCAATCATCTGTAGCTCTTCTATCCTCATATATTCAAACAATATTTTTGGCAATAATACTTCAAAGATATTTTGTTTACTCAGGAATAACAACACTTTAGTGATTTAAAGATGGATAAATAATATCTTTCTTTTTCTGATATGAACTAGTAATATACACACAAAATCAATTTGCAAGAGGATGGCTTAATGACCTGAAATCTGTGTTTCCCACACCTCCATGGAGAGTTAATAGAATCTTGTAGGTTTAATTTTAGGCTCAGGAAGAGGATTAGGATAGATATTCCCAAAGGGAAAAGGGCTGAAAAGGTGTGGTATGAAAGGAAGGGTGGACTGATCAGAGGTGGTATCCTGATCATTGGGAAGGGCACAGGCTTTGGGTTGTAAAATATCAAAGACTTATACTTTGCATACTGTCTCATATAGGGAATGGTTCTATGGATGCTTGTGAAGGCTGGGCACCTAATATCATGTTTTAAGAGTATGAGTAAGAATGCATACAACGAACTTGCATTATGACCAACATCTTTGTGTGGCCAATGACACTAAAGAACACTTGCCTGTTTAATGATGATATTTGTGTGGAAGAGGAACAACGTTAATGACCGAGACCAGTACAGATTGTCAATCGCAGGCCTCTTTGCTTATCCCCTCCTAGACTGTATAATTTCTGAGTCTTTGTTCCATCATGGAAGGTAGAAGAGTTCATTAAAATGAGTTGTATTGGACATATTAATGACTTTGTAAATAAAGCCTTGAAATCAGATGTTACGTGACTTGTCTGTCGGTTTGTCCTACTGTGGTGACATGTAGACGTGAGTTTTGAGGCTGAGCCTCTGGTGTTAAAACCCAGCGAGATGCACCTGGTGCATAGGTAACAGCCAGTTTATAGACTGAGACAGACTAGGAAGAAGGAAGAGGCCATCC
>NW_006921765.1:2008565-2018069 GCF_000298275.1 Orycteropus afer afer | reverse complement strand
TTCCTTCTGAGGAGTGGCTGGTGGGTTTGAACCGCCAGTCTTCTGGTTAGCAGTCAAGTGCCTTAGGCACTACACTACCAGAGCTCCTATGATCATTGTAGAAAACATTTCATCATGCTTTCTATGTACCAGTAACTTAACCAAGCACTTTGTATTTACTAACTAAAATAATTCTCATGTTTTAGGTATGAGGAAACTGAGGCACACAAAGGTTAAGTAACCTACCCTCGGTTGCACAACTAGAGTGGCAGAGACAGAAATTTGAACCCAAGCAATGCAGCTTTAGCGTCTATGTATCTCATATAAATTCATGATGATTTACATCCATTAAATTACTTGAAAGAAAACAAAGACTGTGTGAATGTTGAATGGGATCTTTCTCCCAACACACACATTATTTCCAAGAAACATATCTCTTCATTTTTCCTTAGTTAATATTAAGTGTAATGCTATGTTTGATAAATATATATTTCAATAAATGTCAATCAATAGATATATGGATAAACAAAATGTGGTTCATACATACAATGGACTATTATGCTGCCATAAAGAGAAATGAATTCCTGATAAATAATACTACATGAATGAACATTGAAAGAGTTATACTGAGTGTAATAAGTTAGTCACAAAAGGACAAGTATTGTATGATCCCACTTATATGAAATATGTAGAATAAGCAAATGTATAGAGACCAAAGTTTATTAGTGGTTAACAGAAGTGAGAGGAAAGGAGGAAGTCATTGAGCTCTTTAATGATAATAGGTAAACTTTGAAATGGATAGTGATTCTCTGGTAGTGCAGCATTTAGCATATGCCTGCTAACCAAACTTCAGCAGTTTAAACCCACCAGCCAGTCCATGGGAGAAAGATGACACAGTCTGCTTCTGTAAATATTTACATATTTACAGCCTTGAAAACCATCTGGGGTAGTTCTACTCTGTCTTGTAGGGTCTCTATGAGTCAGAATCAAGTCAGTGTCAGTGGGTTTGGTTTTTGGTTTTGATCTTTGCACACCTTGATGAAAGTAATACATGTAAATGAATTATACATGTAAAATACGTTGAAATGGAAAATGTTTGTTAAATATATCATTTCCACAATTGAAAAAAAAAGTTATCATTGCAATGCTTACATTTAGAAAGGAGCAAGTGGAAATAAAAAATAATATGAATTAATCTTTCTTATTTTTTCCCCTTTCCCTCACATGTATCATCTTGCTCCTGAATCCTTCTTCTGGACCTTCTCTGAGTGTAGACCACAGAGAATGGTAAGGGGGTATGACTGAATATTTTACACTAGTCTAGCCTCGAAAAAACCAAACTCACAGCCATCAAGTTGATTCCAACCCACAGCTGGGTTTCCAAAGCTGTAAATCTTTACAAAAGCAGATTGCCTTATCTTTCTTCCACAGAAAGCCTGGTGGGTTTGAACCACTGACCTTTTGGTTAACAGCCAAATGTCTTACCCACTACACCACCAGAGCTCCTTGCTTAGCCTAGTAGGTTCTAATAACCATGTGTGTTTTGCAAATAGAGTTTTATATGGAAGGAGGTAAGATTCGGCATGTCTTCAGTCCTATTCCTTCTTTCAGGCAGTACATGTATATTTCCTTCTCTTTTTTTCCCTCACCTTTCTTCTAACATTTCCTAAATAGAAGCCAGTTCAGCACTGAAACCACAATTCAGCCATTCCAATATCCTGCTGTCTCTCAAACATCTTATGCTCAAGCACAACGCATAGTCTAGGAGGTTTGTAGTGCTGGTGGATTGCTACTGGACTCAGCCCAAACCCTATCAGCCTGTGCTTGAGTGAGGTCTCATGAGATATCCTGTCATGTTCCATGTGATTTATTATAACTGAGCCTTTAATAGCAAAAGAGACATTCCTTTTACTATCTTTCCTACTCTGTGATTTCCACCCAAGTACTGACCCATGAGGTCAGTTCATGTGGACTAACCCAAGGAAGAGTTGATGAAAAGAGTGTTTTCTCCAAAGAGCTCTTGGTTCCTTCTGTCTCCTCAATCTCCTCCATCTTATGTGACATGTACCTCCTCTTCGTCTACTTTCACCACACTCTCCTTTATTCTGTTTATCTCTTTTATCTTCCCCAGTACCTAGTCTTTGGTATGATGTTACTATATGACTAAATGAATATCTTCTAAGATCTATATATTCTCCTTGGCTTTAATATTTGTCTGACAGATTCTAATTTTTATCCACTAGACAATTATAGAACTTCTTAGGGGTTAGTTTGTAACTTCAGTTTTTGAAGTTGCTGTAAGAACTCATTTGATGAATGTCTAAGAGAAATAGATTAAATCAGTTAGGAGGCTATTGGTATAATCCAGACAAGAGATGATGGTGTCTTGTGACAGTGGAGGACTGTAAAACCCAGCCACATTTACATATGAGAGTGAGGGAGGACACTCTGTAGGGAAAAAGTCTGATTTTGGAAACACCTCCATGGGAGAATTTGGGCAACACTTTTCCAAAATAAAATGAATCTAATACCACCTCACAAACCCAAGGAAGGGTCGCTATGAGTCGGATCTAACTTGACAGGAGTGAGTTTGGTTGGTTTGGAATAAGAGTGAATGTAATTCCTTCCCAGTAGCAAAGAACAAAGTACTGACTCTTTTCATGCAACTGCCTTCTGGAGAGACAGAGAAAAATGCAAATGCACCTCAACATGAATAATGAGGCAAAATCTTGATCTCATTGGCAAAATAAACCTACAGTTTTAAAAACATGCTCAAGGAAGGAGTATCCTTTTAGTAGTATTTTGTTCTCGTTCTTGTTAGTTTATGTGGACTTTATTCCAAGCTCAGCATTAGAAATTGTTCTCTCTGAGGGAAAAATAAAATTGTATCTTCTTTAGGTATTTATTTCATAGGAATAATGGGATGCAGCCAGGCTAAACTCTCACTGGTGACAATGCTGGATTTGAGTTATAACACATGTAAGATGTAAGGTCAAAAAAATACTTTCCAATCCAAGATTCAAAGCAGAACAAAACAAACCACCATGACTGATAGCAAAAATTATAAACAGCACAATTTGACCTCTCAAAGCCTAATATATTAAAATATCAATGTACACAATGAGAGAGTTTAAAAGTAATTAAATTGGGAATTTAAAACTTGAATAAAACATGATAGGAAAATTTTAATATAACCCCAAATGAATTTAAAAGAAAAATTTTATCTTTGTAGATCCATACCTCACACCATATACAAAAACTAACCAGATGGATCAAAGACTTAAACGTAGAACTTAAAACTACAAAGTTCATCAAAGAAAAAACAGGGGCAATCATAGAGGCCCTATTACATCACATTAATAGACCATGAATCATAAGTAAAAATGCACAAACAGCAGAAGATGAACTACATGATTGGGACCTTCTAAAAATTAAAATCTATGTGCAGCAATAAAAACCTTCTCCAAAAGGGTAAAAAGAGAACCTACAGATTGGGGAAAAATATCCAGCAACAACATATCTGACAAGGGACTTATCTCTAAAATTTAGAGAAAACTGCAACATTCAATATCAAAAAGTCAATCCAATTCAAAAACGGACAAAAGACATGAACAGACATTTCACCAAAGAATATATTCAGGCAGCCAACAAATACATGAAGAAATTATCACAATCATTAGCCATTGGAGAGATGCAAATCATAGCAACAATTAGATATCATCTTACCCCAGCACTAATAACAACAACAAGACAGAAAATAACAAATGCTGGTGAGAATGTTGAGAGACTGGCACTCTCATACACCACTAGTGGGACTGTGCAAGCACTGTGGAAAAGAGTATGATGATTCCCTAAAAAGTTGGAAATAGAAGTACAATTTGATCCTGCAATCCTATTACTAGTTATGTATCCTAAAGAAGTGACAGCCAGGACATGAACAGATGTATGCATGTGCATATTCATCACAGCTCTATTCACAATAGCAAAGAGATGGAAACAACCTAGGTGTCCATCAACAGAAGAATGGATAACCAAGCTGTGGTAGTTAAGTTGTGTGTCTACTTCGCTGGGCCTAATTTTGAGTGGCTGGGCAGCTGGTTGTAGTTATTCCCCATGATGACACTGGCAATCAACTTTATGGTGGAATCTGCAGTGAGCAGCTGAGTAGCTGACTTGGGGATGTGATCTGTTTCCAGTATATAAGGAGAAGCTTTGAGAAAGGCCTTTGTAGCTTTTTGGCACACTTGGACCCTGCATGTAGTGAGTCTTCATTCATCAACCTGCCATGTGTCCTGCCTGTCTTGGGAGAGTCTCTGGACTTGAACTAGTGGCCATATATGGTTGGTTGATAATCTTTGGACTGTGTCACTTTATTCATCAACCTTGAGTTTGTCAGTATCAGCAGGCAGCACCTGCCTGAGTTAAAAGATGCTTCCAGCTCCAGTGGGCTTCAGCAAGAGGCAGAGCTGAAGCCCAACGTTGAGGAGCTTTCACCCAGACCCTAGAGCTGGCACTTTGAACTCAGACTTCTAGCCTCCTAAACAGTAAGAAAATGAATCCCTGTTTGTTCAAGCCATTACACCAGTGGTATTTCTGTTAGAGTGGCACTAGAGAACTGTGGTAGCTGAGGTTGTTGTCAACTTAGCTGGGCAGCTAGATGTCGTTATTTTCCATGGTAAGATTGATAATCAACTCCATAGTGGACTCTACTGGAGAGCTGAGTAGCTGCTTTAGGGATAAGGACTGCTTCCAGTATATGAGAAGCAATTTTGAGGAAGGTCTCCAGCTGATGGCATGCTTGAACCCTGCATATAGCCAAGTCATTGTTCAACAACCTGCTGTTTCCCTGCCAAATATTGGGACTTTTAATGGACTTGAATTAATGGCCTGCAGTGTGGTTTGGTAATATGGGGACTGTGCCTTTTCACTTGTTGCCCTTGGGGTTGTCAGCCTCAGCAGCTAGCAGCTGCCTGAATGAAGAGATGCCTCTACCTTCATTGGGCTGGAGCAGGAGGCAGAGCTGAAGCCCGAGGTTGAGGGGCTTTCACCCAGCCCCTAGAGCCTGCCACCTGGAACTAGAACTTCTAACCTTCAAAACTGTAAGAGAATAAACTCTTGTTGGTTAAAGCCTTCCCATTTGTGGCATTTCTGTTAGAGCAGCACTAAAACAAGAACCAAAATGCAAGCCATGATATATACACAAAATGGAATACTATCCAACACTAAAGAGTGGTGTGATCTTCAAAACACCCCATGACATGGATTAACTTGGAAAACATTGTGGTAGTTAGGGTTGTTGTCAACTTGGCTGCACCTGGTTGAGTGGCTGGGCAGCTGGAAATAGTTATTTCCCATGATGAGACTGGCAATCAACTCCATGGTGGAATCCACTGTGAGTGGCTCAGTAGCTGCCTTAGTGATGTGGTCTGCTTCCTGCATATAAGGAGAAGCCTTGGAAATAGTCTCTAGCCTTTTGACACACTTGAACCCTGAATGTATTCAAGTCATTGTTCAACAGCCTGCCATGCCAATCTTGGGACTTCATCTTAACTTGAGTTAGTGGCCTGCCATGTTGTTTGGTAACATTGGGACTGGGCCTTTCTACTGTCAACCTTGGGCTTGTCAGCCTCAGCAGCCAGCAGCTTCAGTGGGCCATGAGCAGGAAGCATAGCTTAACCCAAGGTTGAGGGACTTTCAC
Organism: Orycteropus afer afer; assembly: GCF_000298275.1. Classification (NCBI taxonomy): domain Eukaryota; kingdom Metazoa; phylum Chordata; class Mammalia; order Tubulidentata; family Orycteropodidae; genus Orycteropus; species Orycteropus afer. The sequence goes on along the minus strand of NW_006921765.1, from coordinate 2,012,392 downwards.
CCAGCTTCTAAAGCCTGGCACTTTGAATTCAGACTTAAAGCTTCCAAACTGTAAGAGAATAAACTCCTGTTTGTTAAAGCCATCACATTTATGGTATTCTTGTCAGAGCAGCACTAGGTAACCAAAACAGACATCATGCTGAGTGATATAAGTCAATCACAGAAAGACAAATATTGTATCAGCCCACTATTGTAAAAAGTCAAGGAAATGTTTGTATATGGAGAGAAATTTCCTTTGGTTGCCAAGGTAGTGAAGGAAGTGGAGGGAAAATTGCTATATAGCTAAGGGACAAGTATTGATTTGGGTAAGGGAAATATAACAAAGGCAAGTACCCACAGAATAACACTAAGGAAAAGGAAGACACAGAGAAGTGCACAAGAGATACAGACCACAAAGATAAACACTTTTACATGTGCAGTGTTATGTTGTTAGTAATGGCAAATGTTAACCAATGGGTGAATACACAGGTAGACAGGCTGAATGATCATGTATGTCTAAGCAAAAGGGAATGTACTATATATAGGTTTGGCAGATGATATTTTCACATACATATTTGTATGTGCTATAAGAATGTCCATAAAAATAGAGCTATTGGGGTCAAAGTTATGATAACTTCTTGGCCACAGCCAACCATCCTGAGGAAGTGAGTTGCTGGGCCTGTGGGTTCAGGACCATGGTCACAGAGGACATCAATTTCAATTGGCATAACATAATGCACAGGAGCATTGTTCTGCATCTTACTTTGATGTGTGGCAACTACTGGGTTCTTGAAAGCTTACAAGGACTATCTAAGGTGCATCAACTGGTCTCTCCTCATCTGTATCAGAGAGGAATTATGAAAATCAGAGACCCTTGGAAACAATTAGTCCAAGGGACTAATGGACCATGCAAACCTGAGCCTTCAAGATCCTGATAATGGAAGAAATGGATGGTACTTGGCTACCACTGTCAGCCACTCAAAAAGGGATTGGTGCAGGGTATCTTGGACAGAATGGGAGAAAAAAGTGCAACAACTCAAAATCATAGAAAATACCATGATTGCTGATCTGATGGAGACTCATGAAACCCTCAAGACTATGCCCCTTAGTCAACCTATGGGCCTGCAGTTGAACACACTCCTATGGCTTCCAGACAAACAGTAGACTGGTAAATAGGGTGAATATTTACACCAAGTAGGTGCACTCTTTGGAAGAGTCAACAATGGGTTATCAAAAAGGCAGTGTTTTCAGAGGTAGATAGCTCAGAGGGCAGGAATGCATGGAAAAGAAAGACACAGGACACAGGTAGCCACAGTGGAAGTGTGAAGAGGACTGTTACATTGTGAGGATTGCAGTCAATGTTGTGAAACAGAATGTGTATGAATGGTTGTATGGAAAATGAATTTGCTCTGTAAACTTTCACCCAAATAACAATAAAAAAAGTTATCTTTGTAATTTTATAAAATCAATAGATACTTTATAGGACACATTAAACAGTACTTCAAATATTTATCAAAAATTTTACAAACACAAAAAACAAACTTACTGCAGTTGAGTCGGGTCCAACTCAGAGCGACCCCTCCTTGGGTTTCTGAGGCAGTATATACGGAAGTAGATCACCCAATCTTCCTTCCAAGGAGTGGCTGGTAGGTTTGAACCACCAGCCTTCTGGTTAGCAGTCAAATGCCTTAGGCAACTGTGGTAGTTAAGTTTGTGTGTCAGCTTGGCTGGGCCTGGTTGAAGGGTTGGGCAGCATGATGTAGTACTCCTCCTGTTGAGACTGGTAATCAACTCCATGGTGAAATCTATGGTGAGCAGCTGAGTAGCTGCCTTAGGGATGCAGTCTGCTTCCTGTATATAAGGAGAAGCCTTGGGAACAGTTTCTAGCCTTTTGGCATACTTGAACCCTGAACATAGCCAAGTGTTGTTCAACAGCCTGCCATGCCTGCCAATTTTGGGACTTCATCTGGACTTGAGTTAGTGGCCTGCCATGTTGTTTGTTAACATTGGAACTGCGCCTTTTTACTTGTTAATCTTGGGCTTCTCAGCCTCAGCAGTCAGCAACTGCCTGAGTGAAGAAAACCTCTAGCTTCAGTGGGCCAGGAGCAGGAGGCAGAGCTTAAGCCCAAGGTTGAGGGGCTTTAGCCCATCAAAAAAATGAAAGAAAAGCAACATTTGAAGGGATAAACATTGAAATTAAAAAAAAAAAAAAAAAATGGGGAAAAATATCCTTCACATTTGGGAAGCCCAAAGATTCAGTTGTTGTCATGTTGTTAGGTGCCATAGAGTCCATTCCAAGGATAGCAACACTATGTACAACAGAACAAATCATTGCCCTGTACTGTGCCATTTGCAAAATCCTTGCTATGCCTGAAACCATCATTGCAGCCACTGTGTCAGCCCATGTCATTGAGGGTCTTCCTCTTTTTCTATGACCCTCTGCTTTAACAAGCTGTATATCCTCCTCCAGAGAATGGACTACATGACCAAAGTAGAGTGAGAGGAAGTCTGGCCATTATTGCCTATAAGGAGCATTCTGGCTGTACTTCTTCAAGGAAAGGTTTGTTTGTTCTTCTGTCAGTCCACTGTATCTTCAGTATTTTTTGTCAACACAATTTAAAAGCATCAATTTTTCTCTGGTCTTCCGAATTCATTGTCCAGCTTTCATATGTATATGAGGTGATTGAAAATGCCATGGCTTGGTTAGGTGAACCTTAGTCTTTAAAGTGACATCTTTGCTCTTCAACATTTTAAAGAGGTCTTCTGCATTGTACTTGCATAGTGCAATTTGAACATGCAGGTATTCGAAATACCAGTGGCATAGCCTCTAGCCACACAACATGCGAGCCACAACAGTACAGACAAACTGACAGATGAGTGGTGGCAAAGAATACTAAGCATGATAAATAAAAGAAAATCCAGTAGAACAGTGGAATACAAAAGTCAAAAATTATATTTAAGACACCGAGAATAAAAAGATTCTCCTCTGAAAAATGACAATTGGGTCTAGAGCTAACTCTTTAAGCACAATTATGGAAGGGAAAAGACATTGCCCTCAGAGTTTTGAGTAAAATTCAACTAAATTTTTATCAAAGAAGAAGAGTAAAATGAAGATATTTTTATTATAATAAAAATTAAAAGAGAGGAGATTCCAGTTAGATGGTGGAGTAGGCAAACAAACTACACAGACTCTCTTCAACCAAGAAAAGGCAAACCAATTAACACAGATATAGAAGATAATCCTGGGGCCCTGAGCTTTGAAAGGAAAGATCAAAAAGAAGACTAAACTCCAACTAGTAGAAGAACCAGCATGAAAACACCAAAAAAAGGAGACATACGGAGCTGCAGTCCGTGACCAATACAGATGGCATGGACAGTGTGGATATTGCTAACTGGTGTTAGGACCTGAGGATTAACCTTAAAAACAGCTTGCCAGGGCTGCATGGAGGATTGGACTGGTGGCCAATGAATTAAAAGGGAAGCAGTGAAGAGGGAAACATGGTGAGCTTTGGACTTTTGCCTGTCTGGAGGGTGCAGCCATTTTGAATGTTTACAAGAAGTTCCACCATTTTGAATATTTAAAGCAACAGTGTTCCCTCAGATACCAGGAACCCTAAGAATAGGCTCCACTTGCTGGGAACCACAAGGACATTCTAGCCATGAACAACTAGAAAGGTGAGATATTCCCTTTGTTATTTTTATACTCTACACCCTCCTGGTGAATGGAGGTGCAGCCATCCCTCATTCCCACCCACCTTCTGGGCCAGTAGGAATTCCATCCCAGTCTGTGTGCTCTGATGGAGCCTGAGTGCCTTGCCCTGCCCAGAACTTTTTTTTTTTTTTTAGTTT
>NW_006921765.1:2004895-2007515 GCF_000298275.1 Orycteropus afer afer | reverse complement strand
CCAGCCACTCCTCGGAAGGAAGGTTGGGCAATCCTACTTCTGTAGTGATACTGCCTTGAAAACCCAAGGAGGGGTCGCTATGAGTCGGGGCCGACTCGAGGGCAAATAACAACACCAACAACAAGGTTCATGTGGGTTCATGAGGGATGTTGTCAAAAGGAATAACATATATGTCATTGAAATTCCAGACCAGGAAGAGAAAAAAGAAAAACACTGTGAAAATTGTCCAAGACTTGTTGGAAGAGAACTTCCCTGATATGATGAAAGATGAGAATATATCATTCAGGAATTCCAACAAGCCCCAAACAGGATAGACCAGAAAAGAAATTCACCAAGACATATCATCATCAAACTCACCAAAACCAAACACAAAGAAAGAATCCTGAAAGCAGCAAGGGAAAAATGAATAGTTACCTACAAAGGGCACCCAATAAGAATAAGCTTTGGTTTCACAGCAGAAAGCATGCAAGCAAGAAGACAATGGGATGGTATATATAAAACTCTGAAAGAGAAAAATTTCTAAACAAGAATTATATATCCAACAATATTGTCCCTCAAATATGATGGTGAAATTAGGAAATTTCCAGATAAGCAGAAATTAAAGGAATTTGTTAAAACCAGAACAACCTTGCAAAAGATACTTAAAGGAGACCTTTGAACAGAGAACCAATAACAGCAAACAACAACCAACAATTAATAAACAAGATGACATAACCCAGAAACCAACACAAGATTGTTAACAGGGAACCAGAGATATCAATTAACAAATGAGGACAACTACTAACTAAAAAGAGGGAAAAAATAGTGCTATTACAGAACTTCTAAATGGTGAGGAAGTCAAGAGAGTTGCAAGATAGAATGGACTGTTCTAAACTTGTGGAGAAAATTATAAATCACAGAATAACCTCAAAGAAAAATGATAAATCTTCACATCACAATAAAAGAGAGGACAAGCACAAATATTTAGCAAATACTAAAACAATAGCAACAAAGGATATGATAACACGATTCTTTAACATAATTAGCAAAGCACAGAAAATTACATGGACCAGAGAAACCAGGAATGTCATGAAAAAACACATAACAAAATGACAGCAACCAATTCATATTTGTCAATAATTATGCCAAATGTCACTGGATTAAATGTACCACTCAAGAGACAAAGAGTTGCAGACTGAATAAGAAAATATAACCCATCAATATGCTGTCTACAAAAGACACACCTTAGAGACAAAGACAAAAGTAGACTGAAAATCAAAGATTGGGAAAAGATATATCAAGCAAATGGCAACCTAAGAAGACCAGGAGTGGCAATATTAATGTCTGATAAAATTGACTTTAAGACAAAAAATCACCATAATAGAAAAAGAAGGACATTATATAATCATTAAAGGATCAATTGAACAAGAAGACATAACCATAATAAATATCTATGGACCCAATGAAAAAGCCCCAAAATATATAAATCAGACTTTAATAGAAATGAAAAGGCAAATAGATGACTCTACAGTCATCCTGTTGTTATGTTGTTATGTGCCATCAAGTTGGACCTGACTCATAGCAACTCCTTCTTGGGTTTCCAAGGCAGTATCACTATGGAAGGATTGTCCTATCTTCCTTCTGAAGAGTGGCTGGTGGGTTTGAACCACCAGCCTTCTGGTTAGCAGTCAAGTACCTTAGCCACTATGCTACCAGTCATTCTAGGAGACTTTAATACACCACTTTCAATGAAAGATAGAACTGAAAAGCAACTCAACAAAGACACAGAAAATCTAAACAATGCAATCCAGCAATTTGACCTTATAGACTTCTACAGAACACTTTACCCAACAACAGCACAAAATACATTCTCTTCCAAAGCACATGTAACATTCTCCAGGATAGACCATATGTTAGGCCATTAAGCAAGCCTTAATAAATTTAAAAAAAACATTGAAATACTGCAAACCATCTTCTCAATCAAAATGTTATCAAATTAGAAATCAACAACAGGAAGAGCAATGGAAAAAGAGTAAATAGATGGAAACTGAACAACACCCTCATTAAGAACAACTGAGTAAGAGAAGAAATAAAAAATGAAATTAAAAAATAATTTGAATCAAACAAGAATGAAAACATAACATACCAAAATCTTTGGGACACAGCAAAAGCAATGATCAGGAACCAAGTTATAGAAATAAACACACACATCAAAAAAGAATAAAGAGCCAAAATCAACACTGTAAACTAACATCTCCAACAACTAGAAAAAGAACAGCAAGAAAAGCCTACAGCCACATGAAGAAAGGAAATAATCAAGATTTGAGCAGAAATAAATGAAACAGAAAATAGAAAGACAATAGAAAAAATCAATACAACTAGAAGTTGGCTTTTTGAAAACATTAATAAAATTGAAAATCCACTAGCAAATATAACAAAGGAAAAGAGGGAGAGAATGCAAATGAGATGAATAAGAAACAAAATGGGTGACATCATGACAGAACCAACTGAAATAAACAGGATAATCTCAGGATACTCTGAATACCTGTTGTTGTTGTTGTTGTTGTTATGTGCTGTCGAGTCGGCCCCGACTCATAGCGACCCCTCCTTGGGTTTCCAAGGCAGTATCACTACGGAAGTA
>NW_006921765.1:1997781-2003955 GCF_000298275.1 Orycteropus afer afer | reverse complement strand
AGCCAGGGTAATAAGGCAAGAAAGGGAAATCAAAGGCATCCAAATTGGTAAGGAAGAAGTCAAACTATCCCTATGTGCTGATGATATGATCCTATACCTTAGGGAGCTCTGGTGGAGTAGTTTCTGAGGCATTGGACTGTTAACCAGAAGGCTGGTAGCTCAAACCTACCAGCCACTCTTTGGAAGGAAGGTTGGGATAATCTACTTACTTAGTGATACTACCTCAGAAACCCAAGGAGGAGGTGCTATGAGTCAGATCCCACTTGACAGCAGTGAGTTTGGTTTTGGTTTTGGTGATTCTATACCAAGAAAACCCAAGAGACTCAGTAAAAAATCTACTGGAATTAATTGAGAGATTTAGCATAGTGGCAGGATAGAAGATCAACATCCAAACACCAGTTAGATTCCTCTATACCAGCAAAGAGACTGCTGAAAAAAGAAATATGGAAATCAATACTATTTACAATAGCTACCAAAAAAATAAAATACTTGGGAATAAATCTTACCAATGACACAAAAGATCTGTACAAAGAAAACTATAAAACTCTATTTCAAGAACCCATAAGATATCTACATAAATGGAAGAACATAACATGCCCATGGGTAGGAAGACTGAATGTTGTGAAAATGTCAATTATATCCAAAGAAATCTATATATTCAATGCAATCCCAATCCAGATCCCATCAACATTCTTTAAGGATATGGAAAAATCAATCCTAACTTCATAGGGAAAGGAAAGAGACCTCAGATAAGCAAAGCATTATTGAAGAAGAAGACCAAAGTAGGATCTTAAAACCTACTATACAGTCAAAACCTGGTATTGGTACAATGACAGACATATAAACCAATGGAATAGAATTGAGAACACAGAAATAGATCCATCGATCTATAGTCAGCTGATCTTTGACAAAGAGCCCATTAAACAGGGAAGAGATTGTCTGTTTAACAAATGGTGCTAGCAAAACTGGATATCCATTTGCAGAAAAATGAAACAAGATCTGTATCTCACACCATACACAAAAACTAACTCCAGATGGATCAAAGACTTAAACATGAAACCTACCATAAAGTTCCTCAAGGAAAAACTAGAGGCAAATTTAGGGGCCCTAGTAGCATAGTGGCTAAGACACTTGCCTGCTGACCAGACAGCTGGTGGTTCAAACCCACCAGCCACTCCTCGGAAGAAAGGTTGGGCAATCCTACTTCCGTAGTGATACTGCCTCGGAAACCCAAGGAGGGGTCGCTATGAGTCGGGGCCGACTCAACGGCACATATCAACAACAATATATGACATACATAGACTATCAAGCATAACCCAAAATGCACAAACAGCAGAAGAGAAGCTAGATGAATGGGACCTTCTAAAATTAAATTTATTTATTTGTTTGTTAGATTATTATTATACTTTAGGTGCAAGTTTACAAAGTTTGTATTACATTCAATAGTTTGTGTACATTTAGTTTCACTCCCCATTTACCATCCCCAACCCTAACCCAACCCTAATTAAATTTTTACGTGCATCCAAAGACTTCTCCAAAAGAGTCAAAAGAGAACCTACAGATTGGGAAAAAAATATTCAGCAATGACATATCTGACAAGGGACTTATCTCTAAAATTTATAGAAAACTCCAACACCTCAACAGCAATAAGACAAATAATCCAATTTAAAAAATGGGCAGAAGACATGAATAGACACTTCACCAAAGAGAATATTCAGGTGGCCAACAAATATATGAAGAAATGCTTATGATCATTAGCCATTAGAGAAATGCAAATCAAAACCACAATGAGATATCATCTTGTCCCAGCACTAGTAGCAAAGTTCAACACAGAAAATAACAAATGCTGGTGAGGATGCAGATAAATTGGGACTCTCATACACTGGTGGTGGGACTGTCAAATGATACAACTGTGGAAATCAGTATGGTATTTCCTTAAAAATTTGGAATTAGAAATACCATTTGACCCAGCAATTCCATTGCTAGGTATATATCCTAAAGAAGTGAGAGCCAGGACAAGAACAGATATGTGCACACCCATATTCATCGCAGCACTATTTATAATAGCCAAAAGATAGAAACATCCTAGATGTCCATCAACAAGAATGGATAACCAAACTATGGTACATACACACAATGGAATACTATGCAACCCCAAAGAATAATGTAGAATTGGCGAAAAACTGTGTAACATGAATGAACTTGGAGGACATGATCCTGAGTGAGATAAGTCAATCACAGAATGACAAATTCTGTATTAGTCCATTACTGTAAAAAGGTAAGAAAAGATTTATATATGGAAAGAAATTGTCTCTTTTGGTTACCAGGGGTAGGAGGGAAGGGGAGAGAACACTATTTGATAGGTAGAGATAAGTATTGATTTGGGTGAAGAGAAGTGCAATGTACCAAATGGGAGTGATCAACATGGAGGCATTAAGGCAGAGGAAGACATAGAGAATGCATGGGCAGTAGAAACAACAAATATGAACCCTTTTTCACACACAGTATTGCATTGTCAGTGAAGGCAAACATTGGTATATGGGTGGATAGACAGGTGCACTGGCTGAAATATTAGGTACATTTATTTGCAAAATTCTATCATGGGATCTCCAGCATTATTTCTGTCATCAAGGCCAAATTTTCCAACTACTGGTGATTCTTTTTTGTTTTCAAGTTTTGCATTCTAGTCACTAGTGATAATTAACACATCTTGATTGCGTGTTCGGTCAATTTCAGACTGCAGAAGTTGATAAACATCTTCAACTTCCTCATCTTTGGTTTTGGAAGCACATAAAGTTGCACAGTATTGTATCAGTGTTTCGCCACTATTTGTAAGGTTTTCCCAGTCTAATTCCTTGAGAAGTGGATGGCCTCTTCCTTCTGCTTCGTCTGTCTCAGTTTGTAAGTTGCATTGAAACCTGTGCTCCATGTGCAACCCTGCCAGCACTTGAAACACTGGTAGCACAGCCTCAAGCCTCACAGCAATAAAAATCAACAAACCATTGGCAGATTTAACAAAGGAAAAGAAGGAGAAGATACAAATAACAGGAATAAGAAGTAAAAGTGATGACATTACAATAGAACCAACAGAAATAAAAATAGTAATAATACTATGAAGAACTGTACTCCAACAAATTTGAAAACGTAGAAGAAATGGACAGATTTTTGGAAGCACACTACTTACCTAAAATAACACAGACTGAGGGAGAAACCTTGAACAGATGCATAACAAAAGAAGTTATTAAGTCATAAAAAAATTGCCAACAAAAAAGAGTCCTGGCCCAGATAGTTTCAAAAGAGACTTCTACTAATCATTCAGAGAAGAGCTGACACCAATCCTACTGAAACTAGTCCAGAAAATAGAAAAAGATGGAATCCTCCCTAATTCATTTTATTAAGCAAGCATAACTCTGATACCAAAATCAAGCAAAGAAAGGGGATGCCATCCCCATCTTTTCCTACTGGAAAGGAAAACTACAGACCAATATCCCTCATGAATATAGATGCAAAAATCTTCAACAAATTCCCAGCAAATTCTCCAACAACATGTCAAAAAATTAATACATCATGACCAAATGAGATTCATACCAGGGATACAAAGATGTTTCAACATTAGAAAAACAATCAACGTAATCCATCACATAAGTAAAATAAAGGAAAAGAATAACATAATCATATCAAAAGATGAAGAAAAGGCATTTGATAAAATTCAACACCTTTTCCTAATAAAACTTTCAAAAAAAAAAGAATAGAAGGGAAATTCCACAACATACTAAAGGGCATATATGCAAAAGCAACAGCCAACATTATTCTTAATGTAGAGAGACTGAAACTATTCCCCTTGTGAACAGGAACCAGACAAGGATGCACTTTATCTCCACTTCTATTCAGCACTGTATTAGAAGTCATAGTCAGGGCAATATGGCAAAAAAAGGAAATCAAAAGCATCAAAACTGCAAAGGATAAAGTAAAACTATCCCTATTTGCAGATGATATGATCCTATACATAGAAAACCCAAAAGACTCAGCAGGAAATTACTGGAAACTATTGAAAGATTTAGCATAGTGGCAGGACAGAAGATCAAAATTAAAAAAAAAAAAAAATATTTGGATTCCGCTACACCAGCAAAGTGGTCTCTAAAACCAATACCATTTATAATAGCTACCAGAAAGATAAAATAGTGGGAATAAATCTTTTCATGAATATAAAAGACCTACACACTGGTGACATCAAACACTGGTGGCACAGCCTCAAGCCTCACAGCAACACGCAAGGCACAACAGTACAACAAACTGACAGACAAGTTCATCTCCCATAGTTGTTCAAAAACTCTCCACCCTCTCCTTACCTGGATCCCTCGTGCTGCTCTGCTCTGTCATACCCTCTGGCTTCTCTTTCCCCTGCTTTCCTGCCTGGTGGGGGTGGAGCCTGGGACTCTCTTTTTACCTGGATACTTGGCTGCTGCTCTGCTCTGTCATCCCCAACAAGACTGGAAGTTGGTTTTTGAAAAGATTAATAAAATAAACAAACCATTGGCAAATTTAACAAAGAAAAAGAAGGAGATGATACAAATAACAGGAATAAGAAATAAAAGTGGTGACATTACAATAGAACCAGCAGAAATAAAAAGAATAATAATACTATGAAGAACTGTATTCCAACAAATTTGAGAACACAAAGAAAACTACAAAAAATTACTTCAAGAAACTATGAGATCTATATAAATGGAAGAACATACTGTTTGTGGTAGTTATGTTTGTGTGTCAACTTGGCTGGGCCTGGTTGAGTGGCTGGGCAGCTGGATGTAGTATTCCCCATGATGAGACTGGTAATCAACTTCATGGTGGAATCTACTGTGAGCAGTTGAGTAGCTGCCTTAAGGATGTAGTCTTCTTCTTGTATATAAGAAGAAGCCTTGGGGAACAGTCTCTAGCTTATGGCACTCTTCAGCACTGCATGTAGCCATGTCATTGTTCAGCAGCCTGCCATGCTCTATTGACCTTGAAACCTTTAATGGACTTGAATGAATGGCCTGCTGTGTGGTTTGGTAACAGTGAGACTGTGCCTTTTTACTTTTCAACCTTGGGCTTGTCAGACTCAGCAGCCAGCAGCTATCTGAGTGAAGAAAATCCTCCAGCTTAAGTGGGCCAGGAGCAGGAGGCAGAGCTGAAGCCCAAAGCTAAGGGGCTTTCATCCAGCCCCTAGAGCCTGGCACTTTGAACTTGGATTTAATGCCTCTAAATTGTAAGAATAAACTCCTGTTTGCCAAAGCCATCCCATTTGTGGTATATTCTTGTCAGAGCAGCACTAGGTAACAAGAACAGTACCCAAAGCAATCTATACAGTCAATGCAATCTTGATCCAGTTCCATCAACCTTCTTTAAAGACATGGTAAAACCAGTCACTAATGTTATGTAGGAAAGAAAGAGACTCCATATAAGTAAAGCACTACTGAAGTTTGAGATCATTAGTCATTAGAGTGCTGCAAACCAAAACAACCATGAGAAACAACTCACTCCAGAAAAGTTCAACAAGACAGAAAATAACAAGTGCTGGTGAGGATATAGTGAGATGGGGACTCTCATACACTGCTGGTGGGACTGTAGAATGATATAATCACTGTGGAAATTGGAATAATGATTCCTTTAAAACTTGGAAATATAAATATTATTTGATCTAGCAATCCTATTACTGCTACATATTCTAAAGAAGTGAGAGGCAGGACATGAACAGATATATCCACATTCACACTCATTGCAGCACTATTCACAATAGCAAAGAGATGGAAACAACCTAAGTATCAATCAACCAAGGAGTGGATAAACAAACTATGGTACATAGACACAATGAAATACTATACAAACCTAAAGAATAATGAAGAATCTGTAAAACACTGCATAACGTGGATTAACTTGGAGGATATTTTGCTGAGTGAAATAAGTCAATCACAGAAGGACAAATATTTTACTAATCCACTGTTGTAAAAAGTCAAGGAAAGGTTTATACATAGAAGGAAATTTTTTTCTGTATTGGTTACCAGGGATAGGAGGGGAGGGGAGGGAAAATTTCTAGATAGGTTGAAAGAAAATATATATATATAACCAAGAATGATATACCCAGCAGAATTCTGCCTCAAATATGAGTGTGAATTAGGAAATTTCCAGATAAGCACA
>NW_006921765.1:1983767-1997578 GCF_000298275.1 Orycteropus afer afer | reverse complement strand
TGTTCATCGCAGCACTATTCACAATAGCAAAGAGGTGGAAACAACTTAAGAGTCCAGCAACCAACAAATGGATAAACAAACTGTGATATATACACACAATGGAATACTATGCAAAACTAAAGAATAATGGAGAATTTGTAAAATATTGTATAACATGGATGAATGTGGAAGACATTATGCTGAGTGAAATAAGTCTATCACAGTAGGAAAAATATTGTATTAGTCCACTACTGTACAAAGTCAAGGAAAATTTATATATGGAAGGAAACTTTCTTTGTTGGCTACCAAATATGGGAGGGGAAGGGAGGCTAAATTCTTAGATAGGTTGTATATATGTGTATATATGTATATATGTATATATATATATATATACACACATGCACACACTCACACAGAGAGAGAGACAGACAGACAGACTGATAGAGAGAGAAACCAAAGATTATTAGTGGTTCCAGGATAGGAGGGAGGTAGAAAAGAGAAGCTTTTGTTTGCAGGACATTGAGTTTATGCTAATAATGGTGGAACATTTTGGAAAAGGATAGCAAAAATGGTGACACTAAATGAAAAATGTCATCAATATCTCTGAGCTGTAAATGGGGAAGTTGTTATGTTGGTGAATGTCTTATTGTGTGTGTTTTCACCACAATAAAAGAAAAAGAAAATGTATTAAAGAATTTCTGAAATATAGAAAAATAATTTACAATTTTGACTGGCAAAATAAAAAGAGCAATAATTTAAAATCTGGGAGATAAAATATGACAGCACTAAACTATTGGAAAAGGAGAAATGATCAAATGGAGAAAGGGAATTGGAATTAATGTATTATATTAATTTATTGTTCAGAGAGATTGACTTTATAATTTTAGTAAGATGAATATATGTAGAAACTTCTTAAAGACTGGAAATTGTGCATAGCTTGTTATAAAATAGTAGAGTTTAAAATGGAATATAAAATTTCAGTAAATGCATATAATGGCAGTTAAGAAAATAATATTAAATGAGGGACGTGTAAAAGGCAAAACCAATATGTTGGAAATAATAGTGTACACATAAACACACACATACACCACACAAACAATTTAATTAATTTAATTTCCCAATTAAAAGACAGATTTTTTAAAACTTGTTCACACAAATCTAGTTATATTATGTTTATAAGAAATAAGTCTAAAGTATGTTGCTGTTATTAATTGCCATTAAGTCAGTTCCTACTCATAGCAACCCTATGAACAACAGAATGGAACACTGTCCAGTCCTGTGCTATCCTCCAATCATTGCATCATTGAGTTCATCATTGTAGCCACTTTGTTAATCCATCTCATTGAGGGTCTTGCTCTTTTGTGCTGACCCTCCATTTTACAAAACATGATGTCCTTCTCCAGGGACTGGTCCCTCTAGTAACATGATCAAAGGAGGGATAAAGTCTAGCCATCCTTGCTTCTAAGGAATATTCTGGCTGCTTCTTCCAGGGCAGATTCATTTGTTCTTCTAGAAAGATTTAAAATGAAAGAATGAAAGAATACATACCATATACAGTTTACTATAATTTTTTAAAAATATTTTGTTGTTTAGTAATTGAATTCAATACTAGTTTCAGACTTTATGCCAAATAATTTACTGTTCTACAGATAAAGAGTGTTACCAGCAAAAAATTTGTAAGACTCCTCGGAAGGAAGGTTGGGAATTCTACTTCCGTAGTGATACTGTCTCGGAAACACAAGGAGGGGTCGCTATGAGTCAGGTCCGACTTGATGGCACATAACAACAAACAACAGTATATTTCACCACCATCCCCACCTCCCTGTTGCCTTCAGTTGATTCCACTTTATACTGATCCCTTCGAAAGCAGATCATGAAGCCTGTCTTCTGAAGGGTTTCTGGGTAGACCTGAGCCATAAGCCTTTCAGTTAGAGAATGTTTACTGTTTGTACCACTCAGGGATTAAACAGCTTCAAATATATGAAGTAATTATTGATAGAATAACCAGAAGAAGTTGACAAGATTGCCAACAAGGGGAATATTTCAACAAGTTTTTCTTAATAGCTATTTAATCAATTTTACAAAATAGTAATGATACAAAAGAGGCAGCGAACTACAGTCCACAGACAAAGGTGCATCTGTTTATGTAAATATACTTTTATTGGCACAGAGCCATGCCTGTCATTTACATATCATCTATGGCTGCTTTCAAGATGACAATGGTGGTGTTGAGTAGTTGCAACAGTCTCAGTTACCAGTACTAGGTAAGTACTGGTGTACCAGAAATACCACAAGTGGGTGGCTTTAGAGAAAATAGGTTAATTTTCTCACAGATCTGGAGGACAAAAGTCTAAATCAGGAATTCCTTATGTGGGCCTCTCTACTAGTTTCTGGTGGCTTGTAAGCATCCCTGGTGCTACTTGGTATTCCATGGCATCTATCTTCTTTTATATATGTCTTTGCTTATTCTTGTCTTTTGTAAATCCGAAGTGATTAGGTTTAGGCCTCACCTTACAGAACCCATTGACATAAAAGGAAAACTGTGTTTCCAAACAACATCATATTCACATATTCAAAGGCCAAGAATTCAATGCACGTATTTGGAAATGCAAGCCAATCTATAACAGCTGAAAATATTTACTATCTGGCCTTTTACAGAAAAAGTTTACTGACCACTGACATGGAAAATTTCAATTAATGATTTTGAAACCAATTTTTAATCTAGTTATACTATATGAGAAGTTTATGAACAGTAAAATATACAGGTAATAAGGGTTAGTTTGAAGAGATTTGACAACTATATATACTTGTGTAACCAACATCCAAAACAAGATATGGTACATTTCTCTTGCCTCAGAAAGTTCCATTTGGTCCTTCTAGGCAGTTCCCCTTCCTCTTATCTTCAACCCACTCTCTAAAAGCAACACGTTTTTTTTTCTATTGTTTAGTTTCATCTATGGTGTGATCACATTATATGTACTCTTTTTCTGTATGGCTTGTTTTAGTTTTCACAATGTTTTTTGAGATTGATCTATGTTGTAGCATGTACCAATTATTGTTGAGGAGTATTACATTATGTTCTTTTTCCACAACATATTCACTCATTCTCTTGTTCATGGACATTTGGATTATTAGAAGTTTTTGAATATTATAAATAAAGCTGCAATAAACATTCTGATGTCAGTTATTTGTGGATATGCTCTGCTATTTTTCTTGTATAATTATCTACAAGTTCTAGCTTGGGCATATGGTATTGTTGTTGTTGTTATATACATGCTAATTTTACAAGAAGCTACCAAACAACTTCCCAAACATGTTGTACCACTGTCCTCAGAGAAGTACAAGAAATCCAGTTGGTCCATAGTCTTAAATACTTTTGATATTGTCAGTTTTATTCAATTTTGCTGCCACATGAAATGGATGTGAAATAATTTCACACAGAAGTTTTAATTTGTATTTCCTTTTTAACTTATGATGCTGAGCAAATTTTCATGTACCTGTCTTCTTTTGAGACATGTCTGTTTAAGTATTTTGACTATAAGTTATAGGCAGTGTAAAAATGGAAGAAAAAAGTAAAAGTATAAATAGAAAGGGAGGAGTAATACTGTGGTTATTTGCCTACAACATAATTGTGTATGTAGAAAATCCTAAGGTACATAAATAAAAGCTATTAGAACTAGACTTCTTCCTACCACTTTCTTTTGATGCATCCTGCATAATTCAATGTTTTGCCCACAGAAATTTTCAATATTGTAACCCGAGGCCTAAATTTTTTCCTCAGCTCTTTCAGCTTGAGAAATGCTGAGTGTGTTCTTCCCTTTGGATTTTCTAACTCCAGGTCTTTGGACATTACATTCATAGTAATTGGCTTTGTCTGTTCGAACTGCTCTTTGAAATCTTCTGTTCAGCTTTTTTATCTTGCCATTCCCTCCATTTGCTTTAGCTACTTTTTGCTCAAAGGCAAGTTTCAGAGTCCCTTCTGATATCCATTTTGTTGTTTTCTTCCTTTCTTGTCTTTTTAATGACTTCTTGCTTTCTTCTCAAATGATGTTCTTGATATCATCCCACAATTCCTCTGGTTTTTGGTCACTGGTGTTCAGCGCATCAAATCTATTGTCTCAATGGTCTCTGAATTCAGGAAGGATATAATCAAGGTCTTATTTTGGCTCCTGTGGACTTGTTTTAATTGTCTTCAACTTCAACTTGAGCATGCATATGAGCAGTTGATGGTATGTTCCACAATTAACCCGTGGCCTTGTTTTGGCTAAAGATACTGAACTTCTCCATTGCCTGTTGCCATAAGTGTGGTCAATCTGATTTCTATGCATTCCATCTGGTAAAGTCCATGTGTATAGTTGTCACTTACATTGTTGAAAAAACGTATTTGCAATGAATAAGCCATTGGTCTTGCAAAATTCTATCATGTGATCTCCAACACAATTTCTATTTCTAAGGTCCTATTTTCCAACTACCACTGACTCTTCTTTGTTTCCAACTTTTGCATTCCAGTCACCAGCATCTTTATTGCAGACTCGGTCTATTGCAGACTGCAGAAATTGGTAGAAATCTTCAATTTCCTCATCTTTGGCTTTGGTGGTTGGTGTGTAAATTTGGATAATAGTAGTATTAACTGCTCTTACTTGTAGGCATGTGGATAATATCTTATCACGGACAGCATTGTACTTCAGGATGGATCTTAAAATACTCTTTGTGATGATGAATGCCACATCATTCCTCTTCAATTTGTCATTCCCAGAATAGTAGAGCATATGGTTGTCTGATTCAAAATGGCCAAAACCAGTCCATTTCCACTCACTAATGCTTAAGAGATCGATCTTTATGCATTCCATTTCATTTTTGACAACTTCCAATTTCCCTAGATTCATACTTCATACTTTCCAAGTTCCAATTATTAATGGAAGTTTCCAACTGTTTCTGCTCATTTTGAGTTGTGCCACATCAGCCAATGGAGATCCTGAAAGCTTTACTTAATCCATATCATTAAGATTGTCTCTATTATGAGAAGTCAGCTCTTCCCCAGTCAAATTTTTAGGGGCTTCTGACATAATGGACTCATCTTCCGGCACTATGTTGGACAATGTTTTAGCGCTGTTCATAAGGTTTTCCAGTAATTTATCAGACAATGTTTCGCTGCTATTCATAAGGTTTTCACTGACCAATTCTTTGATAAGTGGAAGGTCTCTTTCTTCTTCCAAGTCTGTCTAAGCCTGGAAGCTCTGCTGAAATCTCTCCACCATGGGTAACTCTGTTGGCATTTTGCAACACAGTGGCATAGCCTCCAGCCTCACAGCAACACGTAACCCACCACAGGATGACAAACAGACAGACAAGTTCATCTCCCTTAGTTGTTCATAACCCCTCTGGCCCTGCTTACCTCAGGCCTTGGTCTTAAAATAGAGTCACACCCAAGCAAAAAGCAGCTTCCATGCTCTGGGCTTGCATACCTCAAGCCCTGGCCTTAATATAGATCTCCATTCTAGTGAAAAGCAGCCTACAAGCCCCAGAACCACCTACCTCAATTCCTAGCCTTAATAAAGAGGCACACTCAAGTGAAAAGCAGCCTCCAAGCCCTGGTCCTGACTACCTCAGGCCCCTGCCTTAAAAGAGAGCCACAACCAAGTGAAAAGCAGCCTTTAAGCCCCTGGCTTGCTTACCACAGGCCCTGGTCTTAATATAGAGCCAGAACCAAGTGAAAGCAGCCTCCAATCCCAGGGCCTGCCTACCACTGGCCTAGTCTTAGTACAGAGCCACCATCAAGTGAAAAGTAGCCTCTGAGCCCTGGGCCTGCCTACCTCAGGCCTTGGCCTTAACATAGGTTCACATCCAAGCCAAAAGCAGCCTGCAAGGCCCTGCTTGACTACCTAAGGCCCTGGCCTTGATAAAGAGCCACCCCCAAGTGAAAAGCAGCCTCCAAGCCCCTATATCAGGCTCCTGCCTTAATATAGAGCCATTAAAAAAAAAAAAAAAGTGCTATCGAGTCAGACCCGACTCATAGCAACCCCTCCTTGGGTTTCCTAGGTAGTATCACTACGGAAGTAGATTGCCTCATCTTCCTTCCAAGGAGTGGCTGGTGGGTTTGAACTGCCAGCCTCCTGGTTAGCAGTCAAGTGCCTTAGCCACTACGCTACCAGAGCTCCTATATAGAGCCATACTCAAGTAAAAAACAGTTTCCAAGCCCTGGGTCTGCCTACCTCAGGCCCCTGCCTTAATAGAGAGCCATAACCAAGCGAAAAGCAGCCTTTAAGCCTCCACTACTTCATAAACAATGTAAAATTCTTATGAAAGTATAATTGATTTATATACCATCTATTGCAATTTATCATCATGTGTCTTATAATCTTACAATACATAGTTTTATTTATTTGGGTTTGTTTTTATTTTATTTATTTAAATTGGAAATTGTCTTTTTTGAGAAATTTAAAATGACTGTTATGATTTGGATTGTGATCCCCCAAAATGTGTTATAAATCCTAACCATTATGCTTATAGTTATAACCCCAGCTGCAAATGGGTTATCTTGCTTATGTTAATGAAATTGGATAAGTGTAAGGTGTGTCTTAAATCAATCTCTTTTGAGATGAAAAACAGATTAAACATGTAAGCAAAACAAGCAGAGGTAGGGGAAGAGAGATGCCAAAACACATGAAGATGCCCAAGAGAAGAATCTCAAAAGAGTAAGATCTTCCTCCAGAGCCAACAGAGAGAGAAAGACTTTACTTCTTATGTGTTTCGTGGTTTCTTTTACTTCTAAAATTATCATGGGCACTTAAATTCCATTTTTTGACCCATATTAACTATTATTATTTGCTGGTAAAATTGTTCACCATGGGTAATCTAGTAACACAATCTCTCCATTCTTGTGTACATTATTTTGAGTCATCTCTTGATTAAAAGAAATAGTTATTTGAGATATTTTGATTTACAAAGGAAGTTGAGTAGAGTATTTCTCAAGAGTTAATATAATTAGAATTCCTTTTGCCTGTGCTCGGTTATTCATGAACCCTCAATTCCATACAGAATTTTTGTGTCATCATCTTTCCATTAAAAAACAACTATGAATCTTTTGTTTCCTCTATTGCTTTCTAAAATACAAAGTTGCAGAGATGTCTGAGGTCACATGAATTTTTTACCTTTTATGAACATTATGTATTTTTCTACCTGAATTCTTGAAAGAAGTTCTTTCTATTGAAAATGTTACCTGGAAGCTCTTTTCCGTTTCTTTAAACCTGGCTTTAAGTAACCCATCTCACCATAAAAACTCAAATATTTCTTTAAATATTTTTAATAATTCTTTTGTGATTTTTCCTTTTTTATCTTTTCTGTTTATCTCTTCAGAAATTCCAATTTTATATAAAATTTTCCCAAACAGGTATGCATTATGTATTCTCTGCTAGAAACACCCTACTTTCTCCTACACATTCTTTGCCTGATAACTCCTATTTGCCCTTCAAATTTTAGCTTTGACCTCACTTTGTCTTGTAAGTCTGCCATGGTTCCCCTGTTTCCATGCCTCTCATAGTGTCCAGTACATTACGTTATAATTTTATCTCTTTCTTTCCCTCTCTAGAAGGAACTCCATGAGGACAGAAATCTATCTTTCATCTTTATATCCTTCATATATGTCATGGAAGGCACTCCGTAAACATTTTTTAAATTAATAATTATATGAACAAATATAATTTTCAAGAGGGGATATTTAAGTTTTAAAGAAAATGTAATTTGATCAATACTATAGCATTAATTTATAGGAGCATTTGACATTAAAATGACCTAATTATTGATTAATCTTTACTTTTTTTTGTAAAAGATATATACTCTATTTTTTGAAAAGTGTGTGTATCACAGATCTCATTAATTTATTCTACAAAATTTATTTAGTTAGAGTCCCTAGGTGGTGTAAATAGTTAAACACTCAACTACTAACCAAAAAATTGTCAGTTTCAATTCAACTAGAGGCCCTTGAGATAAAATGCCTGGATATTAAAAAAAAGATAAATCATTAAAAATCATATGGTGCTCAATCCTGCTCTGAGACACGTAGGGTCATCATGAGTCAGAATGGACTCCATGGCAGCTGTTTTTGTTTGTTTGTTTTCATATGTTAGGTGTCCCTGGTGACACAAATGTTTATGCACAGAAGTTCAAACTCACCCAGGGGTGCATTGAAAAATAGGCTTGACAATCTGCTTCTGAAAGGTTAAGCCTTAAAAACATTATGGGACAGTTCTACTCTGCCACATAGTGTCTCCGTGAGTCGGAATCAAGTCAACAGCAACTACCAAAAACAGGAATATAGTAATATCTGATAACAATGTTAGACAATATGTCCTACCTTCAAATTGAAATTGTTTCCCAACAATTATCTGGATGTCAGAAATGTGATTTAGTGATTGAATGTATACCATAGGGTTAAAAAAATAAAATAAGTATTTTTTAAAGATTTTGTATAAAAATTTTTTGCTTTCCTCTTAAGAAGATTTGCTATGTGCCTTTTGATGATTTCCTCCAAACATAAAAGTATTACAAAAGAATCACTTCAGGAAACTTCATGAAAGAGAGTCCACTTGCAAGTTGTCCTATTTATAATGGGGTAAATGGGGATTAGTAATAAGACTGGCTCCTCCACATATCCTGAGATAAAACTAACTGCTTCACTATTCCAGCAACATATAAGAGTTTGGCTCTTTCTCAGGATATGTCTTTTTTTTTTCCAATTAGTATTGTGTTCAAAAAAGAGGTGGAGTTCAGTTTAGATTTATTTATTTATTTATTTATTTATATCAGTGGTTTAAGTATTAATTATCTGACTGGGCACAAAGCTTATATTTATTAAGTCTCCTGGAATCTCTAGGCATATGTTTCAGGGTACAACTAAATTTCTAAATTATTTGGTTTGAGCCATTTGTTTAGCAGTGGTTAGCATTGGGATTTGGTTTCCAGTGGCTTCAGGGAATGTTCTCTGACCTTTATCCTTGATCAATTTGCTTACAAATACAAACCTGAGGATGACTGATTAGACTAGCTTGCCAACTTTTCAAAGCACCTTTGCTTTACTCATTTCTAAAAAGTAAGGAAAGGGAGAAAGGTGTTTCAGTGAACATAAAAGTAAATCTTTCACTGGATGGAAATCATTTGTCCCAGGGAAAGTTAAGAGTCAGTTTATTTCACTCCAGCCCCCTGGCCAGGGATGAAGTCAGAGGTTAATGCTATGGTCAATTTCTATCTACATAGCTCTAAAAGACAAAACCATTTTTCCCAGAGAAGGACAGCTCCATTTATTATAAAGATCTGCATAAACTCTTTGGAATTATGAGGACATCATAATATATTTTGGACAAGAAATTGTATTATTGTAATTTTGCATATTACCAAATGCTCTTGGAGCTTATGCTTTAAGAAGGACAGTCTGTCACTACCACAACCAACTGCCATCAAGTTGATTCCAACTCATTGCAACCCCCTTATGTCAAGTAGAATTGTACTCCACAGGGTTTTCAGTGGCTATGATCTTTCAGAAGTAGATTGTCAAGGCTTTCTTCCAAAGTTCCTCTGGGTGGCTTAAAACTCCCAACTTTTCTGTTAGTAAACAAGCACTTATCCATGTGCATTACCCATGGACTCCCCAAAAAAACAGAGATTTATTAAAAATAGAGTTAAATAGAATTTAAGATGGTAACACATGCTGAGCATCAGATAAGGTAGTCGGGGAAACTGTAGTAATAGGAATCAGAAGTGGAGGGAGAGTCTTTATGTTAAATAAGGAGCTCAGGAGAAAAGTATGAACAATGAGAAGAATCTAACCATATGACAATTTGGGTTGAGTCTACCAGGCAGAGGGAAAAGTAAACGTAAAAACACAAAATGGGAATAGGTTAGGGATATTCAAGAAAAAGCAAGGAGGCTAGGCTAGTGTGACTAGAGAGAGCATCATGAAGCAGGGGAAGAGCTGTAGGAGACATAAGTGAGAGACAGGTCACTTAGTGTCTTCTAGGTCATGAGCAGGAGTTTGGATTCTAGGTAAAAAGGGATGCCTCTGGAAAAATAAACATAGTATATATATATTTTTTTAAAAAATAAAATTCACAGTATATGCTGTGTAGTGAATGGTCTGTCGAGAATCAAGTGCAGGGTCAGGTATACCAGATAGGTGTCTACAGATGATATGAGAGAGCAGCAACCTAGATGGGCAGAATCTGAAGGTGTGGGGGAAGGCACTGTATACAAAATAACACTCTGAAGATATGGCTGAAAGCACTTGCAGATGAATTAGATGTAGAGAGCGAAAAGAAGATTTTTTGACCTGAGTCACAATGGGTGAATGGTGGTAATATTTAACGATTTGAAAACAATATTGAATTAAATAAGTTTGGGAGGGGAAAATAAGTTGTTAGGTAAAAGAAAAAATGCATATACAGACCAGGAACTGATATCTGAACACTCCAACTTTTAAAAGTCAGAAGAGAAGTCAATAAAGAAGAATGAGAAGGAAGAGACAGTGAAGTATGAGAAAAACCACGGAAATAGGATGTTCCTGGAGTCAAGTGAAGAGAGTGCTTAAGGACAGGGAAAACCATGTGTCAAATTCTATGTGCAAGTTGAATAAAATGAGAGCGAACTGATGACTGGATTTGGTGAAATGAATGTCTTTATCGATCTTAAAAAGAATTTCAGTGCAGTAGTCGGTACAAAACATTGATCAGAAATGTTTACCAGAAGTGGAGACAATAAATATGCCCAAATATTTTGATGATTTTTTGATGTGAAGCAGGAAAGAAATGACACAGGCCATGGGGTTATAGAATTTTACATTAATCAGGGGAGGATATTTTGGTTTTGGTTTTGTTTGGTTAGTTTGTAAAGCAAATTCCTTGAGGAAGAAATAGTGAATGGCATTCTGTGTGTAAGTGGAGAAAGTGACATTAGAGAGAAGGAACTGAAGCCAGAAACAAGGTGAAGGAAAGAGGTGGTGGATACCACTTGTCTTAGTCCTCTAGTGCTGCTATAACAGAAATACCACAAGTGGATGGCTTAATAAACATGAATTTATCTTCTTACAGTTTAGGAAGCTAGAAATCCAAATTCAGAGTGCCAGCTCTAGGGGCTGGGTAAAGGCCCTTGACCTTGGGCTTCAGATCTGCCTCTTATTCCAGGACCACTGGAGTTAAGTTGTCTCCTGGCTCAGACAACTGCTGGCTGCTGAGGTCAGCAGGTAAAATGGCAAAATCCCAAGATTGTTAGACAACATTGCAGGCCACTGGTTCAAGTCCAGGAACCGGAGATGAAGATTCAGCCAAATGCAGTTTCCAGATGTGCCAAAAAGCTAGATACCATTCTCAAAGCTTCTCCTTATATACTGGAAGCAGGCCACAGCCTGAAGACAACTATTTCACTGCTCGCAACAGATTCCACCATGGAGGTGATTACAATCTAATCATGGGGAATAACTACATCCAGCTCCCCAGCCAATCAAAACCATGGTCCAACCAACTTGAAACACAGCCTGAACTACCACACGGCTCCATGAGAGAGATAGGAGTGAGTGTAGTTTGGGTTCAGGGATAGGCTCCTTTACTTGTAGTAAACTGAAGAGATAATTAGATCTCATAAACCAGAGAATAATGGTAATCAGAAAGAGAGGTTTCACACAGAGTAGGCTAAAAGTCAGTAGTTTGAACCCATTCAGAGTCAGCTGCAGGGATCCAGATGAGGAGAGGGAACCCAGGCCATGTCCCACAAGCAGCAAGGCAGGAAGGCAGAAGAAAGGAGAGTTTAAAAGCTAAGGGGACACAGACAGAGCGAGGAGTCAGCTGCAGGGATCCAGGTGAGGAGAGGTTGAAGAGGTTTCCAATAGGTAAGGGAGACATACTTGTCTGTCAGTTTGTCCTACTGTGGTGACATGTTGCTGTGAGTCTTCAGGCTGTGCCACTGGTGTTTCAAACTCAGTGGGGTGCACATGGTGCACAGGTATCAGTCCAGCTTACAGACTGAGACACACTAGGAAGAAGGAAGAGGCCATCCACTTCTCAAAGAATTGGCCAGGAAAAACCTTATGAATAGCAGAGAAACACTGTCTGATACATTACTGTGCAATTTTATGAATAGTCTGGAAACATTGGCTGATACAGAGGAAGAGAATGAGTCATTTAGGTTAGAAGGCTCTCAAAATAGGACTGGGAAAGAGCTGCATCATCAGAGAAAAACCAGCCTTCCTCATATGGATTAGGTAAAACTTTCAAGATCTCCATTTGCTGACATGGCACCACTCAAATTGAGGAGAAACAGTGACAAACATCCATTAATAATCAGAACATGGAATGTGTGAAGTATGAATCTAGGAAAATGGGAAGTTGTCAAAAATGAAATGGAATGCATAAAGATTGATATAATAGGCATTAATGAGCTGAAATGGATGGGTTTTAGCCATTTTGAATCAGACAACCATAAGGTCTATTATACCTGGAATGACAGTTTGAAGAGGAATGGCTTGGCAGTTA
The DNA here is from genome assembly GCF_000298275.1 of Orycteropus afer afer. NCBI lineage: Eukaryota > Metazoa > Chordata > Mammalia > Tubulidentata > Orycteropodidae > Orycteropus > Orycteropus afer. Next base: position 1,985,084 of record NW_006921765.1, on the reverse strand, counting down.
TCATCACAAAAGATGTTTCAATATCTGTCCTGAAGTATAATGCTGTCAGTGATAGGATAATATCCATATACCTACAAGGAAGACCAGCTAATACGACAATTATCCAAATTTATGCACCAACCTCCAAGGCCAAAGATGATGAAATTGCAGATTTTTATCAGCTTCTACAGTCTGAAATTGACAGAATATGCAATCACGATGTGTTAATTGTCACTGGCGAATGGAATGCAAAAGTAGCAAACAAAGAAGAATCACCAGCAGTTGGAAAATTTGCCCTTGGTGACAGAAATAATGCTGGAAATCGCATGATAGAATTTTGCAAAACCAACATCTTATTCATTGCAAATACATTTTATCAACAACACAAATGGTGGCTCTACATGGGGACTTCACCAGATGGAACATACAGGAATCAGATTGACTACATCTGTGGCAAGAGGCAGTGGAAAAGCTCGATATCTTCAGCCAAACCAGGCCAGGAGCTGATTGTGGAACAGACCATCAACTGCTCATATGCAAGTTCAACTTGAAGTTGAAGACAATTAAAACAAGTACACGGGAGCCAAAATATGATCTTGAATATATCTCTCTTGAATTTAGAAACTATCTAAAGAATAGACTTGGTGCATTGAACACCAATGACCGAAAACCAGAAGAATTGTGGGAAGACATCAAGAACATTATCCATGAAGAAAGCAAGAGGTCACTAAAAAGAAGAGAAGAGAAGATCAAAATGGATGACAGAAGAGACTCTGAAACTTGCCCTTGAGCAGAGAGTAGCTAAAGCAAATGGAAGAAATGACAAGATAAAAGAGCTGAACCGAAGATTTCAAAGAGCAGCTCGAGCAGACGAAGTCAATTACTATAATGAAATGTGCAAAGACCTGGAGTTAGAAATCCAAAAAAGAAATCCATTGCCATTTCTCAAGCTGAAAGAATTGAGGGAAAATTTAAGCCTCGATTTGCAATATTGAAATATTATTGCAAAGAATATTTGCAATAAGAAACCAAAATCTGTGGGCAAAATATTGAATGATGCAGGAAACATTAAAAGAAGATGGAAGGAATACACAGAATCACTGTACCAAAAAGAACTGGTCAATCTTCATTCATTTCAGGAGGTCACATATGATCTAGAGCCAATGATATTGAAAGAGGAAGTCAAAGCTGCAATGAAGGAATTGGTGAAGAACAAGGCTCCAGGAATTGACAGAATGCCCATTGAGATATTTCAACAAATGGATGCCCCTTTGGAGGCACTCACTTGGTTATGCCAAGAGATTTGGAAGACAGCTACCTGGCCAACTGACTGGAAGA
>NW_006921765.1:1982291-1983322 GCF_000298275.1 Orycteropus afer afer | reverse complement strand
TATTCAATCTATATGCTGAGCAAATAATCCAAGAAGCTGGACTATATGAAGAAAAATGTGGCATCAAGATTGGAGGAAGAATTATTAGCAACCTGAGATATGCTGATGATCCAACTTTGCTTGCTGAAAGTGAGGATGACCTGAGGCACTTACTGATGAAGATTGAAGAATACAGGCTGCAGTATGGATTACATCTCAATATAAGGAAAACAAAAATCCTCACAACTGGACCAATGAGTGGCATCATGATAAATGGAAAAAGATTGAGGTTGTCAAAGAATTCATGTTGCTTGGTTCTACAATCGACGCCAAAGGAAGCAGGAGTCAGGATATTAGATGATGTGTAGCACTGGGCAGGTCAGCTGTGAAGGAACTCTTTCAAGTGCTGAGGAGCAAGGATGTCTCCTTGATGACTAAGGTGCACCTGACATAAGCCATGATATTTTCAATCACCTTGTATGCATGTGAGAGCTGGACAATGAATAAGGAAGACCGAAAAAGAGTTGATACTTTTGAGTTGTGGTGCCTGTGAAGAATGGTGAAAGTACCATGGACTGCTAAAAGAACTAACAGATCTGTCCTGGAGGAAGTGTAGCCGAAATGCTCCTTTGAAGCGAGAATGGCCAGACTTCTTCTCACTTACTTTGGTCATGTTGTCGGAAGGGACCATTCCCTGAAGAAGGATGTCATGCTTTGTAGGGTGGAGGTTTGACAAAAAAGGGGAAGGCCTTCAACTAGATAGATTGACATGGTGGCTCCGACAATGGGCTCAAGTATAGCAAGGATCATGGAGCTGGTGCGGGATGGGGCGGTATTTCATTCTGTTGTGCATGGGGTCGCTATGAGTCAGAAATGACTTGACGGCACCTAACAACAACAACAACAAGAGGTGCCACAGAAGACAAGTCTGATGATCTTCCAAAAGGTCACAACCTTGAAAACCCTATCAAGCATTTCTACTCTGCACATTATGGGTTGCCATGGGAGTCAACTACAGAGCAGCTAAGAACAATAAAGAAAGTCTGAACTTA
>NW_006921765.1:1980429-1981031 GCF_000298275.1 Orycteropus afer afer | reverse complement strand
AACACCCTGTATGTGACCATTTTGAATAAGTAGCCATTTGTGCAAAAAGCCTCAGCACGTACTTCACGCTTTAGTGCTTTAGTTACTGGAAAAACAACAAAGAGTCCTAGCTGCCCCACACCTAACTACCTCATCGATACCTTCAAACACACTCCTTGACAACAACCCATCAGTAGATAGCACAGACATACCTTACCTAGAAACCACAGTTGGTGGCTTCGGCCACTAGACAGAGCCAATCAAGTAGGCACAACTAGCAACTTGGAAAATGTCAACCAATCCTGTAATTTTCTAATTAAAATGTCCTTGTTCCTGATTGAGATCCCTATATTAACCCCATTACTCCTGAGTTAGGCACTCTCAATCCTGAACGCTGCGTCGGTGACGGTTGAGGGTCCGAGCTCGAGCTTGAATAAACAACCCCTATGCTTTTGCAGTGGAATCAGCTCCTTGGTGGTCTTTGGGGAAACAGGGTCTGGGCACAACATTGTCACTATTTCTCCTTGTGGAAAATGGCCATCTACATTTATGTGGAAATGAGAATTTTCATTTACTCTTCCATAGAGTTATGGTTCAGAATAATGGAAGGTTGAAAATGATTA
>NW_006921765.1:1960145-1975814 GCF_000298275.1 Orycteropus afer afer | reverse complement strand
CAATCAATCAATCAATAAGAGTTAGGATATGGACCTGTGACTTCCACATTAATCCTAGATCCAAATAGTGTACTAAAGTAGTTCTGGATAGATAGAATTCCCCAGCTCTTGGATGAAACAAGTAAAAATCTTCTCTGCAGTAAACTAGACAAAATTTCAGTTCTCAGCTTTCCAAATTTTAAGTTAGAATCATAGTATAAGGTAGTCAATGAAACAAGGTAAGTTTTTTCAAGAATTTCAAATATTGAATCATCAGACATAGAATATATGTGGGATAAAATACATGCAAAAACATAAATAATAAAATAAAAAATAATCAAGTAAAAGAAAACTTTAACATCTTAAAATTTTAAAAAGCACAGCATATGTTTCATATTTATACTAAATTTGGTTTATATTAACGTACATTACAATTCTATTTATATTATGACTAAGTTTATACTCAATCTAGATGGTCTTAAAAACACAATAGAAGTACTAAATAGCAGAAAAGATATAGTTAAGAGAGATTTGGAATTGAACTCACACCTGTGGTTTCCAGCCAAACAATGTACAGGCATGTACATTGTTAAACATTTACCTCAAGTAGACACATGCCCTGGAGAGAACAATCATGGGAGAAGGAAGGGTTGCTTATGCACAGGGAGACAGCTCAGGGAGCAGGAGAGTGTGGAGGGATGGTCACTGGGAAGAGGTAACTGTGGGGAGGAAGTGGGAATGGACTCAAATAAAGAGCTACAATTAAGCTCAAAGAAATAAGAAATGTAAGAGGGAGGTTAAAAGATATAGAGTATAAAATGAGAAGCTATACTATATTCTCATTTTAAACATAGTAAAGTTATTGAAGAACAGAGCAAATCTTGAAAGCAACAAGAAAAAGACTCATTACACACAAGGAAAACTATGTAACAGCAACAGTGGTCCTCATTAGAAATAACAGACATCATAAAGCAGTGGGATAAAACATTTGAAGGATTGAAATTAAAAGTCTTATACACTGCAAAGCAAGCTTGCAATGATGAAGGTGAAACAAAGACATTCCCAGATAAATAAATCCTGAGAGAATTCATTGCCAGAAGATGTGCCTTAGAAGGGATATTAAAGGAAGTTCTTCAGGCTGAAAGCATGTGACACCAGACTGCAATTCAGATCAACATGAAAAAAAAAAATACACACACACACACACACACACACATATGGTACTGGTAAAGTTATATAGACAATTATAAAAATAACAATATAAATACTTAGTTTTTTTCCTTTCTACTTTTTTAAAATAATTTATTTTATTTTTCTTGTGGTTGAAAATATACACAGCAGAACATACAACCACCAAATCAACAATATCTACATGTACAATTCCGCGTCATTGATTATATTCTTCAAGATGTACAACCATTCTCATCCTCCTTTTTTGTTCCTCCTCCATTAACATATACTCACTGCTTCCTAAGTTTTCTGTCTAATATTTTGAGTTGTTGTTATTAATCTGATCCCATATGCATAGTTCTTAATAGAAAACAATCTTAAGACATATATTCTTTATCAGGTAAGCTATACTGTTGTTTGGTTTTAAGAAGATTTCAGGGATGTGTTTGCTTCAAGGTTTAAAGTTTTAATATTATTTCAAGGGAAATAATTTATGGGGTCATCCAGCCTCCATGGCTCCAGAAAGTATGGATTTCATGAGAATGTCATATTCTGTTCTGCATTCTCTCCCTTTTACTCAGGATTCTTTTATAGAATCTTTGATCAAAATATTCAGTAATGGCACCATCCAGTTCTGGTCTCAGGACAAAGAAGGAAGTTTCTCATGGAGGAAATTAGGCAAACATTTCATTTCTTTATCCTCTTTCTGATTCCTCTTCCTCTATTGCTCTAGGTTAATAGAGACCAGTTATTGTATGTTGGATGACCACTTGCAAGCTTTTAATATCCCAGGCACTGTGCAATTAACATAGAACAGATGGAACAGAAGCACTAACTAAACATGATATTAGGCCAATTAACTGGTATTTCCCATGAAACCATGACCCTAAACCTCTGTCTTCATTATCTAGTGCTGCTATAACACAAATACCACAAGTGGATACCTTTAACAAATAGAAATTTATTCTCTATCAGTTCAGGAGGCTAGAAAGCCAAATTTATGATGTCAGCTCTAGTGGATGGCTTTCTCTCTCTGTCAGCTCTGGGAAAATGTCTTTATCTCCTTTCAACATCTGTGGGTGTGACATTCCTTAGAGATTTCATGTGTTTTGCCATTAATCTTCCCTGGGATCTAGAAGGTACTCAGTGCAGGAATCTCAGATCCAAGTTATGTGCTTCTTTCCCAGCTCTTCTTTCTTGGTGGTACTGAGGTCTTGTCTTTTCTGTTCATTTCTTTTTCCTTTTATCTCTTGTAAGATAAAAAGTGATGCAGGCCACATCCCAGTCAAACTTCCCTTACATCATATTAGAGCTGTGACCTGAGTAACAGTGTTGCATCCCATCAGATCATGTCAGGAGGATGGTGACATCATTACATAGCTACCAAATTACATAATTACATTACTGTCAAAGCATTGAGAATCATAACCCAAGCAAGTTGACACATATCTTGGGGAGACACTATTCAATGCATCTTATTCCACTCTTTGTTGTTAGGCACCATTGAGTTGGTTCTGATTTACAGCAATACTACATATTATAGAAACACTGCCAGTTCCAATGCCATCCTCACAATTGTTGCTATACTTGAGCCCATCATCACAATCACTATGTCAATCCATCTTGTTGAGAGTCTTCATTTTTTTTGCCGACCCTTTACTTTCTTGGTGGTACTTGGTAATGGAGAGGGTCATCAAAGAGGAAAACCCTCAAGAAGATAGATCCAGTGGCTGCAACCATGGACTAAAGCATAGCAAGAATTGTGAGGATGATGTAGAACTGGGCAGTGTTTTGTTCTGTTGTACATAGGTTAGCTATGAGTCAGAACTGAATCAATGGCACCTAACAACAACAACAACTAATTTACCAAACTTAATATCCTTCTACAGGTACTGGTCTCTTCTGACAAATGGACCATCACATGAGAGACAAAGTTTGGCCATTCTAACTTCTAAGGAGCATTCCAGCTATATTTTCTCCAAGAAAAATTTGTTCATTCTTCTGGCAGTCCATGATACATTCAATATTTTTTGCCAACACTACAATGCAAATGTATCAATTCTTCTGCAGTATTATTCAATGTCCAGCTTTCACATGCATATGCCACTATTGAAAATGCCATAGATTGAGTCAGGAACATCTTAGTCTTCAAACAGATACCTTTGCTTTTTAACACTTTAAAGATTTTTTTTTTTTTTTTTTTGGCAGCAGATTTGCCTGATAAAATATGTTGTTTTATTTCTTGATTGATGCTTCCATGGGTGCTGATTGTTGCTGTTGTTGTTAGGTGCTGTCAAGTCATTTCCAACTCACAGTGACCACATGCACAGCAGAATGAAATGCTGCCTGGTCCTGTGCCAGCCTCATGACCCTTGCTATACCTGAACCCATTATTGCTGTAACTGTATGAATCCATCTCGTTGAGGGTCTTCCCCTTCTTCATTGACCCTCCACTTTACCCACCATGATATCCTTCTCCACGGAATGGTTCCTTCTAACAACATGACCAAACTAGATGAGATGAAGTCTGGCCATTCTCACTTTCAAGGAGTATTCCAGCTGCACTTCCTCCAGGACAGATTTGTTAGTCCTTTTAGCAGGCTCCAACACCACAACTCAAAAGTGTCAACTCTTCTTCAGTGTTCCTTATACATTATCCAGCTCTCACATGTATAAGAAGCAATTGAAAATACCTTGGATTGGGTTAGGTGTACCTTCATCTTCAAGAAGAGATTCTGGCTCTTCAGCACTTGAAAGAGGTCTTTTGCAGCAGATTTACCCAATCCAATATGTCGTCTGATATCTTGACTGCTGCTTCCATTGCTGTTGATTGTAGAACCAAGTAATAAGAAATCCTTGACAGCTCCAATCTTTTCTCAATTTATCATGAAGCTGTTTATTGGACCCATTTTGAAGATTTTTGTTTTCTTTATATTGAGGTGTAATCCATACTGCAGACTGTACTCTTTAATCTTCATCAGTAAGTACTTCAAGTCATCCTCACTTTCAGCAAGCAAAGCTGTGTCACCTGTATATTGCATGTTGTCAATGATTATTCCTCCAATCCTGATGCCACATTCTTCTTCATATAATCCAGTTTCTTGAATTATTTTCTCAGCAAACAAGTTGAATACATATGGTGAAAGGATACAACCTTGATGCACTCCCTTCTTGATTTTGAACCATGCAAATCCTCTTTGAACAAACAACAGGTTCCTGACTGATGTACAGTTTCCTCATGAGTACAATCAAATGTTCAGGAATTCCCACTCTTCTCAATGTTATCCATAATTTGTTATGATCCACACAATCAAATGTTTTTGCATAGTCAATAAAACATAAGTAAACATCTTTCTGGTATTCTTTGCATTCAGCTAAGATCCATCTGACATCAACCAAGATATCCCTCTTTCCACATTCTCTTCTGAATCCAGCTTGCATTTCTGGAAACTCTGTCAATATACTACTGCAACCATTTTTTAATTATCTTCAGTAAGATTTTACTTGCATGTGATATTAATGATATTAGTCTTCAAACAGATACCTTTGCTCTTTAACACTTTAAAGATCCCCATTCTGTGGGATCACCTTTCTTTGGAATGAGCACAAATATGGATCTCTCCCAGTTGGCCAGGTAGCTGTCTTCCAGATTTCTACACACAGCCAAGTTTGTGCCTCCTGCAGAACATCTGTTTGTTGAAGTATCTCAATGCATATTCTGTCAGTTCCTGGAACCTTGTTTTTCACCAATTCCTTAAGTGCAACTTCGACTTCTTCCTTCAATACCTTCAATACTCCTGAAGTGGATGAATGTCAATCAATTATTTTTGGTATAGTTATTTTTTGTATTCCTTCCATCTTCTTTTGATGCATCCTGGATCATAGAATCTTCCAATATTGCAGCTTGAAGCTTAAATAATTTCCTCAGTTCTTTCAGTTTGAGAAATGTTGAGCGTGTTCTTCCCTTTTGGTTTTCTAACTCCAGGTCTTTGCACATTTCATTATAGTAATTGGCTTTGTCTTTTCAAGCTGCTCTTTGAAATCTTTGGTTCAGCTCTTTTATCTTGTCATTTCTTCCATTTGCTTTAGCTACTCTCCACTCAAGGTAAGTTTCAGAGTCTCTTCTGACATTTATTTTGGTCTTTTCTTCCTTTCTTGTCTTTTAAATGACTCTATGCTTTCTTTGTGGATGATGTTCTTGATGTCATCCCACAATTCCTCTGGTTTTTGGTCATTGGTGTTTAATGCATCAAATCTATTCTTTAAATGGTCTCTAAATTCAGGAAGGATATAATTGAGCTCATATTTTGACTCTCATGGACTTGTTTTAATTGTCTTCAACTTCAACTTGAATGTGCATATGAGCAGTTGATGGTCTGTTCCACAATCAACTCCTGGCCTTGTTTTGGCTGAAGATATTCAACTTCTCCATGACCTCTTGCCACAGATATAGTCAATCTGATTCCTGTGTATTCCATCTGGTGAAGTCCATGTGTATTTTCATCACTTATGCTTTTGAAAAAAAGTATTTGCAATGAAAAGCCATTGGTCTTGCAAAATTCTGTCATGCAATCTCCAGCATTATTTTTATCACTAGGGCCATATTTTCCAACTACCAATAACTCTTCTTTGTTTCCAACTTTTGCATTCCTTTCACCAGTGTTAATCAGACTGCAGAAGTTGGTAGAAATCTTCAATATCCTCATCTTTGGCTTTGGTGGTTGGTGTATAGATGTGAATAATAATAGTATTAATGGGGCTTCCTTGTAGGTGTACAGATGGCTGCTTTTCATACAGATGGTGGCTCTATTTTATGGCTGGGGTCCGAGATAGGCAGGCGTGGGGCTTACGGGCTGCTTTTCACTTGGAGGTATCTGTCTTTTAAGGCTGGGTCCTGAAGTAGGCAGGCATGGGGCTCTGGGGCTGATTTTTGCTTGAGGGTGGCTGTATTTTAATTCTGGGGCCCAAGGTGGATGGGCACAGAGGGAATAGGAACAACTAAGGGAGACAAACTTGTCTGTCAGTTTGTTATCCTGATGTGGCTCACGTGGTGCTGTGAGGCTGGAGGCTATGCCACTGGTGTTGCAAAATTCCAGCAGTGTTACCCATAGTGGACAGGTTTCAGGGAAGCTTCTGGGCTAAGATAGACTTGGAAGTAAAATGAGGCCATCTACTTCTCAAACAATTGGCTAGTGAAAATCTTGTGACTAGCAGTGAAATACTATCTGGTATAGTACAGGAAAACTTTACAAATGGCTGTGAAACATTGTTTGATATAGTGCCAGAAGATGAATCCATAAGGATGGAAGGAACTCAAAATTTGACTGGACAAGAACTGACTCCTCAGAGTAGACACGACCTTAATGGTATGGATAGAGTAAAACTTTCAGGACCTCCACTGGGTGACATAGAATGACTCAAAATGAGTAGAAACAGATGAAAACATCCATTAATAATGGGAACATGGAATGTATGAGGTACGAATTTAGGAGAATTGGAAGTTGTCAAAAATGAAATGGAACACATAAAGATCAATATTCTAGGCATTAGTGAGCTGAAATGGACTGATTTTGGTCATTTTAAATCCGACAAGCATATGATCTATTATGTCAGGAATGACAAATTGTAGAGGAATGATGTGGCATTCATCATCACAAAGACAATTTCAAGATTTGTCCTGAAGTACAACCCTCTCAGTGTGCTGACTGTGGATCCAAGTAAAATGAAGTCCTTGAGAACTTCAATCTTTTTTCCATTTATCATGATGTTGCTTATTTGTCCAGTTGTGAAGATTTTATGTTGAGGTGTAATCCAAACTGAAGGCTGTAGTCTGATCATCATCAGAGCTTCAAATCTTCCTCACTTTCAGCCAGCAAAATTGTGTTATATGCATATCATAGGTTGTTAATGAGTCTTCCTCCAATCCTGATTCCATGTTCTTCTTCATATAGTCCAACATCTCAGATTATTTGTGAAGCACAAAGATTAAATAAGTATGATGAAAGATACAACTGTGACACACAACTTTCCTGATTTTAAAGCACTCAGTATCCCTTTCTTCTGTTTGAATGACTACCTCTTGGTCTGTGTACAGGTCTGTGTACAAATTTCCCATAAGCACTACAAAATGTTAAATGTTCAGTTGTCCATAATTTATTGTGATCCATAAACCAAAAGCCTTTGAATAGTTAATAAAGCACAGGAAAATCAGCTAAAATCAATCTTAGATGAGTAAAAATATTCTTCATTTCACATTCTTTTCTAAAGCTGGCTTGAATTTCTAGCACTTCCTCGTCAATATACTGCTACCATGATTTTCTGAATCATCTTCAGCAAAATTTACTTGTATACGCATAGTGCCTAAGGCATTTGACTGCCAACCAGAAGGCTGGTGGTTCAAACCCACCAGCCACTCCTTGGAAGGAAGATTGGGCAGTGATACTGCCTCAGAAATCCAAGGGGAGTCTCTGTGAGTCAGATCTGACTTGACAGCAATGAGTTTGTTTTTTGGTATGATATTATTTGAAAATGTATGCATTCGTTGGATCATCTTCCTTTGAGTTGGTCATAAAAAATGATCTCTTCCAATCAGTTGGCCAAGTAGCTGCCTTCCAAATTTCTTAGCTTAAATGAGTGAGTCCCTCCAGTACTGTACACATTTGAGGAAAAATCTCAATGTGTATTCTGTCAATTCCTGGAGACTTGCCTTTTGCCAATTCCTTCAGTGCAGCTTGGATTTCTTCCTTAAACATCACCAATTCTTGATCATATGCTACCTTCTGAAATGGGAGATCAACAAATTCTTTTTGGTACAGTAATTTTGTATTCCTTCCATCTTATTTTGAGGCCTCTTTCATATTTTATTCATAGAGTCCTTCAGTATTGCAACTGGAAGACTAAATTTATTCTTCATACTTTCAGCTTGAGAAATGCCAAGTTTGTTCTTCCCTTTTTGTTTGCTAATTCTAGGTCTTTGCACATTTCATTACAATACTTTATTTTGTCTCCCTGAGCCACTATTTGAAATCTTCCATTAAGCTCTTTTACTTCATCATTTCTTCCATTCAATTTAGTCACTCTCAATTCAAGAGCAAGTTTCAGAGTCTCTTCTGACATCCATTTTGCCCTTTCTTCCTTTCCTGTCTTTTTAATTACTTTTTGAGTTCATGTTTGATGTCTTTGATGTCATCCCACAGCTCATTTTTTCAGTCACTGGCTTACAGTGCAACAAATCTGTTATTTAGATGGTCTCTAAATTCAAGGGGTATATATTCAAGGTTGTATTTTGGCTTTTGTGGACTTGTTTTAATTTTCTTCACCTTAAACTTAAACTTATGTATGAACAATTTGTGGTCTATCCCACAGTTGGCCCCCAGCTTTGTTCTTGCTTGATATTGAGCTTTTCCTTTGTCTCTTTTAGCAGATATAGTTGATTGATATAAACCAGATATAGTTGATTCTATCTGGTGAAGTCCCTGTGTATAGTCATCATTTATATTGTTGAACAAAGATATTTGCCATGAATAAGTTACTTTTGTTGTGAAATTCTGTCATGTGATCTCTGGCATCATATCTATCACCAAGGCCATATTTTCCCACTATTGATGCTTCTTCTTTGTTTCCAAATTTTGCATTTCAAATACCATTAATTATCAATACATCTTGATTGCATATATTATCAGTTTCAGACTACAGAAGTTGGTAAAAATCTTCAATGTCTTCATCTTTGGCTCTACTGGTTGTGTGTAAATTTGAATAATAGTAATGTTAACTGATCTTCCTTATAGGCAGGTGGATATTACCCTAACACTGAAACCGTTGTGCTTGAGGAAGAATCTTAAAATGTTCTTTTTGACAATGAATATGCACTATTCGTCTTCAATTTTTCGTTCCTGGCATAGAAGACCATATGACCATCTGATTCAAAATGACCAATACTGCTCCTTTTCAACTCATTATTGTCTACCACATTGATTTTTATGTGTTCCATTTCTTTTTGATAACTACCAATTTTCCTAGATTCACACTTTTTACGTTCCATGTTCTGATTATTAATGGATGTTTGCAGCTCTTCTTCTCATTTGAGCTGTGCGACATCAGGAAATGAAGGTTCTAAAAGTTTTACTCCATTCACACTATTAAGGATGACTTTACTTTGATGGGAGAGCTCTGGTTGCATAGTGCCTAAGGCATTTGACTCCTGACCAGAAGGCTGATTGTTCAAACCCACCAGCCACTCCTCAGAAGGAAGACTGGGCAAGCTACTTCTGTAGAGATATCGCTTCAGAAACCCAAGGAAGGGTGTCTATGAGTTGGAATTGACTCAACAGTGAGGATTTTTTTTTTCCAGTGGTTTACTTTGATGAGGCAGCTCTTTTCCAGTTGTATTTTGACTGCCTTAGAATCTGAGGGACTCATCTTCTTGCATTGTGTCAGACTATGCTTCATTGCTATTCATAAAGCTTTCAGTGGTCTAATTTTTTTCTGAAATGGATCATGGCCCTTCTTCCTAGTCTGTCTTAGTCTGGAAGATCTGCTGAAACCTGTCCACAGTGGGTGACCCTGCTGGTATTTGAAATACTAGTGGCATAGCTTTCAGCATCACAACCCCATACTAGTACAATACATTGATAGCTTATTCCAGCCTTTGGTGCCCAAAAATTCATGTCCTAGTTACATAAAAAACACTTTTCACCCAATCATATCATCTCAAAAGTCTTAAACCAACTTTAAGTCCAAATTCCATCAAAGGGTTAAATTCCTCTTCATTGAATCTAGAACACAAGTGACCTGCTTCCAAAGTACAATATTGGAACAGGGGGACATTTCCATTACAAATGAGGGAATTGGAGAGAATGCAGAGATCACAAGCACCAAGTCAGTCAAAAACCCAGCAGAAAACTTGCTATTAGCTCTCAAGACTTGAAGGTAATCTTCTGTTCTCTGAGACCATTTACTCAGTAACCCAGCCCTCCAGGCTCTGGGTATTGGCCAAGCTCTCTGGATTCTGGGTAGAGACTCCTTGGCCCTAGGTTGCAGCTCTGCTTTCCCAGCCAGCCCATTGAGTCCAAATCTGCTCACTTGGGTTTGGGTAGTCCATTTCTTCTAGTGCAACTGAGTGATGACCCCACCTCTTTAATCTCAGAAGACCCTTGTCTTCTGCTTCTTAGGCATGGCAGCAGCACCCTCTGTTTTGGGCAGCAGATCTGTCCCCATCCCTGGCATTCCTAAATTGTGCCCCACACTTCAGAACTGAATTGATGAAGATCTGACTTTTTGAAACCTAGTTGGCTATGGCCCCACCCTTAGAAACTTCAGGGGATATAGCCTTAACTTTTGATACCACTGAGGTCATTACCCCACATTTTGAGACCAAGATAGCTCTGCTTCCCATGATATTTGTCTCTTCAAGTTCTGTTTCTTAGTTCCTATGCCCCTTGAACCCTTGGCTTCTTGGACCTCTTGGGAAAGTTCAGCTGATGCCCTGGTCAGGGAAGTGTTACAAAGCTCTTTAGCTTTACCAATACATGCACAGAGGTGTCCCACTCTGCCAGTAAGCCTCAGCCTGAAGCTACCCAGCTCTCTTACTCTGTGAGTTGGCTTCTAAACTGGCTGATGCTAGTCTTCTGGTTCTGCTGCCGCCTTTTATCTGCTTCTGTTTTTCACTATCTCTGCCACCTCTAGTGTTACGGTTCTCCTAACTTCATTCTGAGCTCTCACAAGAATTGCCTTTGATGGCCATAATTCTACCAATAGTCTCTTCAGTTCAATCTAGGCTTTTACTATTAAAAACTCAATGCCGTTGAGTTAGATCTGACTCATAGCAACCCCTCTTTGGGTTTCCAAAGCAGTATCACTACAGAAGTAGATTGCCCAATCTTCCTTCTGAGGAGTGGCTGGTGTGTTTAAACCGCCAGCCTTCTGGTCAGCAGTCAAATGCCTTAGACACTATATCACCATTTTAAAACCCTCCCAGCCTCTACTAATTACCCAATTCCAAAACCATTTCCACATTTTAGCTAACTTTTAGAGCAGAACTCCACTCTTGGTGCCAAATTCTGTGTAAGTTATCTAATGCTTCTACAATAGAAATATCATAATTGGGTGGCCTTAAAAAACAGAAGTTTATTCTTTCACAGTTTAGAAGGCTAAACGTACAAATTCAGTGTGCTAGCTCTAGTCAAAGGCTTCTCTCTCTGTCAGCACTGGGAGAAGATCTTTATCTCCTTTCAGCATCTGTGCACCCAGCATTCCTTAGAGCTCTCCATGTGTCTTGGCATCAACCCTCCCCTGGGTCTATGAGGGGACCCCAATTTCAGGACCCTAGGACCAAAAGATGCACTCCACTTCTTCTTTCTACAATTAGGTGATGCAGGCCATACTTCAGATAAACTCCCCTTACATCAGATCAGGGCTGTGACCAGTGTAAAGTTATTGCATCCTACCTTAACCCCCTTGTAGCTCATTGGCAGATCACATCAGATCAAATCAAAGGGATGATTAAATCATATAACTGCCAAACCACTGAGAATCCTGGCCAAGCTTAGTTAACACATATTTTGGGGGGACAAAATTAAATCTCTGACAACCTCCAAAGAAACAAAATCCCATGAGGTGCTTGCTGTAGATAAACAGCCTCAGAAGCTACTCTTTTTTGTTGTTGTTGTAAACAATCTATAACACAACTTTGGCCAAGTCAACATTTTCCAGAAGTACACCTTCATGACAGCAATTACATTAATTAGATGAACAACCGTTACCCTTGATTTTGTTGTTGTTACGTGCCGTCGAGTCTGCCCCAACTCATAGCGATTCCTCCTTGGGTTTCCAAGGCAGTATCACTATGGAAGTAGATTGCCCCATCTTCCTTCCGAGCAGTGGCTGGTGGGTTTGAACCGCCAGCCTTCTGGTTAGCAGTCAAATGCCTTAGGCACTATGCTACCAGAGCTCCTACCATTACCCTTAGTTAATGTAATTATTCATCATTGTAAACCAAAACTCAGTACTCCATATGCAATGACCTCTCTTCCTTACTCCCTCCTGCCACTGTCAACCACTAACAAACTTTTGTCTCTGTACATTTGCCAGATCTTATCTTTTTATATAAATGAGTCACATAATATTTATTCCTTTGTGATTGACTTATCTTACCATGCATAAGCATTAATCCCTCTTCCTCCCTCCCTCCTGTCTCTGGCAGCCATTAGCAAACTTTTGTCTCTATAGATTTGCCAGTTCCTGTTTTTCTATAAATAAGGTCATACAATATTTGTTCTTTTTATGAATGACTTATTCACTCATCATAATATCTTCAAACTCCACATATGCTTTAACATATATTAAGACTTTATTTCTCATTCTGGCTGAGTAGTGTTACATTTTATGTATGTAGCATTTTTTTTTTATTCATCCATATATTGATGGATGTTAGGTGGCTTCCATCTTTTGTGTATGTGAAGAAAGCTGCATTCAACATTGTTTCAAACATACCTGTGTCATCACTTTCAAGTCCTTTGGGTATTTTCCTAGCAGTGGAATATCTGTGTAGTAAAGTAATTGTATTTTCAGTTTTTTTCGGAAAAGTCACACTGATTTCCACAACTGCTATTCCATATTCATTTGCACTAGCAATGGACAAAGTTTCCAATTTCCCCATATGCTGGACAGCATTTGTTATTTTCTTCCTTTTTTTTTTTTTTTTTTTTTTTTTTAAATCTTAGCCCTCGTAGTAGGATTAAAATGATAACTCATTCTGGGTTCAACTTGAACTTCTCTGACAGCTAATGACAATGAGCATCTTTTCATGTGTTTGGTGGCTATTCATATGTCACTTTTGGTGAAAAGTATGTCCAAGTACTTTGCCCATTGTTTGTTTGGGTTATTTGTCTTTTTTTTTTTTTTTCCTTGCTTCCTTTGTAATTTTGAATGACTTTTTAAAACATTGTCTAAAAGAATATATATGTAATTTTATGTGAGGAAATATAATGAAAAAAAAATCCAAATCCATAGCCATCAAGTCAATTCCAACTCATAGTGGCCCTCTGGAACAGAGTAGAACTATCCCATAGTGTTTCGAAGGCTGTGAACCTTACATAGATGAAGAAGCTCAATATCAAAAGTCAGAGAAAAGGAAAGGGGCCTACTACAGAACAGACTAACAATTGCTCATATGCACATTCAAGTTGAAGAAAATTAAAACAAGTCCATAAGAGCCAAAGTATGATGTTGAGTATATCCCAGCTGAATTTAATGACCATCTCAAGAAGAGATTTCATGCAATGAACAGTAATAATCAAAGATCAAAAAGATCAAATGACAAAAATGGATATTGGAAGTGACTCTGAAACTTGCTCTTGATGGTAGAGTGGCTAAAGCAAAAGGAAGAACTGATGAAGCAAAAGAGCTATACAGAAGAGAGCAGTACTACAGGGAGGCTAGAGAAGGAAAGTATTAGAAATGAAACCTACAAAGACATAGAGTTAAAAAATCAAAAGGGAAAAACATACTCAGCATATCTCAAACTAAAAGAACAGAAGAAAATAATCAAGCCTTGAGTTGCTTCTGTGGGCAAATATTGAACAAGGAAGCATCAAAAGAAGTTGGAAGGAATACACAAAATCACTGTACCAAAAAGAATTGGCCAATGTTCAGCCATTTCAGGAGGTAACATGTGGTCAAGAATCAATGGTATTTAAGGAAGAAAGACAAGTTGCACTGAAGACATTGACAAGAAAAAAAGAAGGGAGGGGTGTCCAGAAATGGATGGAATGCCAATTGAGATGTTTCAACAAACTGATGCAAAACTAGAAGTGCTTATTCATTATGCCAAGAAATTTGGAAGACAGTTACCTGGCCAACTGACTGGAAAAGACCCACATTTGTGCCCATACCAAGGAAAGGTGATCCAACAGACTGTGGAAGTTATAAAATAATATTATTAATATCACACACAAGTCATATTTGGCTTAAGATAATTAAAGAATGATTGTTGTAATATATTGACAGGCAATTGCCAGAAATTCAAGCAAGGTTCAAGAGTGGGTGTGAAATGAGGTGTATTACTGCTGATGTCAGATGGATCTTGTTTAAAGGAGAGAATACCAGAAAGATGTTTATTGACTATGTTTGATTGACTATGCAAGGGCTTTGGACTGTGTGGATCATAACAAATTATGGCTAACACTGTGAATAATGAGAATTCTAGAACACTTAATTTGCAAAGGTAGTATGCGTGCTACATACCAACCAAAACTTTTGTCAGACACAGTCGGAAACTGTATCGCCCAGCTCAAACACAGAAACCAACTGCTCATCTTTGAATGTGGGTCACTCTCAACAGCCCTGACAATAATTCTGTTTCCCACATTCAGCTCTTGAAAGGACTCACTACTTCTCTTCCAAGTCTACTGTTCCAGGGCTTTAACTCATAATTTTTTTCTTTTCTGTTGTTATGACCTTTACCCTAATTTTAAAAATTCAGGTCTATTCTGATTTTGCTTTTTCAGACATGACAAAAGTGACTCAAACCTTTTCTTCTTAATTTTTTTTTTTTTTTTTTTTACTGTGATTCAGGTGAAAGCTTACAGAGCAAATTGGTTTTTCAAGCAACAACTCATACACATTTGTTTTGTGACATTGATTGTAAATGTTACAATGTAATAGCACTCTTCCTACTTCCTCCCTGTGTTTATCATTTCCATTTCTCCTTCTTTCCTATCCCTTCCTGCTTTGTGAGACTCATTCTTGGGCAAATGCCAGCCTTTTGCTTTCATGTGTTCTAAGAAGTGCAAACTTCTCTTGTGTTGTTGATCACCCCACAGGCCTGACTATTGTTTGTCTCAAAGTTGAGCCATGGTGGGGGGTCAGGGAGTACAGTTTCAGGCTTAAAGGGGATCTAAAGGTCGTGGTCTCAGGAGTTCCACCATTCTCTTTCAGACCAGTAAGCCTGGTATTTTTTTTTTATGATTTTGAGTTTTGTTTCACCTATTTCTCCCACTCTGTCCAGGACTTCCTATTGTGATCCCTTTCAGAGTCTACAGTGGTAGCTGGGTATCAAATAATTTTTCTGGTCTCAGGGTCATGGAGGCTGGGGTTCACATGGTCCATTAAGTCTTTGGATCAATTATTTCCAATTGCTTTTTATTTTCTTAACCCATCTTTGCTTCAGGTAGGTAGAGACCAATAGTTGTACCTAACGTGGATGCTCACAAAATTTTAAGACTCCATTTGCTACTCACCAAAGTAGAATGTAGGACATAGAACATTGTCTTGGTGGACAATGTTATGCCAATTGCTTGCTGTCCCTCAAGACTACGTTACTTCAGGCCCAGTAACTCATTTGTTGCCTAAAGGTGGTTGGTTAAGGCTAAGAAGTTTTCATAACTTTGCCCCTTGTATGCTCTACTATATTCATGAATATATTTGCAGCACATACAAATACATATGTAGAAATAGCCTCTGTAAAACCTATATTGATTCATAGTTGTGATCCCATTCAACCTCCCACACCTGTTCTGCTTA
>NW_006921765.1:1956000-1959440 GCF_000298275.1 Orycteropus afer afer | reverse complement strand
CCTCACTGCCGTGGAGTCGGATCCAAATCACAGCAACTCCTTCTTGGGATTCTGAGGCCATATCACTATGGAAGTAGATTGCCCAATCTTCTTTTCAAGGAAGTGGCTGGCTTCCAGGTTTGAAATGGTTAGTAGTCAAATGCCTTAGGCACTATGTCACCAGAGCTCCCCTCATGCTCCTGGTTAAGTTGAAAGAATATCTCTTTCAGTGTGTACATTTTTTCTTGAATTTTCACTGTAGTCTTCTCATACAATATTTGTCCCTTTGTGATTAATGAACTAATTCTCTATGCTCATCCATGTTATGAGATATTTCATAGATTTATTGTTATACTTTACCATTGTTTAGTTTTCCATTCTGTGTATGTATTAGTTTCTTTATCCATTCATTTATTCATGGGCATGTAGGCTGCTTCCATCTGTTTGCTATTGTGAATAACGCTGCAATAAACACTAGTGTGCATGTATCTATCATGACTCTTATTTCTCTAGGCTTTATCGCTAGTATTGAGATTGCTGCCTCATATGCTATTTATTTCCAATTTCTTAAGGAAGCACCATACCATTTTCCACTGTGGCTATGGTATTTTACACTCCCACCAGCAGTGTATGAGGGTTCCATTTTCTCCACACCCTCACCAGCATTTGTTGTTTTCTGTTTTTTAGAACTTTAATATTAATGTTGATGTGAGATATCTCATTGTTGTATTGATTTGCATTTTTCTAATGGATCTAATGGATCATGAGCATTTTCCGATTTGTTTGTTGGCCTGAATGTCCTTTTTAGTGCAGTATGCCCACATCCTCTGCCGTTTTTTTGTTTGTTTGTTTGTCTGTTTATTTTAATTTTCATTGTGATTTGGGTGAAAGTTAACAGAGCAAATTCACTTTCTATACAGCAGCTCACATACACTTTGTCTCATGAAATTGACTCCAGTTTCCCACAATGCAACAGCTCCCCTCCCACTTCCTCCCCATAGTTACCTCTTCCCTGTGTCCTTCCCTCCCATGAACTCCTGCCCCCTGAGCTGTCTCCCTGTGCATACACAGCCCTTCTATTCTCCCTGATTGATCTCTCCAAGGAGTGTATCTACCTAATGTAAATTTTCAGTTCATATGCCCATCTTTTGTTTGTCTCTGCCAGTTTTTAAATTGAATTGTTTATCTTTTTATTGCTGAGTATTGAAGTTTTCTATACATTTTAGAAATTAGTCCCTTATCCCATATGTCCTTGCTAAATTTTTTCACTGCCTGTAGGTTTTCTTTTAACTCTCTCGGTGAAGTCTTTGTTGTAGTTGTTAGGTGCTCTCAAGTCAGCTTGGACTTATAAAGATGCCATGTACAACAGAAAGAAACAGTGCCTGGTCATGGGCCATCCTCACAATTCGTGCTGTGCTTGAGCTCATTGTTGCAACCACTGTGTCAATACATATTGTTGAAGGTAGTCTCCCTTTTCTCTGACCTTCTACTTTAACAAGCATACTAAGCATGATATCCTTCTTGAGAGAATGGTCCCTCCTGACAACATAGCTAAAGCAGGTGAGACGAAGTCTGGGCATTCTTACTTCCAAGGAACATTCCAGGGCACTTCTTCCAGGACAGATTTGTTCATCTTCTGGCAGTCCATGGTATTTTCAATATTTTTTGCCAATACCACAATCCAAATGCATCAATTCTTCTTTGGTCTTTCTTATTCATTGTCCATATTTCACATGCATATTAGATTATTTAAAATACTATGGCTTGGATGAGGTGCACCTTAGTATTCAAAGTGATATTTTTGCCTGTTAACACTTTAACAAGGTCTTTTGCAGCACATTTACCCAGTGCAATAAGATATCTGATTTCTTGACTGCTGCTTCCGTGAACGTGATTGTGGATTCAAGTAAAATGAAATCTCTGACAACTTCAAACTTTTCTCCATTTATCATTAGCATTTTAGTTTTATGTTGAGGCATAATCCATATTGAAGACTATAGGCTTTGATCTTTATCAGTAAGTACTTCAAGTAATCTTCACTTTCAGCAAGCAAGGTTGTATCATCCGCATATTGCAGGTTATTAATGAATCTATTTCCAATCCTGATACCACATTGTACTTCATACAGTCCACCTTCTCAGATTATTTGCTCAGCACACAGATGGGATAAGTATTGTGAAAGGATACAACCCTGATACACACCCTTGCTGATTTTCAATCATGCAGTATCCCCTTGTTCTGTTCAAGCAACAGCATCTTGGACTATGTACAGGTTCCTCAGGAGCACAATTAAATGTTCTGGAATTCCTGTTCTTTGCAATGATACCCATAATTTGTTATGATCCACATAGTTGAATGCCTTTACAAAGTCTTCAGATGAGTATAATTGTTTAATTTTATCTAGTTCATCTTCTGCTGTGTGTGAGTTTATAGTTAACATTTGATAGTGTATTTGTATTACGTATTAGGCACCCTAAGTTTGCTCCATTTTATTTTCTTTGATGATCTTTATAGTTTTAGGTTTTATATTTAGGTATCTGATCAATCTTGAGTTAGTTTTTGTATGTAGTAAGTGATGTAGATACTGTTTTATAAATCTGATCACAGATTTTCTTGTGTCCCACACATTTTTATATGCTGTATTTCATTTTGGTTTGATTCAAAGATATTTTTTTTATTTCATTTTTCATTGTTTCTATTACCCCATTCCAAAGCTACTCTCGAGACCTGTTATTTTCTTTGGTTTTGCAAAGTTTGATTATGATAGATCTTGGTTATTTTCTTTTGAGGTCTATCCTAGTCTGGGTTTAGTGAACTTCTTGATTGCATATTTACTCATCTTCCACATTAGGGAAATTTTCTTCCAACATATCTTTGATAATTTTCTCAGTGGTCATTTTAATATCTTCTTTTTCTCCAATTCCAATAACACATAATTTAGTCCTCTTGATGGAACACCCACATAATTCATAGGCTTTCTTCATTTTTCTTTCATTCATTTTTCTGATTCATCTTCAAATAAGTTAATATTAAGAGATTTGTCTTCAGGGGGCAGGATGGCGGACTGGGCAGAGGGATTGCACAGACCCTCTTCAACAGGGAAAGGGGAAACCAATTAGCACAGACACAGAAGATAATCTTGGACCCCTGAGCCTTGAAGGAAAGGATGCAGATTTGGACTAAACCCCAGCTAGCAAAAGAATTTGCGTGAAAATACCAAAAAGAGGGAGACCTACGGAGCTGCGGTCTGACGGCAAACTGAGTGACCCTGACAGTACAGGCGGATCAGAGATGCGCGACTGGTGGTGGGACCTAAGAGTTAACCTGGGAATCACCCTGCCAGCCAGGGACTGCGCGGACTGTGCACCGTGGCTGGGGAACAAGCAGAGAAGGTGAGGAAAAGGGTGGGCTGAGCTGTGGATTTTTGCTGGTCCGAAGGACGCTGCCATTTTGTAGGTTTA
>NW_006921765.1:1928173-1929748 GCF_000298275.1 Orycteropus afer afer | reverse complement strand
AGATTATCTTCTGTGTCTGTGTTAATTGGTTTCCCTTTTCTTTGTTGAAGAGGGTCTGTGTAGTCCTTCTGCCTAGTCCGCCATCTTGCGGGAACTCCTCACGTTTAATTTTTTTTCTCAAGTCTTCTTAAAAACAAACAATAGTTTAGCCTAACTAGAAAAGAATATCTACCTTGAGCCTAGTCTGCCATTTTAGATTCTCCTCTTAAAATGATTTTAAGACCTGCTTTCTCCTGCAGAGCTGTTTTTTGGTGTAGAATGCTGAATTTCAGTTAGCAGGAAAGCATTTTAAGAACAGAACCATCAGTGTCTCTATGTGGGGGCCCTAAAACATACAGTCAGGTAGTACATGTGACAATGAAAACAAAGAATATGGATTGGAACTAGGCTGCATTGCAGTAAGTAGTGATATTCAATGTTAACTAAAATTCACAAGAATAAAAGTGAGTTCAAATGGGTAAGTAAGAAGGTCAATAATAAGCTCTATAGATATATATTTGTTATTGTTCTCTTAATTTTTAATAAAGAAATAAGATTATGTAAATATTATTACAATGTGTTGCTGCATTTTCAATATATACATATAATTTTTTTATAATGATGTTGTTGTTGTTGTTATGTGCCGTCGAGTCGGCCCCGACTCATAGCGACCCCTCCTTGGGTTTCCGAGGCAGTATCACTACGGAAGTAGGATTGCCCAACCTTCCTTCCGAGGAGTGGCTGGTGGGTTTGAACCACCAGCCGTCTGGTTAGCAGGCAAGTGTCTTAGCCACTATGCTACCAGACTAGCACCACAAAAAATGGAGAAGAACCCACAAACAAGTTGAACTAAAAAATATATGGAACACACCACCCAACAGAAACACATAACACATTCTTCTCAATGCAATGGATCAGTCTCCAGAATCAAACATATTCTAGGCTGCAAGATAATCCTCAATAAATACAAACACATCAACATAATACAGAGCATCTTCTCTGATCATAGTGTTATGAAATTAAAAATCAATAGCAGAAAGAGCAAGGAGAAAGAAATACATGGAAAATAAATACCATCCTAATTAAAACTACTGGATCAGTGAAGAAAATAAAGCAATATTTAAAATTTATTAAAATCAAATTAAAACACAATATACTGAAACCTTTGAGACACAGCAAAAGTAGTGCTCAAAGAAAAAAAATATGGCAATAAATAGCACGTCAAAAAAGAAGAAAGAATATTTACACAAATCACAGTAACAATAAAAAAAGAAGGAAAATCCAGAATCCATAACTTAAGCTGACAATTCGAACAAGCAGAAAGTGAACAGCAAAAGAGGTTCACAGTCACCAAAAGAAAGGAAATAATGATGATAAGGGCAGAAATAAATGAAATAGAAAACAGAAAAATAATATTTAAATCTACAAAAGTAGAAGTTGATTCTTTGAGAAGATCAACAAAATTGATAAACCTCTGCCAAAACTAACAAAGGTAAAAAATGAGAAGACACAAATAAACAAAATAAGAAATTGAATGGGTGACATTGCAGCAGAACCAATCAAGATAATGGGGAATATTACAGAATACGAAAAATG
>NW_006921765.1:1925776-1927408 GCF_000298275.1 Orycteropus afer afer | reverse complement strand
CTTCCGAGGAGTGGCTGGTGGGTTTGAACCGCCAGCCTTATGGTTAGCAGTCATGTGCCTTAGGCACTATGCTACACTAGAAAATCAAAATAGTAATCCATCACATAAATAAAACAAAGGAAAATAATCACATGATCATCTCAACTGATGCACAAAAGGCATCAGATAAAATCCAGCACCTTTTTTTGATAAAAACTATCAGCAAATAGGAACAGAAAGGAAATTCCTGAATATAATTATGGGCATATTTACAAAACAAGCAGCCAACATTATTTTCAACTGAGAGAGATTGAAATCATAGAAAAACTAATTACCAAATTCATATGAAAAAGAAAGAGACCCTGAATAAGCAAAGAACTACTAAAGAACAAATAGGAGGCATTGTACTTCTGGGTCTCAAAGCCTACTGTATAGCCATGGTACTCAAATAGCCTAGTATTGATATAATAGCAGACACATGGACTAACAGGACAGAATAGAAAACCCAGAAGTAAATCCATCCACCTATGGACAGCTGAGGGAGCTCTGGTAGCATAGTGCCTAAGGCACTTGACTGCTAACAAGAAGGCTTGCAGTTCAAACCCACCAGCCACTCCTCGCAAGGAAGGCTGGACAATCTACTTCCGTAGTGATACCGCCTCAGCAACCCAAGGAGGGGTTGCTATGAGTCGGGTCTGACTTGACGGCACATGACAACAACATGGACAGCTGGTGTTTGGCAAAGGGCTGAAACATATTAAATGGAAAAGAGATCATAAATGATGGTGGCAAAACTGAGTATTTAATTGCATAAAAATGAAACAGTATACATATCTCACACCATATATCAAAATTGATTGAAGATGAATCAAAGATCTACATGTAAAACTTAAAATTATAAGGATCATCAAAGAGAAAAACAAAACCCACTGCCACTGAATAGGTTTCAACTCATAGGGACCCTCATTGATTTTCCAAGGTGATAAATACTTGTGGAAGTAGATTGTCCCTTCTGCCTTCTAAAGAACAGCTGATGTGTTTGAACTGCCAACATTCTGGTTAGCAGTTAATCAATGCCTTAAGTACTATGCCACTAGAGCTCCTTTGGGACAAACTTAGGGGCCCTAATACTGACATAATCGATTATCAAACATAATTCAAAAATTAAAAACAGAAGTCAAAGTAGTTGACTGGGACCTCCTAAAAAATTAAATATTTATGCGCATCAGAAAACTTCACAAAAAGAACAGGTTGGGAGAAAATGTTTGTCAGCAGCAAATTGAATCCAGGACTAATTGCTAAAATGTATAGAAAACCTCAAAGCTCAACAACAAAAAGAAAAACCAAATCAAAAACAACAAACTCATAGCTGTCAAGTCAATCCTGACTCATAGTGACTCCACTTTGGGTTTCTAAGGTGGTATTTCTGTGGAGGTAGATTGCCCAATCTTCCTTCTGAGAAGTGGCTGGTCTTTTTGAACCACCAGCTTTCTGGTTAGTAGTCAAATGCCTTAGGCAAAAGCCAGCAATTCAATTGAAAACTGGGCAGAGGACAGGAACAGATATTTCACCACAGAAGATATTTGGGTAGCCACCAAACACATGAAGAAATACTTGTGATCATTAGCTATTAGAGCAATGCAAATAAAAACA
>NW_006921765.1:1922792-1925554 GCF_000298275.1 Orycteropus afer afer | reverse complement strand
CTGCCTCGGAAACCCAAGGAGAGGTCGCTATGAGTCGGGTCCGACTCAATGGCACATAACAACAACAATATAGGCAAGGCTGTGGAGAAATTGGAATGCTCTTAAACTGTTGGTGGACTGTAAAATGGCACAACCACTGTGGAATATGGAATGGCATTTTCTTAAAAAGTTTGAAATAGAAATATTGTACAATATGATCCAGCAGTTCCATTAGTAGGAATATATCCTAGAGAAATAACAGCTGTGATGCAAATAAATATATACAAAACCATGTTATTTATGTTCTTTGCAGTACTATTCACAATCGTACAAAGACAGAAACAACTTAAGTACGCACCAACAGATGAGTGGATAAACAAACTATGGTTTACATACACAATGTAATACTTCCCAGTGTTAAAGAATAATGATGAATCTGTTAATATGTGAAATCATAACATCAATGTACCTGGAGGATGTTATGCTGAGTAAAATTACTCAGTTACCAAAGAACAAATAGTGTATGAGAGCACTACTATAAAAAGTCAAGAAAAAGATTTACATAGACAAAGAAATATTCTTTGAAGGTTACCAGTGTGGGAGGGAAGAGAGGGTCAATCACTAACTAGAGGGTTAAATTACTAGCAAAGAGGTGAAGGAAAAGGCAATATACAATAAGAAGGAGGTCAGCACAAAATGATTAAAGCAAAGGAAGATACTGAGAGAAACACAACTTAAAGAAAAGAGAGGAAAATACAACCCTGTGAATAGCAGTAACAACAATCTATGAGTGGATACATAGATAGACACACAAGCTGAACCTGTGTGGGAAGATGAGTATATATATATATAGAGAGATAGATAGATAGATAGATAGATAGGTAGATAGATAGATAGATAGATAGACTTGACAGAGGATATTTCCACATATCTATTTATATGTGATACAATTATATCCATGTACATATTAGAACTTACAGGGAGCAAAGTTATGAAAACTTCTTAGCCTTAACAAAACACCTTGAGGGAATGTGTCCCTGGACCTGTGGGCTTAGGACCATAGTCTTGGGGACATCAAGGTCGATTGGAATAACATACTCCACAAAGAAAATATTCTTCATCCTACTTAGGTGAACAGCAACTGGAGTTTTAAAAGCTTATGAGAGGCTATCCAAGGTGTAACTATTGGTCTCTCCCCATCTGAAGTAGAGAAGAGTGCAGAAAATCAAAGATACATGGAAACAATTAGTACAAAGGACTAATGGACCACACAACTTCAGTATCACTGACCCTGATACCAGAAGAACAAGTTGTTGCCAAAAAAAAAAAAACAAAAAAACCTCACTGCCATAGAGTGGATCCCACTCACAGCAACCCTGTTAAAGTTTTTGAGGCAGTAAATCTTTATGGAAGTAGATTGCCCAGTTTTCCTTCCACGGAGTGGCTGGTGGGTTTCAACCACCAGTGTTCTGGTTAGCAGTCAAATGCCTTAGGCACTATGCCACCAGAACTCCTTGTTGTTGCCAGTTGCCACTAAAAACTGTTCTGAGAAAGATCACAATAGAAGCCCTGGGTAGAGTGAGATGAAAATAGGAACAAAACTCAAAATCTCAAAAAAAAAAACAAAAAACACCAAGCTCACTGTGTCAGGCAGGAAGGTAGGATAGGGGCCTGTCCTAGGGACAGGACTGAAGAGAGAAAGGGAAAAAGAAGAGGGAGAGAGCCAGAATATTTAAAGTGGTTAATGACCTAACACCTGCAACTGACCACAAATGCCTATAAGATCTGGCCAATCAAATTGAGCAGAATAACCACAGATGCAGGAATTTGAGGTTTTGGGAAAGTCCCTAACTTGAGGTATGTGCAAAAGCCTCATACCCCCAACCCAAAGTAACTTTATGGTGTGGCCATATCATTATAATCTAATTAGCACTGCCTTCCTTTTGTGGTTTCAGTCTTTCAGGATCTGACCATGTGCAGAAGGGTTTTCAGAGACCTGTCACTAAGCCTGTCATTCAAGGGACTCAATCCTGCATTAAGAATGCCCCTTCACACCCCTTTTAGGAAGTATAAAACCAGCAGAAGTTAAGCAGCTTGGTGTCTTTTTCCATTCTGTGGGATAAGATCCGTTCCCTCTCTGGAACATACTTGCTTTTAATAATGGCTTGAGTGTTTGTGTGACTGGCACTTCACTGAGTAAGTTTGTTAAGCTGTCACCAAGTGTCACTCACTCCCACTGCCCAGTCTCCTGTGAATTGCTGGGGGGATGCCTGCCTGCCCATGGAGCTGCTCACTCACAGATATCTCACTTGCAGTGATTCTTCCCGTGAGTAGGGTGAGGACCAGGGAGAGGGGCCTCTCTGCCTGCGTAACAACTGGTTAGATAAAGACTGATAGAATCCCCATGACTATGGCCATTAGTCAATCTTCAAGCCTGGGACTGAACTCACCCTAGTGGCTCAACTTTCAGCATTCCAGGCAATTAAAACAAACAAACAAAATAACATACAAAGCAACAACAACTCACTGCCATTGAGTTTATACCAATACATAGTGATCCCCACAGGGTTTCCAAGGCTATAAATCTTTACAGAATCAGATTGCCTCATTTTTCTCACACTAACCTTCTGGTTAGCAGCCAAATGCCTTACCCAAGGTGAACAATACCACCAGGGAGGTACCACTCCTCAGTACAATCAACAATTGTTGTTGTTGTTGTTAAGTGCCGTCGAGTCGTTTCCGACTCATAGC
The DNA here is from genome assembly GCF_000298275.1 of Orycteropus afer afer. Classification (NCBI taxonomy): domain Eukaryota; kingdom Metazoa; phylum Chordata; class Mammalia; order Tubulidentata; family Orycteropodidae; genus Orycteropus; species Orycteropus afer. The sequence continues at coordinate 1,922,824 of NW_006921765.1, read as the reverse complement.
GACCCCATGCACAGCAGAACGAAACACTGCCC
>NW_006921765.1:1916139-1918852 GCF_000298275.1 Orycteropus afer afer | reverse complement strand
TGCTTACTCACTGATCTGCACTGAACACGTTCCCTTGTTACCCTACCGAGAGGGACCAGGTCTTCGGGAGCAAGGTAAGCACAGGCGTAGCACAATCAACAATACAAGTTCAAAAGTGCAGGATTTACCCAAGGATAAAAATCAGAAGGCAGTAAGGGATAGGAAAGAAGGCCAAATGGAAACAGTTAGTACAGGGAGGAAGTGAAAAGAGTGCTGATACCTTGTAGGGATTGCAACCAACATCATAAAACAAAAATGAGTATTAATTGTTGAATGGAAAACCAATTTTCTCTGTAAATTCTCTCCAAGGCTGTAAATCTTTACTGAAGCAAACTGCCTCATCTTTCTCCCATGATACAGCTCATGGGTTTGAACAACTGACCATTTGGTTAGCAGCCAAGTGCTTTAAGTACTGCAACACCAGAGCTCCTTAAAGAACAATTATAACTACTATATCGTATACTTTTCTGCAACAGTAGTGATAAGAAGCAGATATTTGTGAGTGGTTACATACACAGATACGTCAGATGGGGGAGGACATTTGGGAGGGTTTGAAAGTCCATATATGGGTATACTTATGAGTATTTTTTTGTATACATTTGTATGTGACGCATGCATATTCTTACATATAATAAAACATGGGGGGCACAACTATAGCAACCTTATAGACATATCTAAATACCTTGTGGGACTGAGTTACTGGGTTTTTAGGTTAAGGACCATAGTCTTGGGGGACATCTAGATAAACTGGCATAACATAGCTCATAAAGGGAGCTCTCATGGTGTAATGGTTAAAGCATTCTGCTGGTAACCAAAAGGTCAGCAGTTCGAACCCAACAGCCAGTCTGTGGGAGGAAAATGAGGCAGTCTGCTTCCATAAATATCTACACCCTTGGAAACCCTAGGGGGCAGTTCTACTCTGTCTTAAACTCAAACAAAACTCACTGCCATCTAGTTGATTATGACTCATAGCTACCCCCATTGGGTTTCCGAGGCTATAAATCTTTACAGGAGTAAATTACCCCATCTCCCTTCTGCAGATTAGCTGGTGGGTTTGAACTGGTAACCTTCTGGTTAGCAGCCAAATGCCTTATCCACTATGCCACCAGAGCTCTTCTGTCCTAGAGGACTCTGTCCTAGAGGGGCACTATGAATTAAAATTGACTCGATAGCTGTGGGTTTGTTTCTTGATTTAATTCATAAAGATAATGTTTTACATTCTATTTAGGAGAGTAGTGTTTGAGATCTTAAAAGCTTATGAGTCAGCAATTAAGGTGCAACTGTTGCTCTCTTCCCATCTGGAGGAAAGGAGAGTAAAGGAAACAAGAGTCTCAAGGAAGAAATTTATCCACAAAATGAATGGTCCATGTGAAATACAGCCTCTTCTAGCCTGAGACCCGGAAGAACTATGTGGTGCCTAGCAACCCTTACTGATCAGTCTGACTGATGACACAATAGAAAGTCTAATTTAGAATGGGAGACTATTGCAGAACAAAACTCCAATTCATAAAAAAAAAAATAACAGAAATATTGGAATAATAGAGACAGAAGGAACACCTGAGATTATTGCCTTAAGACACATTTTTTTTAAATATATTCTTTTGTGTGTGTGTGTGTATGTGTGTGTGATTTGGGTGAAGATTTACAGAGCAAATTCACTTTCCATACAGCAGATCATAAACACTTTGTCTCATGACATTGACCACAGTTTACCACAATGCAACAGCTCCCCTCCCACCTCCTCCCCACAGTTACCTCTTCCCAGTGTCCATCCCTCCATGGGATCCTGTAACCTGAGCTGTCTCCCAGTGCATAAGCAGCACTTCTTTCTCCCATGATTGTTCTTTCCAAGGAGTGTATCTACTTGAAGTAAATGTTCAACTCATATGCCTGTCTTTTGTTTGGCTGAAAACCACAGGTGTGGGTTCGATTCCAGATCCGAAGGCCAGCTAGGGGCCATAATCTCAGAGGTTCCACCCGGCTCTATCAGACCAGCAAACCTGGTCTCCCCCTTTTTTTCCTCCAATGATTTTGAGTTTTGTTCCACATTGTTCTCCCTCTCTATCAAGGATCTCCTACATAGATCCCCTTTCAAGTGGATAACAGTGGTAGCCGGGCACCATCGAGTTCTTCTGATCTCATAGTTGTATAGGCTGCAGATCAGGTGGTGTACCAGTCGCAAGGACTAATTGTTTCCATGAAATTTGGTTTTCTTCATTCTTCTTTGTTCTGGATGAGGAGAGACCCATAGTCACATCTAGATGGCAGCTTGCTAGCTTTTAAGATCCCAGTCACTACTTGCCAAGGTCGGAGGTGGAAAAATGTTTTGTGTAGTATGTTATGCCAATTGAGATTGATGACCCCTGTGAGTATGGTCCCAGGCCCACAGGTTCAACTACTCAATCTCTCTGGGTAGCTGGCTGTGACCAAGCAGTGACCACAACCTTGCTCCTTGTCAGTTCTACTATATACCTGGGAATTCTGATCATTCACATAAACTTGTAGGACCATTGTCTGCCAGCCCTATATATGTACTGGGATACACTCCCCATTTCATAGATATACCTAATCGTACAGCCTGTCCACCCATCTATCCATCCATATACCCGTGTTTGCCTTCATTGACAACTCAGTACTATATGTGCAAAAGAGTTCATATTTGTTGTCTGGACCTCCCATGTACCTCTCTATGTCTTTCTCATCCTCAATGCTG
>NW_006921765.1:1913486-1914042 GCF_000298275.1 Orycteropus afer afer | reverse complement strand
TCTTTGAAGGCACATAAAATGTAAATTTTAGAAGGTCCCAATCATCTGGTTTCTCTTCTGCTGTTCGTGCGTTTTGAGTAATGCTTGATAGTCTATTTATGACATATATTGTTGTTATGTGCCCTCGAGTCGGCCCCAACTCATAGCAACCCCTCCTTGGGTTTCCAAGGCAGTATCACTACAGAAGTAGATTACCCCATCTTCCTCCCGAGGAGTAGCTGGTGGGTTTGAACCACCAGCCTTCTGGTTAGCAGTCAAGTGCCTTAGCCACTATGCTACCAGAACTCCCATATTAGGGCCCTTAAATTTTTCCCTATATTTTCCCTGAGGAACTGTATAGTTTTAGGTTTCACATTTAAGTCTTTGATCTATTTGGAGTTTGTTTTTGTGTATGGTGTGAGGTACAGGTCTTGTTTCATTTTTATGCAAATGGATCTGCAGTTTTGCCAGCACCATTTATGAAACAAACATTCTCTTCCCCATTTAATGGATTTTGGGCCTTTGTCAAAGATCAGCTGACCATAGGTTGATGGATCTATTTCTGGGTTCTCAATTC
>NW_006921765.1:1894562-1895700 GCF_000298275.1 Orycteropus afer afer | reverse complement strand
CCTTGTTTCTACCACTTTATCCTGCTTCTTTGTGTGGACTGTGATTTTCTGTTGTTTCCGAAGCATCATGGCATTGTTGTATTTAGATCTCTGTTAACTGTTTATGAAGAGTAGCCAAGGGTGTTTCAGGCTCTTCTTGGTGGTTTTTTATTGTTGGCCCATTGGTGGAGAAGGAGGAAGTGTCTCTCACTCAGTAAGTGAAGTCACAGGAGGTGTGTGTGTAGTTGTGTGTTATAAAGACTGTTGTTGTCTCCCACTCAGTTAGACACAAATTACAACTGAATAACTATCAAAAAACTTAAAAGCCATGGATGAAAAACACCCCATGTAATTACATAGGAACAATAACCAAAAAAAGAGAAAAGGGAAAAGAAGAATAAAAAACAAGCAAACCTGCAATATCTAGGGATAGGGCACTAAGAAGAAAAAAAAATTAGGGAAGGAGAATAATTAATGAAGAAAAAAACAGGAAGAATGCATAAAGAAAAACAAAGAATGGGGATAGTCATGAGCAAAAAAAAGGGGGGGAGAAGGAAAAAAAAACCCTTAAATTGGGGGTGGGCAGAATTTCAACCAGGCACAGGGAAAAGAAAAAAAAAATGCTGAAAACTAGGACCTGGTACAGGAAGATTAAGAATAATAATAAAAAGGACAAAAGCATTAATAATATTAGTTGGTTTGAAATGGACAAATAGAAGCAAACTAACCAGGAAAAAGAAAGTGAAAAAGAAAAAAAAAAAAAAAGAAAAAATCGTTGGAGGACTGGGTAGGGCACCCAGGCTCTGTCTGAACACACAGATTGTGATGGAGTTCCTGTGGGCCCAGAAGGTAGGTAGGAGTGGGGATGGCCAAACCTCCATTCACCAAGTGGGTATAGGGTGTAGTGACAAGAAGAATGTTGTAGCTTTTCAGTCTTGCAGGCTCCGAGTGTCCTTGGGGTTGCTGGAAAGCAGAACGTGTTCTTAAGACCCAGAAATCTGTGAGAGTGCTGTCTCTTTGAATATCCAAAATAGTCAAGCCACTTTTTAAACCTTCAAAATGGAGGTGCCCTCTGGACCAGCAAAAGTCCACAGCTCAGCCCAGCCCACCTTTCTCTTCACCTTCTCCATTTGTTCCCCAGCCATTGTGCACAGTCCTC
>NW_006921765.1:1893783-1894261 GCF_000298275.1 Orycteropus afer afer | reverse complement strand
AATCTCCAAGCCATCTGTGCCATCTGTGCCGTCAGGGTCACTCTAGTTGCTGCCAGACCACAGCTCCGTGTGTCTCCTTTTTTGGTATTTTCACGCAAATTCTTCTGGTTGTTGGGGTTTAGTGCACTTTTGTAGCCTTCCCTTCAAGGATCAGGGGTCCAAGATTATCTTCCATGTCTGTGTTAATTGGTTTCCCTTTTCTTTGTTGAGGAGGGTCTGTGCAGTCCTTCTGCCTAGTCCACCATCTTGCCAGATCTCTACCCTGTTTACAATCTTGAAATCTCATTTTATTTTGGCTATGTCCATAGCTGTGGTTTCTGGGATATGTCATCTTGTGTTTTAATGGTCTGTTGATATTTGCTACTTTTGTTTTTCCAACCAAAGTACTCCCTTTAGCATCTCTTGTAAGGTTGGTCTGGTTTTAACACATTCCCTTAGCTTCTGCTTATCTGGAAATCTCCTAATTTCACCATCATAT
>NW_006921765.1:1884185-1893149 GCF_000298275.1 Orycteropus afer afer | reverse complement strand
ATTTCTAATTTTTCATTTATTTTGTCATTTTGTTCTTGTATTTTCTTCCAAAATTCTTCTAAGATTTTTTTCTGCATTTTTTTGGTCTGTCTCTCAATCCTTTGAAGAAAACTAAATATAATTCTTTTGAATTCCATATCAGAGAGCTCCAATGCTGCTTCTTCCTCAGGGATGTGTTCTGCATCTGTAACCTGGAAGTAAAATGGAGGCTGTTGTTTAACAGGCTGCAAAGGCAACAATGCCCAGATTGGCAGGCAGTATGGCAGTCCATTGATTCAAGTTCGGATGATGAAGAGCCAGATACAAGATAACAAGCAGAAAGCCAGAGACCATCCTCAGAGATTTTCCATATAAACTGAAAGCAGTCTATACCTCAACAGAAACTCTTATTTCACCTGATTGACTGTTCATAGCAGATCTCATCAGGGAGCCATTTTCCTTATATCAGATCTCATCATAGGGTATAACTACATCGTAACTTCTAAACCACTTACAATCATGGCCCAGCCAAGTTGAGACACAACTTTAACTATCACAACATTCATGAGGAATGTGCTCTTTAGAACAATCAACTATAAGAAACCAAATGGCAACATTTGCCCAAAAACAAAGATGAGAAAGCAAAGGGGCAAAGAAACTGGAAGATGGAAACAGTGAAGCCAGGGCTAAAATGGGGAGAGTGCCAACACATGGTGGACACAGCAACAAATTTCACAGACCAATTTGTATGTGAATTGTTGAATGAAAACTAATTTGCTGTGTAAACTTTCACCTATGCACAAGAAAATGTTTTTTAAAAAAATGGAGACATGAACAAAGCTATATAGGAATACCAAATCAAACTTACTGCTGTTGAATCAATTCTGACTCTTAGTGACCCCCTTTGGGTTTCTGTGATATTTGGAGCTGTGTGTCAACTTGGCTGGACCACAATTCTGTATGGTTTAAGCTGTTGTGATGTGGTTATTCCCATAACAGCATCAGGTGAATATGTTTTAAGCAGCCAATCCATTGAAAGGGAGTTTCCCTAGGGGTGTGGCCTGCTTCCAGTATATTTATGGATATCATGGGAAAAGAGACACCCTTCTGTGGATCAGGATTCAGTTGTGCTGCCTACAACTGTCCATGAGTGAATAATCCACCATTCAGCCTGGAGATCTTGGATTTATCATTTGTTGGAGTCAACAGCCAGTATACTGCCTGCCAACCTTGAGCTCCTTAGCCCTTGCAGCTGCGAAAGTCAGGAAAAGCCTTCAGCTTGACGTTTGATCCAAGGACTTTGGACTTTCCAGCTTTTATAAGTGTGTGAGCCATTTTCCTAAGATAAATTTCTCTTTCTCTATATATGTAAGCTTTTACTGGTTTTGTTCCTCCAGAGAGCCCAGTCTAACACAGTTTCCAAGGCTGTAAATCATTACAGAAGTAGATCACCTCATCTGTCTTCTGAGAAGTGGCTGGTGGGTTTGAACCACCAAGCTTTTGATTAGCAGCCAAATTCCTTAACCATTACACCACCAGAGCTTATATAGGAATACATTTCACTAGAAATAAACCAGCATATTTCTGAGGTAAATTCTGATAAATAAAGATATAAATCCTAAATTGTGGAGCAACCACTAATAAAATAATCCAATGGACTTAAAAAACAAAAATAAGATCCAAGATATGCTGTCTACTGTAGACACAATTTATGTTTAAAGATACAAATGGGTGAATATAAAACAATGAAAAACCATATACCATGGAAAAAGCATACTCATCAATAAGATGGGGTGGCTTTACTAATATCAGACAAAATAGAATTTTAAAAAGAAAGGATTACTAGAGAAAAACAGGGTCATTTCACAGTGATAAAATTTCAGTCCATCTGGAAAATATAAAAATTGGAAACTTGTGAATCTAATACTAGAGTCTCAAAACATATGAAACAATTCACAGGCTGAAAGGGCAAAATAAGACAATTTAACAATAAAATTTGAAGTGTTGATACCCCATTTTCAATAATAGATAGAACAGCTGAACAGATTACCAAGGAAACAGAGGCCTGGAAAATACTATAAACCAGATAGACTTAATAGACATATCCAGAATTGTCCACACAACAACAGCAGAATACACATTCTTCTCAAGTGCATGTACAACATTCTCCAGGATAAACGATAGGCTAAGTCACAACAAACAATTAAATTTGAAATTATTTAAAAAATAATTTTGAAGGAGTTAAACCAAACTCAAATTCACTGTCACAGAATTGGATCCAACTCATAGTGACTCCTCCTTGCGTTTCCGAGGTAGTATCACTATGGAAGTAGTTTGCCCAATCTTCTTTCCAAGGAGTGGCTGGTGGGTTTGAACCACCAGCCTTCTGGTTAGCAGTCAAATGCCTTACGCACTATGCCACAAGAGCACCTTTGAAGGGGTTAAAATCATAAAATATATAGTCTGACCATAATAGAGTTAAATTAAAAATCAGTAACAGAAGGAAATTTGGCATATTTACAAGTGTGTTGAAATTAAACAAAATACTACTAAATTACCAATAGATTAAAGAATAAATCACAAAATACATTGCAAAATAATTTGAAATAAAATAAAATGCAATGTACCAAACTTCACAGGATACATCTAATATACTTCTCAAAGGAAAATTTTAGCTGTAAATCCCCATATTTTTAAAAAAGAAAAAAAAAATAGTGTTTCACTGCATGGATGTACCACAGTTTATCTATTCACCTACTGAAAGACATCATGGTTGCTTCCAGTTGGGCAATTATCAATAAAGCTGCTATAAACATTTTTCCAGTTTTTGTTTAGGCTAAAGTTTTCAACTCAGTTCAGTAGATATCTAGAAGTGTGGTTGCAGGATTGTATGTTAGACTTTTTAGCTTTGTAAGAAACTGCCAGAGTATCTTCCAAAGTCAATCTAACATTTTGAATTCTCACCAGCAATAAACGAACATTCCTCTTGTTCTGCATCCTTATCAGCATTTGGTATTATCAATATTTTTTAAGCCATTCTAATAGGTGTGTAGTGGTTTGTTGTTTTAATCTTTTCAGCTAGTGACATATGATGTTGAACATCTTTCCATATGCTTATTTTTCATTTATATATCTTTTTTGATGAGGTGTCTGTTCAGATATTATGCTCATTTTTTACAAATGAAATATAAAATCATGAAAAGATATGGAGAAGCCTTTAATGCACATTGGTAACCGAAATAAATGAGTCAAAAAAAGGCCATATACTGTATGATTCTAATTATATGACATTTCAGAAAAGGCAAATCTATAGAAAGAGTAAAAAGATCATTGGTTGACAAGGGTTCCTGGGAAAAGAATTGAGAGATGAATAGGTGAAGGATAGGGGATTTCTATGGCATGAAACTACTTTGTTTGACACTGTAATGGTGGATACATGGCATTATGAATTTGTCAAAACCTATAGAATTGTATAAAACTGAATGGACCTGATTTTGTGAGTCATGTCTCGAGTCTTAAAAGTTTATGAAGATGTCCCTAAGGTACAAATGTTGGTCTCTACTCATCTGAAGCAAAAGAGATAGAAGGAAACCAAAGACTCAAGGAAGAAACAAGTCTACAGAACTAATAGCATAACAGAATGATGGCCTCATCTATTCCAAAACCAGAACTAGATGGTACCTAGCTACCACTACTGACTGTTTTGTTCAGAGACAAAACTACTACTAAATCACCAATAGATTAAAGAATAAATCACAAAATACATTTCAAAATAATTTGAAATAAAATAAATAAAATAAAATGCAATGTACCAAACTTCACAGGATATGGGATTTACAGCAGTGGAAGGGCCAAGGAGTAGAAGTAAAACAATGGAAAACTGACTTGACAAAATTGAATAAAAATCTCTTAATATTAATCAGTTAGAGGAGCAATCAGAAGAAGGTATAAGAAAAAAAATGAAGAAAGCACAAGAATTATGAATGGCAGTATTAAAAGAAATAACCTGCCTATGATCAGAATTCCAGAACAGTGAGAAAAATTGTCAAATATTTGTCAGAAGAAAACTTCCTTAATATCATGAAAGACAAGAATATATTCATTTACGAAGTTCAACAAACTCCAAATAAGATAGACTCTGAAAGAAAATAACCAATGTATATCATAATCAATCTTTCTAAAACTAAAGATAAAGAAAGGATCCTGAAAGAAGCTCAGGAAAAACAAAAAGCTACTTACAAAGGAGAACCAGTAGTCTAAGCTCTGATTTCTAGGCAGAGAACATGCAGGCAAGAAGGCAATAAGATGGCATATATAAAACCCAAAAAGAAAAAAAATAGCTAACAAAAAATTATATACCCAGCCAAATCGTGCCAAATAATGGGAAATTAGTACATCCCCAGAGAAATAGAAATTAAGGGAATTTGTGAAAACCATACAAACCTTACAAAGCATGCTACAGGGAGTCCTTTGGGCAGAGGAAACTACTGGGGATTAAGAAACACAACATCACCAGGAAATCAGCTCAGATACAGATATATCAAAAAAAAGAAAAAAGAAAAGAAACCTATAAGACTGAAAATAGGGAACTACAAACAATTTGTAAATGATGACAACTACAAAGTGAAAAGAGAGAATAAATAATGTAGTTGCAGAACTTCCAAATGGAGAAGTCAAGATGACATCAAGATAGAATAGACTATTTTAAACTTGTTGTTGTTGTTCTTGTTTGCCGTCGAGTCAGCCCCGACTCATAGCGACCCCTTCCTTGGGTTTCCGAGGCAGTATCACTACGGAAGTAGGCTTGCCCAACCTTCCTTCCAAGGAGTGGCTGGTGGGTTTGAACCGCCAGCCTTCTGGTGAGCAGTCAAGTGCCTTAGGCACTATGCTACCAGAGCTCCTTTTGAACTTGGGAAGATAATAATAAAATACAGGGTAACTTCTAAGAAAATTAATAAACAATTTTTCCAAAATAAAAAAAAGAGAAATCATAAAATCTCAGTATACATTAAGACAACAACAAATGAAATGATAAGAAAATTCATACACAAAATGAACTTAATACAGAATAATATATTGAACAAAGAAGCCACTAACACCAAAAGAAAAAAAGAACAATGACAGCAGTAAATTCATACCTATCAATAATTATACTCAATGAAAATAGATCAAATGCACCAGTGAAGAAACAGTAGGAGAACAGATAAAAAAAATATGACCCACCAATGTACTGTCTACATTAAACACATAAAGACAAAAATAAGCTAAAAATCAAAGAATGGAAAAGCACATATAAAGCAAATAATAACCAATAAAGAGCAGGCATAGCAATACTATTTTCTGATAAAATAGTCCTTAAGTAAGACAAAAAACAGCAAAAGAGACAAGGAAGGACATTAAACAATGATTAAAATGTCAATTCAACAAGAAGGCATAACCATCATAAATATCTATCTATATGCACCCAATGTAAAAGCCCCAAGATACATAAATCATATTTTAACAGAATTCAAAAAAGAAATAGACAATTCCAAATAATAGTAGGATGCCAGTCTGGCTAAACTGCACAGGTCACGAAATGAAGCAACACGAAAGGTTAATGGTTTTTTAAAAGGAACGGGGGCCAGGCAGACACCCTGCATATTCTGCCAGTGCGACCCCTGATGCATCCGTCCTGCTTTAGTTATACATAAGTGTAAGATTACACCATTATTCTTGGAATTTCCCTATTACAATCAAGTATACAATCAAATATTCTTTTACAATACAATCACATATTTCCTTATAACAATCAAGTATTCTCTAAAAGTTAAAATTTTACTCTTTCCCATACCAAAGGTCTTTTCCCATGCCCCAAAGTAATGGATGATTAGTTGGGCTAATATATCTTACAAAAAACAGCAAATAATCACTAAAATGTGTCATGCTAAAACATAATATAATTGTTAAAGTACATAATTCTAAAGAATGGTTCCTAAGGTACACTATTCTTAAGGCAAAACATTATTCCAGAGAAACAGGTTAGCAATCATTCTGCTGGGGCAATGTTCCGTCGCTGGAACCAAGCAAGCATTCAATCATAAGAGAGGCCTTGCCATCTCTTATCTGTAATTAGAACATGTGCTTGCAATCATGTTCTTTTGAGGGTCTTTTTCTTGGTCTCCAACAGTAGGAGATTTTAATCTGCCACCTTCTATGAAGGACAGAAAAACTAGAAAGAAACTCAACAAAGATGTGGAAGATCTAAGCAACACAACCAGACCTTATAAGTGTATGCAGAAGACGGCACTCCAAAACAGCAAAATATGTATTCCTCTCCAGAGGACACGGAACTTTCTCAAGAACACATCATGTTAGGCCACAAAGGAAGTCTCAATACATTTAAAAATATTAAAATACTACAAAGCATCTCATCTCAAAATGCTATGAAGTTAGAAATCAACAACAGGAAGATAAAGGAGATGAAATGAAATACATGGAAACTAACTAACACTCTTCTCAAAAACTATTGGGTAATAGCAGAAATTTTTAAAAATGAAATAAATATTTCCTTGAATCAAAAAGATCAGAAACACAACATACCAAAGTCTTTGGGACACAGCAGAAATAGTGCTCAGAGGAAAATGTATAGTAATAAAGGCACATATCAAAAAACAAGAAAGAACAAAAATCAATACCTTAATCCAACATCTCCAAGATGAGCAAAAATGCCCAGAATTACTAGAAGAAAACAAATAATAAAGTTTCAAGCAGAAATAAATGAAACAGAAAAACAATAGAAAGAGTCCACAAAACTAGAAATTGGTTCTTTGAAAGGATGAACAAAATTGGCAGATTACTTGCAAATTAGGAGCTCTGGTAGCGTAGTGCCTACGGCACTTGACTGCTAACCAGAAGCCTGGCGGTTCAAACCCACCAGCCATTCCTGGGAAGGAAGGTTGGGCAATCTACTTCTGTAGTGACACCTCCTCGGCAACCCAAGGAGGGGTCTCTATGAGTCAGATCCAACTCAATGGCACATAACAACAGCAAAAACAACTTGCAAATTTAACAAAAGAAAAGAAGATACAATAACAAAAATAAGAAATTAAATAGGTGATGTTACAACAGAACAAACTCAAATAAAAAGAATAACAGAATACTATAAAGAATTATTTATAAAGAATTGTAGCAGCTCTGGTAGTGTAATACCTAAGGCATTTGACTGCTAACCAGAAGGCTGGCGGTTCAAACCCACCACCCACTCCTCAGAAGGAAGGTTGGGCAATCTACTTCCGTAGTGATACCGCCTTGGAAACCCAAGGAGAGGTCGGTATGAGTTGGGTTCGACTGGACAGCAGCGAGTTTGGTTGGTTGTGGTTTTATAAAGAATTGTAAGAGCTTGATTAAAAGCCAGGAATTTGGACAGAGGAACAGTCAGCTGCAGGGATCCAGGTGAGGAGAGGGAAATCAGGCAGGCCCAAAGCAGCAGGGTGGGAGAGCGGGAGAAAGGGGATTAAGAGGCCTAGGAATCTGGACAGAGGAGAAGTCAGCTTCAGGGACCCAGGTAAGAGTGGTAAAAGAGGTTTCCAACAGGGAGACAAACTTGTCTGTCAGTTCGTCCTACTGTGGTGACGTGTTGATGTGAGTTTTGAGGCTGAGCCACTGGTGTTTCAAACCCAGTGGGGTGCACATGGTGCACAGGTATCAGCCCAGCTTACAAACTGAGACATACTAGGAAGAAGGAGGAGGTTGTCCACTTCTCAAAGAATTGGCCAGGGAAAACCTTATGAATAGCAAAGAAACACTGTTTGATACATTACCGTGCAACTTTAGGAATAGTCCAGTTAGGTTAGAAGGCTCTCAAAATAGGACTGGGAAAGAGCTGCATCATTTAAGTAAACCCAGCTTACTCCTATGAATAAGGTAAAGCTTTCAAGACATCCATTTGCTGATGTGGCACCACTCAAATTGAAGAGAAATAGCTGTGGATATCCATTATATCATTGAAACATGGGATGTATGAAGTATGAACCTAGGAAAATTGAAAGTTGTCAAAAATGAAAAAGACCTCATAAAGATTGATATCTTCAGCATTAGTGAGCTGAAATGGACTGGTTTTGGACATTTTGAATCAGACAATCATGTGATCTACTATGCTGGGAATGACAGTTTGAAGAGAAATGGTGTGGCATTCATGATCACAAAGGATGTTTCAAGATCTGTCCTGAAGTACAATGCTGTCAGTGATAGTATAATATCCATATGCCTACAAGGGAGACCCGTTAATACGATTATTATTCAAATTTTTGCACCAACTACCAAAGACAAAGTTGAGGAAATTGAAGATTTTTTTTCAACTTCTTCAGTCTGAAATTGACCTAACATGCAATCAGGATGTATCAATTATCACTGGTGACTGGAATGGAACAGTTGCAAATAAAGAAGAATCACCAGTAGTTGGAAAATTTGGCCTTGGCGACAGATATAATGCTGGAACTCGCATGGTAAAATTTTGCAAGACCAACGACTTGTTCATTGCAAACACCTTTTTACAACAACACAAACGGTGGCTCTACACGTGGACTTCATCAGATGGAACACACAGGAATCAGATTGACTACATCTGTGGCAAGAGGAAATGGAAAAGCTCAATATCTTTAGCCAAAACAAGGCCAGGAGCTGATTATGGAGCAGACCATCAAGTGCTCATATGCAAATTCAAATTGAAGTTGAAGTCAATTAAAATAAGTCCAAGAGAGCCAAAATATGATCGTGAATATATTCCTCCTGAATTTAGAGACCATCTAAAGAATAGATTTGATACATTGAACACCAATGACTGAAAACCAGAATTGTAGGAGGATATCAAGAACATTATCCATGAAGAAAGCAAGAAATCACTAAAAAGATGAGAAAAGAAGAGAAGACCAAAATGGATGACAGAAGAGACTCTGAAACTTGCCATTGAGCAGAGAGAAGCTAAAACCAATGGAAGAAATGACA